>NC_081180.1:177013657-177361946 GCF_029867415.1 Vicia villosa
CATCTAGCTTCTGGCTCTCTTTACTATCTGCCAGAAAATCATTGTTCACCTTTGATATCCTCAATCTTCCACTTTGCAGTGTTAGCCCGCATGCAAACTCACGTCTCCGAACTACTCAATATGTCTCAACTCTTCCATAGTCACTTTTCGATTAGGTTCACACGAAACGGTGAGAGACCATTCTCATGATAAAACATCAATCACTTTACAACCTATTTGTCATACCCCGAAATTTGCCTGCGTATATTTGCAGATGTCATATTATTTCGAATAAGTGGCATAACACAGTTGGTGAGGAATTGAGGTTAAAAGGTACAAGAGTGAGAGGTTCCGGGCTCGATCCTCATTTCTAACTTTTCGCCGTTTTATTCTTTTTTTTCATTTTAGTTCTAATTTTATTTTTATTTATTCAAAAAAATCACAAAAAATGGTATTTTCATTATTTTAATATTCAATTTTCGTTTTTACTATTTAAGCATTTTAAAATATTTTTTTAAAAAATATTTTAAAAAAATAATAAAAAGATTTGAATAGGATTTTAAACTTTTTTTAATTGATTAAATATAGTCATAAGTCTCTAATCAAATAATTTTGGGCTTTTGAATTATTTTAATTAGTTTTGGTCCATGCATTTTTAACCTAATTTTTCTGTATATATAACAACAACAAAAACCTTATTTGGGGAGATTTTTTTGACTAACAATTCTAACCCTGACTCTCTCTCTCTCTCTCTCTCTTCTCAAAAACACAAAAAATATTTTCTCATACTTTTCCTTTTTCAGGGTTGCAATTCCGGCTGCAGCACAGTAATAAATTTTTCAGCCTATCAGTCAAATTCTGAAACTACTGTTTCAATTTGCTCCGAAGTTTTTCCAGAAGTTCAGAAAAAAATAGTAGAACAATACTCCTTTAGAATAGAATTCTAAAGGAGTTCGACCCTCAAAATCGCAAATTCCTCTTTTTTCTATTTTATTTGATTTAATTTCTATTTTCATATTTTCAAAAAAATCTAAAAAAATTTGTAGTTTCGTGTTCTTATTTTATTTGATTTATAATCAGGTTTTTATATTTTTTTGATTTTATTTTAATCACTTTTCTATTTTTTCATTTGTTTTCTTAACCGTAACATTGTGCTGGTTTATGAACAGGTTTTCTATGGATTGACCAAGTGGATGGTACCCCAATTGCTTTTTTTGGCCAAAACCTTTTGGTATTTGGCCAAATCAAGGTTATTCATATTTGGCCAAAAACCTTTTGGTATTTGGCCAAATCAAGGTTATTCGTAATTTTGTCCATAATTTAATTTTCTAAACCCCAATTCTTTTCTTGTATTATAATTATTACTATTACTAATATTCTTATTCTTATTATTATTTTTGCATGTACCTCCTTTGGCCAAAGGGATCAGGGTTTTATTTTCGCGCCCAATTCTTCCTCTATTTTGTATTTTCCCCAAGGCCAAATCTGACACCCACAGGACTGAAGGCATACCATACGCCCTCAGGAGGCGTCCACACAGGATCAGAGCTAAGTTCCCTTAATTCTTTTTTTTTAATTTTATTTATTACATAAATCTTTTTTGTTCCTTTTACTTACTTATTTTTATATAAAATATTTTAACTATTTCTTTTGATTTTCAACCTCCTTTTTATTTTATATATAAAAATAATTTTTATTAATTTAATTTTATAATTTTAATTAATTAGGGTTAGGTTTATAATTAGTTTTTTTTATAAAGTAATTATTTTAATGTTCTAAATCCTTATTTTATTTTTGTCAACTATTTTTTATCATGATTACTAATCACTGTTATTGGTAGGTGTTGTACATTAACCTTAGTCTAGGTTTTTTATTTACATATTTTTTCTATTAAACCATAATGGACTTCTGTCCCCTTTCAGGGTTTGTTTTTGCCTTACCCTTTTGTGCCTCAATTATTACTGTTTTAATTTTTGATCTGCCACGTTATAATTGTTGAAAACTTTAATGCATTAACATTTTTTTCTTCTTCGTGGCTAATTTTCAGGAGCAACCAAAATCCTTCAGTCACGCGCCATCAGATCAAAAAGCTAAGTTCTAACTCCCTTTCTTTTGTTTAAATATCATTTTAATTTTTATTTTTGCCTTTTTATTAAAATAGGGTTTGTTCCAAATCGCCAATGAATTTGTAATGCACTCACCCCTATTATTTTCCGTTTAGTTCTCAGATGTTCAGAGTCAATCGAAGGTTCGAGGAAGATCAAGGCTCAAGATAAAGATAATTAAATTAATTATTCATCTCTCTTATTTTCTGCTTTAATTCCCCATCCCCGCAGGTGTTTATTGTAATAGCGTAGGAACTTTTAATTTCTGCCTTTACTTTTTGCTTATTTTAAACTGCGTGGTTAGTAATCCTAGGGAGTGCAAGCTTATAACTAATTTAGAATCACCTAACTACAAGATAAATGTCATCGAAATTAACCACATGATTGTGTACCCACACACCTTTAGGGTAACCCTTCTTGTTGCCTTATCACTTGCTGCCTTGTTGCCTTAATTTTGTTGCCTAAATATAGTCAAGTCCCTCGATTCTGAGGATACCTAAAGCAATGTTGCCTTTAAAGTTATTGAAACTCCCTCGAGGCTGCCTTATAAAAATATAACGATTGTCCCAATTGCTAAGGTATCCTCGCATGATGCCTAAAAAGATTAATGACTATTATATCCTTCCCTTAGACTACCTGCCCTCTTTATGGCAAAGGACAGTCTTATGGCGAATGATAACTCGATGACCCTTCAACATCCAATTGAAAGACTTCCTGCCTTCTCATAGTGTGGATAGACCCTTTTGCTCGAAAGGCTAAAAGAACGATTTTTCAAACTTAGGGTAGGTTCTTTTTAATTGCTTGCTCAATTCAAATTCAAAATTCAAACTCTTTTTCCCACTAATTTTCAAATACTTTTTAAAAAGACTACGCTTATTTACAATCTAAAGTTCTTATTCGAATTTCTATTCACACCCTACTTTTCAAACAATTCAAACATTTTGAAAACAAAGTGAGCTAAGCAATTAAGAGCCCATGGATAACCATGGATACAAAGGGTGTTTTACACCTTTCCTTTTGTCATACCCCAAAATTTGCCCACCACATTTTTATAATCAAGCTCATTTGAATGTCAGAAGCTCAAGACTCAACTGACTGTACACTCTCCTAAACAACAACCCTCAAACTAGGGTTTTGTATCTCTCAAAGCAAAATCAAGTTCTAAGGCCTAAAATGAATCCCATAACTCTCTCATACTTTCTCAAAAATTCCTCAACCAAAGCTCATTCTCAAGGAAATTTGATTCTCTACAACTTTGATGTTGGGCCCAAGGTCAAGAAATGCTTCCGCATAAGAGATATGAGCCAATACATTACAGGTCCTTCTAGAAGATCGCAAAAAACTGTTTTTTGTCAGGAGCCATATCATCAAGATAAAACCTCCAAATGCAAAATATGTTCCAAAGTGGCTTGTAGAGGACATCCTGAGGTTTCCAAAAAGTCCTAGAACATGGTCATATGATAGAAATTGAAGGAGATACGAGGCTCGGAAGTTGGTCGATTTTCAAGAAAAATACAAAACCTTAATTGCATAATTGTTTGTTTTTGGACTAAATGGGCCTAAATCTTTGGTTCCAAACTTGATCCATATACCATCCACGACCCATAGGCCCTTATATTTATTTTTATTATTCTTATTTATTTTTATTATTGAATTTAATCACTTAAATTCAATTTAAATTGAATAAAATAATAAAGATAATCAAATATTTGAATGGAATTATATTTCTATCAAATATTGAGAAATATATTAGGATCAAAACAAAGAAAATTCGTGGATCATTATTGGAGAAGATTTAGGGAAAAATAGAAAGTTTTAATAATATTTCCAATCAAATTTTTGTAATATTTACAAACCAACAAATCACATGATTTCTTTCCAATTTAATCGACCTAAAAAGGTCCCTATATATACACAAACATTCTCAGCCAAAGGACGAGAATAAGGAGAGAAGATAGGGTTCCAATTGTTGCAAAATTTTCCAATAACTAGGGCACGTCCAAAAATATTGCTCAAGGGGTTTCAATAGCTTTCAATCATTACACTGCCTTCCTGAAGATCCCAGGAGTTTGATACAATCGTTCTTGAAGCCATTCACAAGCCAGAACTCACGTGTCCATTGTCATTGGTTTGCTCATATTGTTTTGAATTTTAAAATATTAATGCATGTTGTTTAAACGCATTCCATGCATATGTACATGTTAATAATCATGTTTAGATTTGTTTAGACCTGTTTTCGTGAAAGTTTGGTTCAGGGATGAGTAACCACCATGGCTAGGGCATGGGGAAGCCATGTTTTCGTTTTCAAGGTTGCGAGGTCTTTTAGTCAAAACCAATGCCTCCAGTGGATTCCCAGCGTCTTGTTTAGTAGATCTGGGTGCCATTGAATTATGTTTGACGCGTTTTTGAGTGTTTTAAAATTGCAGGAAATTTGAAGGATTTTCCGCAGGTAAATCCGCAGGAAAATTCCTAACTGAATCCGCAGGTAAACCGAGGAAGAAGATGAACAGTGCCTGGGGAAAAAGCCAAACGCACGCGTGAGGATGTTGTTAGCTAGTCACCGCTCGTGAGTCTCTCTCCGTACGTGGCTAATTGGCATTCGCAAGTCAATTGGTCAACCTTCTCTCTCTCTCTGCTCTGATTGGCTGTACACGTTTATGGTGGGCCCAAGTTGACTCATTCTTTGAATTTCCAATTTATTAGTGGGTTTTATATATTTATGTTTTTATGTATTTTAATATCAACATGAATAAATGGCACACATGGCAAAGCAAGCGTTGCAGTCACTAAAGGATCCTGGGTTCGAATCCCAGGCGTTTCAAACTAATTTTTATGGGAGTTTCCAATGAGATCCAGTGCCTGCTGCCACACGCGACAACCATACGACCTCATCTCGCAGCTGTCAGATTCTTCTGATCACGAATCCAACGTCTCCAGAAGCAAAGCTCCATGGTGCACCTGCAAGAGACCAACACACTGGATCGAAGCTAAGTGATTTCTAATATTTTTTTTATATATTTGTTTTATTCTTTTAATTACACAAATCCTTTTTTTGTTGTTTACTTTCTTTTCTTTTTTTTATTTATTATTTTAAACATATTACTTATTAATTAAATAAATATTTTCATGACTATTTAATTTATTTAATCAAACTTTCGATTATATATATATATATATATATATATATATATATATATATATATATATATATATATATATATTTATATATTAATTTATTCACTTTACATGTTTAATCCGTGGCTTTAAATCCTGATTTTATGTTAAACATTTTCATCCTGACCACTAATCACATCTAAGTAGATGTCATCCATCAACTTAGTATCTTTCCTCCTAAAACCTCATTCCCTAAAAAATCAGGGTTTGCCCATGAATCTTTTCAAAAACCTCTTGTTTTTATTTTTAACTGTTTTTATTTGGTTTGTTTCACCGATTAGGGTTGATCTTTAAATGCACTAACACTTCTCTTTTTCGTGCCTACTTTTCAGGATTTCAGGATTAATCACGATCTTCCGACTACGCGCCACGCCAGATCAAAAAAGCTAAGTTGCTTATTTATTTCTTTATTTATTTTAATGTCATTTTATTTTAAAACAGGGTTTGCCTCGAGTAATCAAGGAATCATGCCTACACTCACTCTATTATTTTTCTCTTAATTTTCAGAGTCAAGCGAGGGTTCGAGAAGATCAAAGCGCTCAAAGATAATTATTGATCCCTCTTATTTTCTTTTACTTTTTAATTTCCCCCATCCCCGCAGGTGTTTATTGTAATAGCGTAGGACATTTATTTTCTGCCTTTAATTTCCGTAATATTAATTGTCGTGGTTAGTAATTAGGGAGTGCAAGATCATCAATCAAACGTTAGATCACTAACAATACAAGATTAAATATTCGAATTGAACCACGTGATTGCTGCACCCACACACCTTTAAGGTAACCCCTCTTGTTGCCTGTTGCCTATTAATTGCTGCCTTGTTGCCTGTTGCCTTTAAATTGTTAAAATAGTCAAGTCCCTCAATTCTGAGGATACCTAAAGCAAATGTTGCCTTCAAATTTATTGAAACTCCCTCGATGTTGCCTTGTCCTATTGCTAAGGTATCCTCGCATGTTGCCTAAAAAGATTAAATGACTATTATATCCTTCCCTTAGACTACCTGCCCTCTTTATGGCAAGGGACAGTCTTATGGCGAACGATTACTCGATGACCCTTTCAACATCCAATTGAAAGACTTCCTGTCCTCTTATGGTATGGATAGATCTTTTCCCCCGAAAGACTAAAAGAACAATTTTTCTAACTTAGGGTAGTTGCTACTAATTGCTTGCTCTAAAAATTAAAATCTCTTTTCCCACTCTTTTCAAAAATCAAATTCAAAAAGACTACGCTTATTTACAAGCTAAAGTTCTTATTCAAACTTATTCAAAATCTTTTCAAACAATTTAAACAAAAGTGAGCCAAGCAATTAAGAGCCCATGGATAACCATGGATGCAAAGGGTGCCTTACACCTTCCCTTTGTATAACTTACCCCCCGAACTCAAAATCTTTTCAAAAAGGTCTTTCCTGTTCTTTTAGCCTTTCCTAATTGGATAAAATAAAAGTCGGTGGCGACTCTTGCTATCCGCAACACTTTCTTTAAAAGTCAGTTCACCGTATTACACCTTTGTATAACTTACCCCCCGAACTCAAAATCTTTTAAAAAGGTCTTTTTTCTGTTCTTTTAGCCTTTCTTTAAATTGGATAAAATAAAAGTCGGTGGCGACTCTTGCTATCCGCAACATTTCAAAAAAGTTAGTTCACCGTATTACACCATCAAACTGGCAAGACAAGTCTATCACATCCAACACGATCCCGTCTACTATTAACAAGAGATTAAAGGTGATCAGTTTCTCAATTTGTTAATAGATAACCGACAACCATGACGGAGCATAAACCATCATTACCAAACTACAATAGCTTCTCTGTATAACTCGTGCTCAACAATTTCCATTTAGGCTTACAAAGGCTTCCACAATTTCCTTCTCATTTGCTCTTGTCGACGAGACACCATCACCCAAACACATTATATAGTCTACTTTACACTCACTTAGCATCACGCAAAGGTTAAGTATCCTCTAATCTCAAGAAATGATAGTATACCAAATACATTACAATTCACTCCATTCCAATTGGAATATCAATAATACCATTCCCTCTCTTTTCCTCAAAGCTACCATTTCTCTATTCATTATTAACCGACATAAGCTGCACCCTCATACGCTTCCTCCAATACCTTCACATTATTCCTAATACCAACCATCTTCTCCCCTCAACTTATTCATTAACAACATATTTCACTTCACCTCGTCTTAAATAAACTGCGATAATAATTAATTAAGTTCAAAAGCTTCTAGTCTCCGTAACCGACTTCAGAGCCTTCCAGTGTAGAACTGCATCTACTTTAGGTGTATTCACACATATTATCTATAATACGGTGGGATAACTTACTTTTTGAAATGTTGTGGATAGCAAGAGTCGCCATCGATTTTTATTTTATCCAACTGGAAAGGCAAAAAGAACAGGAAAGACCTTTGAAAGACTTTGAGTTCGGGGGATAGGTTATACAAAGGGAAGGTGTAAGCACCCTTTGTATCCATGGTTATTCATGGGCTCTTAATTTCTTAGCTCACTTTGTTTTCAAAATGCTTGAAGTGTAGTGTGTGAATAGGAAAAGAGTTTGTTTAAGGACTTTAGCTTGTAAATAAGTGTAGCCTTGTTTTTGAAAGTATTTCAAAGGATAGTGTGAAAGAAAGATTTTTTGAATTTAAAAAAAGAGTAAGCAATCAGGAGCACCTACCCTAAGTTAGAAAAATTGTTCTTTTAGCTTTTCGGTTTGAAAAGGCTATCCATACCATGAGAGGGAAGATAGTCTTTTCATTGGATGTAAAGGGTCATCGAGGAAGTATCGTTCGCCATAAAATTGTCCCTACCATAAAGAGGGCAGGTATTCTTTAGGGAAGGATAGAATAGTCATTTAGGCAACAAGCGAGGATACCTTAGCAATGGGACAATCATCTTTATTTCCGAGGCAGCATCGAGGGACAAAATCTTATGATGACTTCAATTAATTAAGGAAGAATTTGCTTTAGGTATCCTCGGATTCGAGGGACTTGACTATTTTAGAATCGTAATTAAAAAAAAAGCAACAGGCAGCATAAGAAGGGTTACCCTAAAGGTGTGTGTGTGGCACAATCATGTGGTTCAATTCGAATATTTATCTTATAATTAGTGGGATAATTTATTTTAAACAAGGCTTGCACTCCCTAGGATTACTAACCACGCAGTTTAAAAATAAAGGCAGAATTTAAAAGTTCCTACGCTATTACAATAAATACCTGTAGGGAAGAAAAATAAAGGCATGAATTAAAAGGCAGAAATCAAAGGCAGGAATATAAACCCTAATTACTATTACAAGAAAACTTATTGCGACCTATACATAATTTCTAGAATTGAAATGGCGGAAAATAATAATTAAAGGCATGCGACATACATAGAGTATGGGATGAGAAGAGAATTCGCGTATAAAAGAAATTCAATGTTTGAAGACAAAAGGTAAACCTATTTCTACGGTTAATGGACAAAACCTACCTTAAGATTTCTAGGGTTATCTATGGTTTTTGATTACGGTTAAACCTAAAAACTAATTATAATTATAATTATAATTAAACTTAAAATTAAATCCTAATTTATCTAAATCTAATCACTAATTAAACTTATTCAAGTTATAATCTAATCAAATTAAATGATTAAAACTAAACTAAATTAAAAATAAATCTAAATTGTATATCCTAAATTATTTGATTGGAAAATATGATTAACTTAAGTGACAAAACTAATTCTAGTTTATAGGGTTAAAAAATAAAAATGGCTAGTTTAGAAAAAAATAAAGTAAAAGAAACCATGAATAAATAAAAAAAACCAAAGCAAAGAAAAGAGGAAGAATAAAGAAAACATAGTTGGGGGCGCTGGATCCAGTGTAACGATCCTGTGATAGTCCATGGTGAGCGCGTTTTCGTGGCCGTTGGATTAATGTCACAGAAGGATCTAACCGCTGATACGTGAGGGCGCACCATGGGTGTTTGTAGTATTCACGCACACGATCTGTGAACAAAAAGTAACAAACAAATTAATTAATATACATGCAGAACGCTGGGATCGAACCCACGTTCTTTGTGTCTCGCTCCTGCTTGCCCTTTCCAGTTACGCTGAGGTTGTTCGCTGATTAACAAAGTGAATCAAATAATAAATAAGGAGCTATATAATAAATGACGAAATTCAAAAACGAAGTCAACGTGGGCCCCCATGTCACGCTTGGAATCAATCGCGGGAGGAGAGAGGAACCTAACGCATTGACCATCCACTCAGAAAGCGCCAGCAAGCCACGTGAGCATTGACCATCCCATGTAACCTTCAGCCACCGCCGGCGACGGGCCTCTTCTTCTTCTCCGGCGGTCTACTTCACGTCAGACCTGCAATTAACACAAAGACACAGCCAAGGCAACCCAGATAGACTAAATCGGGCGCTGCGAGTTCCATGGCGTGGTTAGTTTTCCACGAAACGGCCTGCAAACCCAAATACAAAGCTTCACGTGCTTCATGCCCTAACAATGGAAAATCTTCATAACTGCATCAAAACTTTGAAACGATGGGTCTAAAAGTTCCTGAACATGATTATGAACAAACACATATGCATAGAATTCGTTTAAACGGTATGTATTAAAAGTTGAAATTCAAAAGATATGTGCAAACCATTGGAGATAGCTTCGCACGTTTTGGCTCGTGAATGGCCTCAGAGATGATTGGGATAAGCTCCTGGGACCTCTAGGAGGATGATAGAATGCTTGGCTTTGGCTGAAACTTGCTGTATAAAATTTTATGTCGTGCCATAGTTTTGTAAAATTTTGTGACTTGGAAACCCTAGCTCCCTTTCTCCCAATTTCGTCCTCCCCTACTGAGCATGTTTATGAGAATATATAGAATGAATTAGGGTTGCTTCATGGGCTTGGATGTTAGATTATGGAATGACATGGAAATTTGAATAAATATGCATGAAAATCTTTATATTTTTGGACCAATTTCTGTTCAATGCATATTTGGCTTGTGATCATGGCTTATTGGATGATATTGATTCATATTTGATTAAGAAAATTTGGTTAAAAGTTTGAAGAAAGAATGGATTGATTGGTGAGAAATATTTGATTGGAAATTCTTCAAACCTTTCTATTTTGGTTCAATTCCCTTTCCAAACATATCTCTCATGAAATTTGTGTCTATATTTGGCCTTTTGGATGATAGGAATTGATTAAAAATCAAATCTCTGATTTAAACTAATTATTTCATATTTTACATGATTTATTAGTATTTAAATGAATTAAAATTCAAATAAATAAAATAAATGATATGAAATTAAAATAATTAGTTTAATAATGTTTATGAAGCCCATAGACACGTTTGCAATCCATATCTTAGGCCCATTGGACCAAAAAGTCCATTTTGCTCACATTGACTTTTGTGCATTTCTCCAAAACTGCTTAACTTCACCAAGCCATAACTCTCTCGATTTTTATTGTATGGAGATGTTCTAGGACTTTTTGGAAAGCCCGAGATGTCCTTTACAATCCACTTTGGAACCTTATTTGCATTTGAGGATTTTATCTTGATGATATTGCTCCTGACAAAAATAGCTTTTTGCGAGCTTCTAAAAGGACCTGTAATGTTTTGACTTATATCTCTTAGGTGGAAGCATTTCTTGACCTTGGGCCCAACATCAAAGTTGTAGATAATTAAATTTCCTTGAGAATAAGCTTTGGTTGAGGAATTTCTGATAAAGTATGGGAGAGATATGATCAGTCAAAGTTGGGTTGACTTTCTCCTAGAAACCCTAATTCAGAAACTTGGACTTTTGATGATTTTAGAGCTTTTCTTGATGAATCATGATCAAATATTGATGGAATGATGAATGTTACTTCAAAATGTTGATGTTGACCAAAAATCAGAAGTTTTGACTGAAATTTGACCATAACTGACTTTTAGGTCAAACTAGTCGACTCTTGACTATCTGAGCAATTGACTGAGCAATCTTTTGAATTGAAGCTTGAATTTTGGCATGGGGATAGTTTGAAACCTAATAAGCCATATGAAATCCATTGGAGACCTTTATTCATTAATTTTCTTAAGAGAATGCAAAATCCTAGTTTAGGAGGTCTTTGATTAGGAGAGTGTGCCTTAGGTTAACCCTTGAGCCTTGAATCATTGTATGAGTTTGAAAGTGAAATGAGATGGGCAAATTTTGTCATATACAACACGATCTCGTCTACTATTAACAAGAGATTAAGGGTGATCATTTTCTCAATTTGTTAATAGATAGCCGACAACCATGACGGAGCATAAACCATCATTACCAAACTACAATAGCGTCTCTGTATAACTCGTGCTCATTAATTTCCATTTAGGCTTACAAATTCTTCCACAATTTCCTTCTCATTTGCTCTTGTCGACGAGACACCATCACCCAAACACATTATATAGTCTACTTCACGCTCACTTAGCATCACGCAAAGGTTAAGTATCCTCTAATCTCAAGAAATGATAGCATACCAAATACATTACAATTCACTCCATTCCAATTGGAATATCAATAATACCATTCCCTCTCTTTTCCTCAAAAGCTACCATTTCTCTATTCATTATTAACCGACATAAGCTGCATCCTCATACGCTTCCTCCAATACCTTCACATTATTCCTAATACCAACCATCTCCTCCCCTCAACTTATTCATTAACAACATATTTCATTTCACCTCGTCTTAAATAAACTGCGATAATAATCAATTAAGTTCAAAAGCTTCTAGTCTCCGTAACCGACTTCAGAGCCTTCCACTGTAGAACTGCATCTACTTTAGGTGGATTCAAACATATTATCTGTAATATGGTGGGAGAACTTACTTTTTGAAATGTTGTGGATAGCAAGAGTCGCCACCGACTTTTATTTTATCCAACTGGAAAGGCAAAAAGAATAGGAAAGACCTTTGAAAGACTTTGAGTTCGGGGGATAGGTTATACAAAGGGAAGGTGTAAGCACCCTTTGTACCATGGTTATTCATGGGCTCTTAATTTCTTAGCTCACTTTGTTTTCAAAATGTTTGAAGTGTAGTGTGTGAATAGGAAAAGACTTTGTTTAAGGACTTTAGCTTGTAAATAAGCGTAGCCTTGTTTTTGAAAGTATTTAAAAGGATAGTGTGAAAGAAAGATTTTTTGAATTTAAAAAAAGAGTAAGCAATCAGGAGCACCTACCCTGAGTTAGAAAAATTGTTCTTTTAGCTTTTCGGTTTGAAAAGGCTATCCATACCATGAGAGGGCAGGTAGTCTTTTCATTGGATGTAAAGGGTTATCGAGGAAGTATCGTTCGCCATAAAACTGTCCCTACCATAAAGAGGGCAGGTAGTCTTTAGGGAAGGATAGAATAGTCATTTAGGCAACAAGCGAGGATACCTTAGTAATGGGACAATCATCTTTATTTCTGAGGCAGCATCGAGGGACAAAATCTTATGATGATTTCAATCAATTAAGGCAGCATTTGCTTTAGGTATCCTCGGAATCGAGGCACTTGACTATTTTAGAATCGTAATTAAAAAAAAGCAACAGGCAGCATAAGAAGGGTTACCCTAAAGGTGTGTGTGTGGCACAATCATGTGGTTCAATTCGAATATTTATCTTATAATTAGTGGGATAATTTATTTTAAACAAGGCTTGCACTCCCTAGGATTACTAACCACGCAGTTTAAAAATAAAGGCAGAATTTAAAAGTTCCTACGCTATTACAATAAATACCTGTAGGGCAGAAAAATAAAGGCATGAATTAAAAGGCAGAAATTAAAGGCAGGAATATAAACCCTAATTACTATTACAAGAAAACTTATTGCGACCTATACATAATTTCTAGAATTGAAATGGCGGAAAATAACAATTAAAGGCATGCGACATACACAGAGTATGGGATGAGAAGAGAATTTGCGTATAAAAGAAATTCAAAGTTTGAAGACAAAAGGTAAACCTATTTCTACGGTTAATGGACAAAACCTACCTTAAGATTTCTAGGGTTATCTATGGTTTTTGATTACGGTTAAACCTAAAAACTAATTATAATTATAATTATAATTAAACTTAAAATTAAATCCTAATTTATCTAAATCTAATCACTAATTAAACTTATTCAAGTTATAATCTAATCAAATTAAATAATTAAAACTAAACTAAATCTAAATTGTATATCCTAAATTATTTGATTGGAAAATATGGTTAACTTAAGTGACAAAACTAATTCTAGTTTATAGGGTTAAAAAATAAAAATGGCTAGTTTAGAAAAAAATAAAGTAAAAGAAACCATGAATAAATAAAAAAAAACCAAAGCAAAGAAAAGAGGAAGAATAAAGAAAACATAGTTGGGGGCGCTGGATCCAGTGTAACGATCCTGTGATAGTCCATGGTGAGCGCGTTTTCGTGGCCGTTGGATTAATGTCACAGAAGGATCTAGCCGCTGATACGTGAGGGCGCACCATGGGTGTTTGTAGTATTCACGCACACGATCTGTGAACAAAAAGTAACAAACAAATTAATTAATATACATGCAGAACGCTGGGATCGAACCCACGTTCTTTGTGTCTCGCTCCTGCTTGCCCTTTCCAGTTACACTGAGGTTGTTCGCTGATTAACAAAGTGAATCAAATAATAAATAAGGAGCTATATAATAAATGACGAAATTCAAAAACGGAGTCAACGTGGGCCCCCATGTCACGCTTGGAATCAATCGCGGGAGGAGAGAGGAACCTAACGCATTGACCATCCACTCAGAAAGCGCCAGCAAGCCACGTGAGCATTGACCATCCCATGTAACCTTCAGCCACCGCCGGCGACGGGCCTCTTCTTCTTCTCCGGCAGTCTACTTCACGTCAGACCTGCAATTAACACAAAGACACAGCCAAGGCAACCCAGATAGACTAAATCGGGCGCTGCGAGTTCCATGGCGTGGTTAGTTTTCCACGAAACGGCCTGCAAACCCAAATACAAAGCTTCACGTGCTTCATGCCCTAACAATGGCAAATCTTCATAACTGCATCAAAACTTTGAAACGATGGGTCTAAAAGTTCCTGAACATGATTATGAACAAACACATATGCATAGAATTCGTTTAAACGGTATGTATTAAAAGTTGAAATTCAAAAGATATGTGCAAACCATTAGAGATAACTTCGCGCGTTTTGGCTCGTGGGACCTCTAGGAGGATGAAAGAATGCTTGGCTTTGGCTAAAACTTGCTGTATAAAATTTTATGTCGTGCCATAGTTTTGTAAAATTTTGTGACTTGGAAACCCTAGCTCCCTTTCTCCCAATTTCGTTCTCCCCTACTGAGCATGTTTATGAGAATATATAGAATGAATTAGGGTTGCTTCATGGGCTTGGATGTTAGGTTATGGAATGACATGGAAATTTGAATAAATATGCATGAAAATCTTTATATTTTTGGACCAATTTCTGTTCAATGCATATTTGGCTTGTGATCATGGCTTATTGGATGATATTGATTCATATTTGATCAAGAAAGTTTGGTTAAAAGTTTGAAGAAAGAATGGATTGATTGGTGAGAAATATTTGATTGGAAATTCTTCAAACCTTTCTATTTTGGTTCAATTCCCTTTCCAAACATATCTCTCATGAAATTTGTGTCTATATTTGGCCTTTTCGATGATAGGAATTAATTAAAATCAAATCTTTGATTTAAACTAATTATTTCATATTTTACATGATTTATTAGTATTTAAATGAATTAAAATTCAAATAAATAAAATAAATGATATGAAAATAAAATAATTAGTTTAAGAATGTTTATGAAGCCCATATACACGTTTGCAATCCATATCTTAGGCCCATTGGACCAAAAAGTCCATTTTGCTCACATTGACTTTTGTGCATTTCTCCAAAACTGCTTAACTTCACCAAGCCATAACTCTCTCAATTTTTATTGTACGGAGATGTTCTAGGACTTTTTGGAAAGCCCGAGATGTCCTTTACAATCCACTTTGGAACCTTATTTGCATTTGAGGATTTTATCTTGATGATATTGCTCCTGACAAAAATAGCTTTTTGCGAGCTTCTAGAAGGACCTGTAATGTTTTGACTTATATCTCTTAGGTGGAAGCATTTCTTGACCTTGGGCCCAACATCAAAGTTGTAGAGAATTAAATTTCCTTGATAATAAGCTTTGGTTGAGGAATTTCTGATAAAGTATGGGAGAGATATTGTCAGTCAAAGTTGGGTTGACTTTCTCCTAGAAACTCTAATTTAGAAACTTGGACTTTTGATGATTTTAGAGCTTTTTTTGATGAATCATGATCAAATATTGATGGAATGATGAATGTTACTTCGAAATGTTGATTTTGACCAAAAATCAGAAGTTTTGACTGAAATTTGACCATAATTGGCTTTTAGGTCAAACTAGTCGACTGTTGACTATCTGAGCAATTGACTGAGCAATCTTTGGAATTGAAGCTTGAATTTTGGCATGGGGATAGTTTGAAACCTAATAAGCCATATGAAATCCATTGGAGACCTTTATTCATTAATTTTCCTAAGAGAATGCAAAACCCTAGTTCAGGAGGTCTTTGATTAGAAAAGTGTGCCTTAGGTTAACCCTTGAGCCTTGAATCATTGTATGAGTTTGAAAGTGAAATGAGATGGGCAAATTTTGTCACATCCAACACGATCCCGTCTACTATTAACAAGAGATTAAGGGTGATCAGTTTCTCAATTTGTTAATAGATAGCCGACAACCATGACGGAGCATAAACCATCATTACCATACTACAATAGCATCTCTGTATAACTCGTGCTCATTAATTTCCATTTAGGCTTACAAATTCTTCCACAATTTCCTTCTCATTTGCTTTTGTCGACGAATCACCATCACCCAAACACATTATATAGTCTACTTCACACTCACTTAGCATCACGCAAAGGTTAAGTATCCTCTAATCTCAAGAAATGATAGTATACCAAATACATTACAATTCACTCCATTCCAATTGGAATATCAATAATACCATTCCCTCTCTTTTCCTCAAAAGCTACCATTTCTCTATTCATTATTAACCGACATAAGCTGCATCCTCATACGCTTCCTCCAATATCTTCACATTATTCCTAATACCAACCATCTCCTCCCCTCAACTTATTCATTAACAACATATTTCACTTCACCTCGTCTTAAATAAACTGCGATAATAATCAATTAAGTTCAAAAGCTTCTAGTCTCTGTAACCGACTTCAGAGCCTTCCAATGTAGAACTACATCTACTTTAGGTGGATTCACACATATTATCTGTAATACGGTGGGAGAACTGACTTTTTGAAACGTTGCGGATAGCAAGAGTCGCTGTAATACGGTGAACTGACTTTAAAGAAATGTCGCGGTAAGCAAGAGTCGCCACCGACTTTTATTTTATCCAATTTATAGAAAGGCTAAAAGAACGGAAAAAGACCTTTTAAAAAGATTTTGAGTTCGGGGGGTAAATTATACAAAGAGAAGGTTTAAAGCACCCTTTGCATCCATGGTTATCCATGGGCTCTTAATTGCTTAGCTCACTTTTTAATTGTTTGAAATGTTTGAAGTGTGTTTAGAAAAGATTTTTTTGAATAAGGACTTTAACTTGTAAATAAGCGTAGCCTTTTTGAAGGTTTTTTGAAAAAATGGAAAGTTCGAATTTAAACCAGCGCAAATAATTTAGAAGCAACTACCCTAAGTTTTGAAAAAAGTTCTTTTAGCCTTTCAGAGCTATCCGTACCATAAGAGGGTAGGACGTCCTTTTATTGGATGTTGAAGGGTCATCGAGATATCGTTCGCCATAAAACTGTCCCTACCATAGAGAAGTAGGTAGTCTTTAGGGAAGGATATAATAGTCATTAATCTTTTTAGGCATCATGCAAGGATACCTTAGCAATTGGGACAATCATCATGTTTTTCCGAAGCAAGATCAAGGGACTAGATCTCATATGATGATTTCAATCTTTAAAGGCAACCTTTGCTTTAGGTATCCTCGGAATCGAGGGACTTGACTATTTTAAAGACATAATCAATAAGGCAACAAGGCAACAAATAAGGCAACAGGCAACAAGAGGGTTTACCCAAAAATGTGTGTGTGTGGCACAATCAGGTGGTTAGATTCAATTATTTTATCTTGTAATTAGTTATTCTAATTCAATTCAAGGCTTGCACTCCCTATGATTATTAACCATGGCAGAAAGATAAAACAGTTTAATAGTCCTACGCTATTACAATAAACATATGCGGGAAAGGGGAAAGCAAAACAGAAAAAATAAAAGAATTTAAAATATCCAGATGGCTTGAGCCTTCATTGATTCTTGGCAAACCCTAAAAATTAAGAATGAAGAAGAGAAAAGTTAGTGCATTAAAGACCTCAACAATTGTAATGTAACATATCAAAAATTAAAATTGTAATAATTTAGGCGAACAAATAAACAGGCAAGGCCAAAGGCAAACCCCGAATGGGACAAAAGTTAACCAGGGTTAATAAAAAGAAACAGGTAAAAACCTAGACTAGGATTAATGGGCAACACCTACCAGTAATGAAACTTTTTAGGATTAATCGAGGCTAACAAACCTAAAAATTAAATATTGGTTTCTAACCTAATTAATTTTAAAATCGGCTAATCCTGATTAAAATAATTTAATACTTAACTAAATTAATTAATTATCAAACCTATTTATTTAAACTAATTTTAAATTAATTATCTAATTATTTAACCTTAAAAACTATATTTAATTAATTAAAACAAATTTAATAATAATAATAATAATAATTAAAAAAGAAACTAATTATGAAATTTTATATAAAAACCTAATTAATTTTAAAATTATTAAAAAAAAACAAATAAGAAAGAAAGGAAAACAAAAAGGAACTTAGCGTATGGGATCTGGTACAGCATGCTGGTGAGGGTCTATGGTATGCCTTTGCGTCCATGTGCATTGGATGGATCTGACAGGTGATCTGACGGCTGGATACAGGCAAGCTTACCGTGTACCTGCGTTAGAGGAAGAGCGTTGGATTTGAAAGAAGAGATTAACACAAATGCAAACAAAAATAAACGCCTCAAGCAAGGTTCGAACTGACGTCCTTCTGTGCTAAGGCTTTGGACGATACTCGCTTCCGCTGCACCACTTTTCCTTCTCTGTTAATATAGTCACCACAATTAATTTTATAAGCAAACAATTTCAAAAAAAACTAATTCAAATGAAACTGGGCGCGAAGCCCCTTCTTCTTCCTCTAACGAACCCAGTCATGGCTATGAACCAGCTTCGGTTCTACTACGATAATGGTTGTAGCTAACACACCTGCAACTTTCAAAATCAATAATATGCAAGATAAATACCAGGGAAGGTCATGGTTCGATTGCAATTTGTGTTTCGGTTTCAATGGTGTCGTCCATCCGGCGCAATTTTGCTTAGAACATGGGATCCCAATTGGAGTTTTCAAAACCCTAACAATGGTGTAAACCTATTCACATGTTCATCCTTCAATCAAACCTTCCAGAAACATTATATACATCAAGATAAACACATATATACAGCCAAATCACGTAAATGACGCGTGAATCATTGAAATCAAAGTTGAAAAAAGGAAACGCAAACCGTAGAGTCCGTGAGTGTGTTCGTGACGCGAGGAAGCTTGGTAACGATCTGGAATCTTTCAGTGAAGCCTCAGGAATATGTTTGAATGTTTAGAACGCCTTGAATCTTCCTCCAACTCCTAAACCGAATTTACTTGTTCTTCCAATTTTATGAGTTTGAATAGGGTTCTTTAAGTCAGAATTTTGTATTCCCCTAGTGTTGGATCTCTTGTCTATTTATAGCAAATAAATTTAGGTTAACCAACTTGAGCCAAATTTATTTCAATCTTGGTCTTTGATGTATGAAAATTTGATTGGAAAATATGAGTAAAAAGCTTCTAAATTTGGCCAATCTCAATCTCTCTTGCACCAATCTTGCTTGCACGAAATTACATTGACAATATGGTATGAATGGTGATTGGATTTGATTAGTACAAGATCTCTAATTGAATATTTGATTTTTACTTGATTTTCATGAATTAAAATCACTTTTAAATGATTAAAAATTCATATAAAATCAAATAAATATTTCAAAATTCGTGACAATCAGATTTGAGGCCATGGATATCTTGGGGATCAAGTTTGGGCCAAAAAGATTGGGTTTGCTTGCAAAGAAATTCATTTTGAACCACTTTTACTTCACATTTTTTCTCTCAAAATTTTCCAACTTTGACAAGGCATATCTCCCTCAATTTTTAAGTTATGGAGGAGTTCTAGGACTTTTTGGAAATCTTAAGATGTCCTCTACAAGCCACTGTGGAAGCTTTTTTCCATTTGAGGATTTTATTTTGATGATATGGGCTTTGACAAAAAACTGCTTTTGGTTGATTTTCAAAAAGGACCTATAATCCTTTGATCCATATCTCTCAAATAAAGCATTTTTAGACTTGGCTTGTAAGAGACAAAGTTGTAGAGAATTCAATTTCCTTCAAAATGAGTTTTGGATGGGAAATTTCTGATGTTCCGTGTGAAAGTTATGGCTGGTCAAAGTTCAGTTGACTTTTAGTCAAAAAACCCTATTTTAGAAACTTTAGGTTTTGTTGATTTCTGAACTTTCCTTGATGAATCATGATCAATCCTTGATCAAATGATGAATGATACCTCGGAATAAGGATGTTGACAAAAAATCAAGAATTTTGACTGTACTTTGACCACAGTTGACTTATAAGTCAAACTAGTCGATTGTTGACTTTCTGATCATTTGACTGGGCAATCCATGGAATTGAAGCTTGTACTTTTCCATAGAGATAGTTTGAAGCATCATAGGCCATATGAAATCCATTGGAGACTTTGATTCATTGATTTTCTTTAGAGAAATCAAAACCCTAGTTCATTGAGCCATTGTTTAGGAAGATGTGTCTTTGAGCCTTGAACTTTGGTATGAGCTTGAATAGGAGAAATAAGACGGGCAAATTTTTGGGTATGACAGCTTCCCCTGTTCAATCTTCTTAAACCTGAGGATGTAGAGTGGTTTGTATGACAGTCGGTATCTGAAGGTGGAAGATGATTGAATACTAGAGTACCCAGAAATTTGCACCATCGGGGATGGACTTAGAGATGCCACCAGGACATTGAGAGACTTGATTGAGATGGTCTTAAAGATGCCATCCAGCTTGATAGACTTGAGAGTCAGAATACATCGTACGTTAGACTGTATCTGGAGGATATGCTTAGGATGAGTCGTACGTTAGACTGAATCCACTGTATTGATAAGTGTCAAAGTAAGTCGTACGTTAGGCTATACTTTTTAGGATGAGTCATACGCTAGTCTGGGTCCAATTTGCATCGATAGATGTCTGGAAAGCCGTGCGTTAGGCTGAAAGATGGGTCGTACGTTAGACCGGATCTAATTTACATTTGATAAATGTCTGGATAAATAAGCCATACGTTAGGCTGTAGGATAGGTCGTACGTTAGACCAGGTTCCCTGTGTTGATAGTTGTCAGAATACACCGTACGCCAGGTTGTATGCCAGGATGAGTCGTACGTTAGACTGGATCCTTTGTATTGAGAAGTATTTGTTGGAGATATTCATTAAAATGAAGTAATGTTTTACAGAAGACTACCTCGAGAGGTTCCTCAAAAGGGTAGATCATTGGCCTAAAAAAGACTATGATTACTGATTTAAAGGAGATTAGGCTTTAAACAAAGCTCGGGAAGAAATGTCTTAGAGAAGACTAACTAAAAAGCTCCCTAAAAGGCCAAGAGATGTCTTTTAGAAAGGATTGGATAAATGTTTTAAGGGAGATTACCTAAAGAGGCTGAGATATGTCTTAAATAAGAATAACCTTGAAAGGGTATGACACGTCTTAAACAAGACTACCTAGAAAGGATATGACACGTCTTAGAGAAGACTACCTGGAAAGGTTCCTAGAAAGGACATGAAACGTCTTAAACAAGACCACCTAGAAAGGTTCCTCGAAAGGATGATAAATGTCTTAGAAAAGACTACCTAGAAAGGCTCCTAGAAAGGATAAGACACATCTTAGACAAGACTACCTAGAAAGGTTCCTAGAAAGGATGATAAACGTCTTAGAGAAGACTACCTGGAAAGGCTCCTAGAAAGGATGAGAAGTTCTTTGATTTTTTCTGAATCATCTTTGAAGAAAGACCCGGAATGAAGCATCAGAATTGTCTTGAATGAATGTTAAGATTGAATCGTTGATACGATTATCTTCGCACCAAACTTGGATGATAATATTCTTTTGAGTATGAAGTGACCTGAAAAGGCGAGATTAGTTTTATGCAATGTCATGATGCATGTATTGAGATTCTCGAAATAAACGAGAGTGCTGAATGTTATGTATTTATTGTGAATGATGCAGGGATGGACTATATAGTTGAAGCATATTGATAACTCTTGTATAGCAACTGCTGATTGAGAAAATAAATCCCTGTATGTTGCTGGAGATAATGACAAAGGGATTGAGAATTCCTGTCTTCTGTTCGAGGATATCCAGTTGGGGATTTTTTATCTTCGCTTGGGGATGAGAGTAACTTGAATGATCTGATCCTGATGTATCTTAGGGACAAAAGAGAAGAATAATCTTCTGATGTACTATCTGATCGAACTCATCTGTGAGTGTCAACCTTTAATGAAGATAGCGAGTTTGAATAAACCCTATTGGAGAAGAAGATTATGTCGGATAACCGGCAGTATCAGATATGTAAACTTCGTTGGGGAACCAAGTCTCTATTGGGAAGAGATTATTTGAAGATAACTTCTTGAGGATTGCTATGTGGGGATATATTGTGAAAGTTGCTTTGTGGGCAAAATTCATAGAGATTTCAACTTTCCATTGCCCCGTGTCTTTGAGTACTTGCTGTTGGAAAACACTTTTAACCACATATGGTCTTTCGCTTGCGGGCACATACCTGCCCCTGGAATCAGTAGCCTGATATGCTTGATACTTGAGTTTGGAATTAGAACTTCAAAGGAGAGACAGATACTGACATCATTTGATGCTAGTAGCTAAATAGCATTTGTTGAGATTTGTGACTGATGTGACATGCCCCTAGTGATGGACTAACTTCTCTGGTTGTTCAGTGCCTCTGAGAGATTCTATGAATCGTGCCCAGCTTTCCCCCAGTAGATGGGATAATAATATGTCATGCCCCTTGTATAAACAAGCTTTTATCTGATCGAGTCATGCATACGAGACGTCTCTGCAAATTTATTTGTCGGGAGGACTTTTAGTCATTAGTTATGCCCCATGCAGGTTCTTCCAGATGCCAAACATTTGAACTTATGTAGACGAAAATATTTTATAATGACACTCATAAAAATGTAATGCATATGTGTGTCTTGAAGTTTAAAAACGGTTTTTAGTAAAACAAAAGATGTAAGAAAGCGATGTTTGTAAAAACATGATATCAGCTCAATGTTTATGGTAACCCTTAAGGATTCAAGATACCTTCGGTAACAGTACGCTTTCGACTAACCATGCTTCAGTTAGGACTTTCAAGGGTTGTAATGTGGCTTGGTTCACGGTTTAAGAAACAAAGGATAATGGCTCAAAGTTTATTTGTACCCATGTCAATCTTCGTGATGTTCTTCGATCTTATGCTCAGTTAACTTTGCATTTAAGTTCTAGCAGGTCTTGAATTCGTAACATTGACAATTCGTAACATTGACATTTGATGATGGTTGAAGCACCGAGAGTTTATTTGAGAAGGGAGACATCTTTTGTCGAGGATTTGTTGTGACCTCTTTTTTGACTTTATTATCCCTAACTTTACCTGAACTGTTTTTTTTGAGATTACAGTCAGCGGGATGTCTCAATTTTCGATAAGTCTCCTTCATAGGTTTTGACTTAGCAGCTTTTTTCTTTTTGGTGGATATTGACTGCATGACTTATTGGTTGCGGGAACCCATCATTATTTGTGTAAACAACAACTAGTATAATTAAGTTAACTGAGTAAGTACCCTGTCCCAGGTTATGATTAAAGGGTTTCAATTTGCACGTGAAAGAAAACTCCTACACCTTAGGCTCAAAGGGGTTGACGAGGGATTAACATCCTTATATCTCCACTGTTTAGGAATTGAAACAATGCCTGTACATCGTCAGCATAGTCTGTTCGAAAGTATATTGTATGAGGTTGCGGTATCATTTTCGTCATCCTCCCTTAAAAGGTTCACAGCTTTAGTGAGAGTTAAATATCATAAAGAAAACCAAGTAAAAACAAAGTTTAATATAGCAATAGGAGGAGAAATAAGTCAAGACAAATGTATGCAATGCATTAATGATTATGATAAAATAAATAGAGTCTGACATAAGACGAATGTTTAAACAAACAGGAAATAAATTGCGAATGCGAGTAAATTAATGATCTAAATAGCCATCCTTTAGACTTTGTGTGGCTCCTCTGGTCGGCCAAATTCAATGATCCCTTCTTCAATCAAGTCTTGAATTTTATGTTTCAAAGGCCCACAATCTTCTGTATCATGACCAGGACTATTTGAATGGTGAGCACATCTTGCATGATGCATGTACCCAGGGGCGGGATTAGCAGGAGCTGAGTATGGAGGCAGTAAAGTTATCAGACTCCGATCGAGCAAGTGTTGCAAAGCTTGATCCAATGGCATGTGTAGTGGGGTAAATGACCTTCTGGGTTTGGATTTCCAAGTACGTTGGCCACCTTGTTTCTTACGTTGATCATTCTGTTGTTGTTGTGTTGGAGCCTGACTAGAGACCAAGACTGCCCCAACAGTATTGGATTCATTCTTCCCATTGTATGGCTTTTTTACAGTACCAGAAGAAGTAGCCACCTGGATTTTTCCGCTTCGGATACCACTTTTAACGCATTCTCCAGTCAGTATGAGGTCGGTGAAACCAGACGAGGAGCTTGCAAGTAAATGGATGTAGAAAGGACCAGTTAGTGTATTCATGAACATGTCAACTAACTCTCGGTCAGCCAAGGGAGGTTGGACTCTGCCAGCCAAGTCTCTCCATTTCTGAGCATATTCTTTGAAGCTTTCATTAGGACCCATAGACATACTTTGTAGTTGCATGGGGGTTGGGGCGAGATCAGCGTTGTATTGGTATTGCTTGTAGAAAGTGGTTGCCAAGTCTTCCCAGGTATGAATGTTGGCACCATCCAATTAATAGTACCACTCTAATTGAGTTCCAGATAAGCTCTCTTGGAAAAAGTGGATCCACAGCTTCTTATCAGCGGTATGAGGCTGAATCTTCCTTACATAAGACTTCAAGTGCAGTTTCGGACAAGAGACCCCATCGTATTTAGCAAAGGTGGGAGTATTGAACTTCGGAGGGATAACAACTCTAGAGATGAGTCCTAGTTCCTCAAAATCTAACCCAGGGACCTTCTGAATTTCCATGGCTTTCATATGTTCTTCCAGCAGCTTGTATTTGTCATTAGGATGTTCGTCCTCATAGTAATAGTCCTCTTCTTCTTCAGAGGGCTTGGCAGAATCATGGTTACTTTTTGCATCAGTTTTGATACTAGCATCATCATCTTGTTCATCGTTGTTACTGTCTTCAGAGACTTCGGCTTCCCTGAGTTGCAAGATCGGTCTTCTAAGCCTTTTCCCCAGAGTCTTCTTGATCTTCCTCTTCTTCTTGGTAAGGATGGTCTTCAGCTCTTCTTGCCCCTTGGACAAATTCAGAATCAAAGCTTGGAATTTAGCATTTTGAGCCTGGAGATCTTTAACTGATTGTTTGAGATTCATGATGCTGAAATAAACAGCGAGGAAAGATGAGAAACCCATCATAGGGAACCTGTTATGCGATGTTATGAATGCAAATGCAATATTTTCAAGGATCTTCAGAAATTTAATTAGCAACATTTAAATGTAGTTGCATCTTTGTCGAAGAACTTCATCTTTCGTCTTTGAACGCCCTTCTTTGAGAATCAAGCTCACCATATCGTGTGGGTCATAGCCTCTAATTCGGGATACTTGTACTTCTGAATTTGAAGGCGTATGGCTAGAGGAAAATAAATCCTCTTGCCCCTTGATAGGTATAGTGTCCCTGAATTGGAAGGTATGTGGCCAGAGGAAAATAAATCCTCTTTCCCCTTGATAGGATTTTAGTCCTTGATAATTAGCACCTGCAATTGTGCGCCGCAAATTCCTAAGATCCTTGAGAGGGTTAGTTAATCATGTTATGTTATGATGTCATGATGTCATGATGTTATGCGAATGCAATGTGTCAGGGATGTCATAAGATAATAAGGACAAATAAATCCTACAAACGAAACCTGCGAGGAAAACAAAGGTTAGTAGCAAACACAAACAAGTCACATAAGTGTCCTTAGGTTTAGAGGCTTGTATGAAGTTCGTAGGTAAGTACCCTCTCCACTGAAGTTTAGTTGGTTCAACATGTCCTATATAAAGATCGGGTTCTGGGGAGCTCATATCATTGACCTTTCTCGAAGGCACTTATCTCAGTTCAATAATCGAATCACCGACCGAAAATTTCCTGAAAGTCCAGTCCATATGAGTGTAGCTTCAAGTATCAACCAACTTCAATCGGAACCAAAGCCAGCCATCTCGCTACTTTCTAATAGGCCAAAGTCAAGTTCAACTAAGGTTCTAGGGGCAAATTAGTGCTTAATGTCACCACGCAGCAGCCAAGTGTTTCCTCAAGTCGGATCCCAAGGAACACCAGTACAAACCAATGTGTCACACTAACGATGGCCACCATATCAACCACATCAGTATACGTTGTGCAGTCTCCTTGGTCTCATGCCATTTACCTAAGGTACTCAGATCCGGGTTAGGATCTTTCACACAAGTAAACCCAAACTGGCCCACAAATATAAAGCAAACAATACAAACAATTTAAAGGGAATCCTAAACTTTAAGGTAACCCCTCTTTTATTCGAAAGTATCCCCAGCAAAGTCGCCAGTTCTGTAATACGGTGAACTGACTTTAAAGAAATGTCGCGGTAAGCAAGAGTCGTCACCGGCTTTTATTTTATCCAATTTATAGAAAGGTTAAAAGAACAGAAAAAGACCTTTTAAAAAGATTTTGAGTTCGGGGGGTAAATTATACAAAGGGAAGGTTTAAAGCACCCTTTGCATCCATGGTTATCCACGGGCTCTTAATTGCTTAGCTCACTTTTGAATTGTTTGAAATGTTTGAAGTGTGTTTAGAAAAGATTTTTTTTGAATAAGGACTTTAGCTTGTAAATAAGCGTAGCCTTTTTGAAGGTTTTTTGAAAAAAAAGAAAGTTCGAATTTAAACCAGAGCAAGCAATTTTGAAGCTACTACCCTAAGTTTTAAAAAAAGTTCTTTTAGCCTTTCAGAGCTATCCATACCATAAGAGGGTAAGAAGTCCTTTTATTGGATGTTGAAGGGTCATCGAGATATCGTTCGCCATAAAACTGTCCCTACCATAGAGAGGCAGGTAGTCTTTAGGGAAGGATATAATAGTCATTAATCTTTTTAGGCATCATGCGAGGATACCTTAGCAATTGGGACAATCATCATGTTTTTTCAAAGCAGCATCGAGGGATTAGATCTCATATGATGATTTCAATCTTTAAAGGCAACCTTTGCTTTAGGTATCCTCGGAATCGAGAGACTTGACTATTTTAAAGACATAATCAATAAGGCAACAAGGCAACAAATAAGGCAACAGGAAACAAGAGGGTTTACCAAAAGTGTGTGTGTGTGGCACAATCAGGTGGTTAGATTCAGTTATTTTATCTTGCAATTAGTTATTCTAATTCAATTCAAGGCTTTCACTCCCTAAGATTACTAACCATGGCAGAAAGATAAAACAGTTTAATAGTCCTACGCTATTACAATAAACACCTGCGGGAAAGGGGAAAGCAAAATAGAAAAAATAAAAGAATTTAAAATATCCAGATGGCTTGAGCCTTCATTGATTCTTGGCAAACCCTAAAAATTAAGAATGAAGAAGAGAAAAGTTAGTGCATTAAAGACCTCAACAATTGTAATGTAACATATCAAAAATTAAAATTGTAATAATTTAGGCAAACAAATAAACAGGCAAGGCCAAAGGCAAACCCCGAATGGGACAAAAGTTAATCAGGGTTAATAAAAAGAAACAGGTAAAAATCTAGACTAGGGTTAATGGGCAACACCTACAGTAATGAAACTTTTTAAGGTTAATCGAGGCTAACAAACCTAAAAATTAAATATTGGTTTATAACCTAATTAATTTTCAAATCGGCTAATCCTGATTAAAATAATTTAATACTTAACTAAATTAATTAATTATCAAACCTATTTATTTAAACTAATTTTAAATTAATTATCTAGTTATTTAACCTAAAAAACTATATTTAATTAATTAAAACAAATTTAATAATAATAATAATAATTAAAAAAGAAACTAATTATGAAATTTTATATAAAAACCTAATTAATTTTAAAATAATTAAAAAAAACAAATAAGAAAGAAAGGAAAGCAAAAAGGAACTTAGCGTATGGGATCTGGTGCAGCATGCTGGTGAGGGTCTATGGTATGCCTTTGCGTCCATGTGCATTGGATGGATCTGACAGGTGATCTGACGGCTGGATACAAGCAAGCGTACCGTGTGCCTGCGTTAGAGGAAGAGCGCTGGATCTGAAAGAAGAGATCAACACAAATGCAAACAAAAATAAACGCCTCAAGCAAGGTTCGAACTGACTTCCTTCTGTGCTAAGGCTTTGGACGATACTCGCTTCCGCTGCACCACTTTTCCTTCTCTATTAATATAGTCACCACAATTAATTTTATAAGCAAACAATTCCAAAAAAACTAATTCAAATGAAACTGGGCGCGAAACCCCTTCTTCTTCCTCTGACGAACCCAATCATGGCTACGAACCAGCTTCGGTTCTGCTACGATAATGGTTGTAGCTAACACACCTGCAACTTTCAAAATCAATAATACGCAAGATAAATTCCAGGGAAGGTCATGGTTCGATTGCAATTTGTGTTTCGGTTTCAATAGTGTCGTCCATCCGGCCCAATTTTGCTTAGAACATGGGATCCCAATTGGAGTTTTCAAAACCCTAACAATGGTGTAAACCTATTCACATGTTCATCCTTCAATCAAACCTTCCAGAAACATTATATACATCAAGATAAACACATATATGCAGCCAAATCACGTAAATGACGCGTGAATCATTGAAATCAAAGTTGAAAAAAAGAACCGCAAACCATAGAGTCCGTGAGTGTGTTCGTGACGCGAAGAAGCTTGGTAACGATCTGGAATCTTTCAGTGAAGTCTCAGGAATATGTTTGAATGTTTAGAACGCCTTGAATCTTCCTCCAACTCCCAAACCGAATTTACTTGTTCTTCCAATTTTATGAGTTTGAATAGGGTTCTTTAAGTCAGAATTTCGTCTTCCCCTAGTGTTGGATCTCTTGTCTATTTATAGCAGATGAATTTAGGTTAACCAACTTGAGCCAAATTTATTTCAATCTTCGTCTTTGATGTATGAAAATTTGATTGGAAAATATGAGTAAAAAGCTTCTAAATTTGGCCAATCTCAATCTCTCTCGCACCAATCTTGCTTGCACGAAATTACATTGACAATATGGTATGAATGGTGATTGGATTTGATTAGTACAAGATCACTAATTGAATATTTGATTTTTACTTAATTTTCATGAATTAAAATCACTTTTAAATGATTAAAAATTCATATAAAATCAAATAAATATTTCAAAATTCGTGACAATCAGATTTGAGGCCATGGATATCTTGGGGATCAAGTTTGGGCCAAAAAGATTGGGTTTGCTTGCAAAAAAATTCATTTTGAACCACTTTTACTTCACATTTTTTCTCTCAAAATTTTCCAACTTTGACAAGGCATATCTCCCTCAATTGTTAAGTTATGGAGGAGTTCTCGGACTTTTTGGAATTCTCAAGATGTCCTCTACAAGCCACTTTGGAAGCTTTTTCCCATTTGAGGATTTTATTGTGATGATATGGGCTTTGACAAAAAACTGCTTTTGGTTGATTTTCAAAAAGGACCTATAATCCTTTGATCCATATGTCTCAAATAAAGCATTTTTAGACTTGGCTTGTGAGAGACAAAGTTGTAGAGAATTCAATTTCCTTCAAAATGAGTTTTGGATGGGAAATTTCTGATGTTCCATGTGAAAGTTATGGCTGGTCAAAGTTCAGTTGACTTTTAGTCAAAAAACCCTAATTTAGAAACTTTAGGTTTTGTTGATTTCTGAACTTTCCTTGATGAATCATGATCAATCCTTGATCAAATGATGAATGATACCTCAGAATAAGGATGTTGACAAAAAATCAAGAATTTTGACTGTACTTTGACCACAGTTGACTTTTAAGTCAAACTAGTCGATTGTTGACTTTCTGATCATTTGACTGGGCAATCCATGGAATTGAAGCTTGTACTTTTCCATAGAGATAGTTTGAAGCATCATAGTCCATATGAAATCCATTGGAGACTTTGATTCATTGATTTTCTTCAGAGAAATTAAAACCCTAGTTCATTGACAGTCGCCACCGAATTTTATTTTATCCAACTGAAAAGGCAAAAAGAACAGGAAAGACCTTTGAAAGACTTTGAGTTCGGGGGGTAGGTTATACAAAGGGAAGGTGCAAGCACCCTTTGATTCCATGGTTATCCATGGGCTCTAAATTGCTTAGCTCACTTTGTTTTCAAAATGTTTGAAGTGTAGTTTGTGAATAGGAAAAGACTTTGTTTAAGGACTTTAGCTTGTAAATAAGCGTAGCCTTGTTTTTGAAAGTATTTGAAAGGATAGTGTGAAAGAAAGATTTTTTGAATTTAAAAAAAGAGTAAGCAATCAGGAGCACCTACCCTAAGTTAGAAAAATTATTCTTTTAGCTTTTCGGTTTGAAAAGGCTATCCATACTGTAGTAACCTGCCCTAAAAAATAAGATTTAGAGTCGCCACCTATTCTACCAAGGCGAATAGGAAACCTTACGCAGTTAAGAGATCGGGGTAAGATTATTATAATCAGGTCGAGGGAAGGTGTTAGGCACCCTCAACCCTTTCCTATGGCTTTGAATGTAAGGTCAAATCCTGTGGCTAAAATATTAAGGTTTAATAGCTAAGGAAATGAGTAGAGGGAAAATGAGATTTATGGGGAAGGGGACTCACCTTGTTACCAAGTGCCTACGTACCTCCTTGTGGAGGATCAGAGTCAACGTAGTTCGGGGCACAGGGTTGTACGCCTTTGAATTTGATGTGATATGGTTTGAAGGCTTTTTGAATGGCCTATCGTAGTTTTGAATTTGTGATTTGAAAGGCATTTTGAGTTGCCTGATCGAAGTATTGAAGAGATGAAAATCTGTAGCTTCGTGGTTTAGTGTGTTTTAAGTTTTGGGCGTACAACCCTGGTTTGATGTGTTTTCGTTAGGTGCGATGATCAATAGATTTGATCATGATAATTAACGAATTATATGATGTATGGCTGGTTATTCTGACCGATATATTCAGTCGTCACGGGCAGCAAATAAAGTATTTTAATCTTGTATAATTAAATTTTAAGTTTCATCATTATCTCTCATAACCAATAGATTCGGTTATTACATGATAACGAATTTCATTATTTGTGTTTTATTATTTTATCTCTCGCCAATGCGACTAATAGATTTAGTCGGATCGAGGAGAGAATTAAACCAGAGTTAGTTAAATTATTAATAAATTAATTAATTCAATTAAAATTATTTCTCGTCAATGCGACTAATAGGTATAGTCGGATCGAGGAGAAAATTAATTAAGGGTTAATGTTTTGCCAAATGGTCGGTAGGGTTGGGCAAACCCTAATGCATTGATAAACCTCTCTAAGATTTTTGTGATTTTCTGAATAATTAAATAAATAAATAAATAAGAAGTTAGAAACAAACATTATGAAAATAAAAGAAGAAAAATTCGAAGTGGGATCCGAACTTGGGACCTCTCGATCGCACACTTTTACCCTTAAATTCTTACTAACTGCACCATGTCAATTATTCGAAATAAAAATGACATAGTCCATTGTAAGAGGGCAAATTTTGGGGTATGACACATACCATGAGAGGGCAGGTAGTATTTTCATTGGATGTAAAGGGTCATCGAGGAAGTATCGTTCGCCATAAAACTGTCCCTACCATAAAGAGGGCATGTAGTCTTTATCCATACCATGAGCTGTAGGTTTTTCATTGGCTTGTCTGACTTTTGTTGATGTTTGTATCTTGCATGTCGCAGCGTTTTGTCTTCAGAACTTCTAATATTTCTACTTGCATGATCTTCTGATGTTTGCAATGCTTCCTGCAGCTGGTCTTTCTTGTTCATTTTCCTTGAAGCTTCTGATGTACTTTCTGATTGTGTGCTTTTTGCATGTAAATGTTTGTATTGCTTTGAAGATTATCTTGTTGAATTCTAGCTTCTTGTGATACTATTGTTGATGCATATTCTTGTGAATGTTCTTGTTCCTCATTGTTGCTTCTTTACTTCTGATTTGATGATCTTGACTGGTTTGACGTGTTCTTAGTCAGAACATCTGATAAATGATGTTTAGCTTTGTCAATCTTCTGGATGTAGTTGTTGTACTCTTTTTCTGATGAATTTTGTATAAGATTTATAACATAATATCTGCATACTAAATGAAACCATTAGTAATAAAATTGTTACTCACAAAATATATGTTCGTTATCATCAAAACTAGATTCTGAACATAGATTCTCAATCTTGTTCTAACAATCTCCCCCTTTTTTATAATGACAAAAACCATGTATTTTGATGGAACAATTTTATGAGAGGATAATAATTAAGCAAGTATATTTCATTCCCATTTATATGTTCAATCAAGCAACTTTATTTTTCATCAAAATGTACTATTCTTTCTCCCCCTTTTTGTCATAATCAAAAAGCGTTTAAGAGGATTGGATGAATATGATGAATTAAGGTGGTATTTGTGGTGTCGTTTTCTTTACCTCCCCGTTTCACTTGGGAGGACGGCACGCTAAACCCTTCACGCGAAATTTGGAAGGAGAATGCGCCCGTGGTGGGATGAATTTTATTTCAGTTCTTCCTACGATATCACACGAACTTTCTTATTTGTCCTACGAGTAGGAAAGGGGAAAAAAGATCTCAACTAAACCCTAGGAGTTTGCTAAGTGTGGGGATTTCACCTAGACTAGAAATTCTGGAGTCCGGGAGGTCGGTTATACATAGGGAAGTGTTTAAACACCCTACATATCTGTAGTACTCTACAGGAACCTTCTCTGTGTCATTGTGATTGTGTTTGCTGCTAATGATTGGGAAAGTTTCTCCTTTGTGTTAGGAGAAGGAATTGATTTGATTTGAAAAGACAGACAGACAGACAGACTGACTATTTTTGGTATTTTATTAGCTCGCTGAGATTCCTTGTGAACCTCATGCCTACATATCCCTAGTGGAAGTCAGAGCTTAATGTAGTTCGGGGAACTAACTAGGGAAATTAATTGTTTTTTTGGTGCCTTGCTTGAAGCTCAAGGTTGAAGCTTGGAATTAAATCTCTGTTTATAGTAAAGAGACATGAAATCATCTCTACAGAGAGGTATTAGTACTATTCTACCACAAACACTTTGAGAGAGTGACAGAATAACTGAATTCATTTCATTCAAGAGGGGGACCTTACTTGTGTGTGTGCAAGTATGCCAGTCAGATGCCTCTTAAATGAAAGAAAGATGCTCGTCCAAATTAGGGAAAGTGTACAAGTCTGGGGATGTGCCAGAGCATGTCTTTCAGAGTCCTAAATGGGAGACTTTGATTGAAATTGAAATTGAAATGTTTGTTTGTTTGAATGTGGTAGAGTAGTAAAAATATCTCTCTATAGAGATAAGCTATGTCTATCTACTGTATAAAAGATTTGACTTTAGCTGGCTTGTATGAGGCCCAAGCTTGAGGCTTTTTGATTGATTAATTAATATTATTGACTCTGGGAGATGACTCCATTGAGGATTAATTACAGGGTATTTTAGTGTTCTGTACAAAGCCCAGAATTGAGGCTGACTCTATTTGGAGAGTGTTTATTTGATGGATTTTATTTGGTGTTCTGTACAAAGCCCAGAATTGAGGCTGACTCTACTGAGGGAGACTCTATTTATGTGCCTTGTACAAATCCCAAGGTTGTGGCTGACTCTAGCTATGAAAAACATTATTTTCTGCCTTGTACAAAGCCCAAGGTTGTGGCGGACTCTTAAATAAATGAATTGAGTATGGATGACTATATGGGGAAAGATCCTAAGTGTTAGGAATCTTTGACACATGAAAGTATGGTTTATCTGCCTTGTACAAAGCCCAAGGTTGTGGCTACTGAATGATGAAGAACTCACTGGGGAGACTCTATTATCTGCCTTGTACAATGCCCAAGGTTGAGGCTGACTCTTGACAGGGGAGTTTTATTGTTTGGTGCCTTGTATGAAGCCCAAGGTTGAGGCTAACTGTTTTTGTTGGTTTTAACTCTACTGGAGATTAAAAAGACTGTTTTTCTTTGGAAGCTAACCCTTTCCAGGGATTTTGACTCAGCTGGTGAATTTGTCTATTAAAAGACTGACTTTTATCATGTTTTTTGGAGGCTGACCCTTTCCAGGGGTTTTGACTCTTTTGGGGAAATTATCTCCTAAGAGAAATGAATCTTTATTTTTTGACTTTTTATTAATTGACTTTGGAGGCTAACCCTTTCCAGGGGATTGACATTAAAATGAAGGAATGTGTGGAAGCTAACCCTTTCCAGGGATTTTATTTTAGACAGATGTTGGAGGCTAACCCTTTCCAGGGGATTAAAATGAAGGAATGTGTGGAAGCTAACCCTTTCCAGGGATTTTATTTTAGACAGATGTTGGAGGCTAACCCTTTCCAGGGGATTAAAATGAATGGCAGAAAGATTATCTAGTGGAGACTTCTTGTTTAAAGCCCAAGATGAAGGCTGACTCAATGCTGAGGATGATCAAACATGGATCCTAGACTCTGCTAAGGAAGATTGATGAAGATAAGGGTGACAGAGACTGTCCATGTCTCTCATTCCAAAAGGTGTACTCAATGCAAAATTGAGACAAACTTAGCTTGTTTAAAGTCTGGTTTAAATTGGAAGAAACTCACCAGGGTATGTTAGAAGGTGACTAAAGACCTGTTCCTATGTTTATAAGAAACCTGATGGGTCCTTGTATACAAGCTCAAGAGGAAGCTGGAAATGCTTTTAAGAAGCCTGTGGGTCCTTGTACAAAGCCCAAGAGGAGGCTAATCGAGGGTCCTTGTTATAGCACAAGAGAAAGCTATGTAGTTTTGAACTTATTTTGGCTCTAAGCAAATGGGTAAGAGGTTTCACCGGGAATAATTCCTCTTTGGGTGGATGTGTCCTATTATTTGGATTCTAAGGTTTTTACCAAGATGTTTCACCGGGAATAATTCATCTTGGGGGTTTGAACTACAGATCTCTAATTAGGAAAGAGCCTTCACCGGGAAGACATTCTCAATCCTAGGCCATATTCCTATAATATATATATATAGTTTAACTGTCCTAAGGTTTATACTCAAACGTAGTTCTAAACAAATATATGTACAGTTTATATTTGACAGTAATTTAAATAAAGACTGTAAATTGAAAGCTTGTAAAGCCTAACCTGGATGGAGTGGAGGCCATTGAAGAAGTATGTACAGAGCCTCAACAGTATTTTTGTTGTTTTGTTGATAACAGTTGAATATATATATGATAAACAGTTAAGGGTTTTTGAAAACAGAAGAAGTGAAGATGGACAAAGGTCACATAGGTATCTGAAGAGTTTCACCGGGAATAATGCCCTTCAAATACCAGAAGAATGTTTTGAAAACAGAAAGAAGATTTTGAAAATACAGTTTTGAAAACAAGCTAAGAAGAGAAGGTTTTTGGGACTTACACTCTATTAGAGGCCCAGTACTTTACAGTACTGGTGTAAAAGCAATTGAAAATGATTTTGAATGATACAAGGTTTTGTTGTTTGAAAACCCTAATCATTTGATTTATTTGGAGATTGAAAACAGTTTTGAGAATTGACAAAAGTCAACTTAATTAAAGTAAAAATAAAGATTTTTTACTTAATTAAGACCTAAACAATTAGGGTTTTATCATAAACTTTATTTACAAAATGATTTAGGTTAAAACAAAGTGAAAAATATGTATTAAAGTATTTAAGAAAACACTTAAAACATACTATTTTAAACCTAATAAAAATATATGAAATAAATAATATTTTTATGATTTTTTTGATTATTCACAAAATAGGTATATTAAATGATAAGTGTGTGAAAAATGAAGTGAAAATAAATTAATTTGATAGGTTAAATAAATATGTGAAGTTTTGTGAGAAAATGAAAGAAATTGTGTGTAAAAAAATAGTTTTGGCCCTTGGAGGGTTTGAACCCACGCCCTCTAGGCCACACACTCAAAACAAACACCACTGAGCCAACGCGCGTGTGGTGATAGTGACTTGCCTTCATTTGGTTATGTTTCAAAACAAGTTGCAAATCCTTGAAAAATAAAAGAATCAAAAAGTCTGGGGCGAGGGGGATTCGAACCCCAGACTTGAGGCATGATGATACTAAGGGCGTATGGGAGGCCACTAGGGCAAGTTTGTTCAGTCGTTAAGGGAATGCCTATCATTAAAAATAAAACAAACTTTGCTCAGAGATTTGAAAAATGGCGCCACCCTCCATCTTCGTCTTCAACCTCAAGCTCCATCAATTCAAATTTCTGAACTCTCTCAACTCTCAACCATTTGCAATGATGTAAACATGAAACTTGCTCTAAATTCACTCACGATTCTAAATATGTAACTAACATGAATTAATATTAACTACATCTAACTAATTTACCAGAAATCGTGAAGAACCCTAAAATTTCAAAATCAAATTAAATGACTATACTGCAAGATAAATGGATGATGATAGAGGGTTTTCAATCCTCTGATGATGCTGAACAAGATAGAATCGAGCTATTTCACAAAGAGTACTTAAATTAGAGAAGTGAGGTTCAGGAACTTACCTCTGAAAATGGAGGTTGTGAGGATGATTGAGAGCACCTGGGCTTGAATGAATGATCTCAATAGCTTCCCTGAGACTCAATGATGCTAACTGAATGCTTGTTGGAGCTTGAATCCTCCTGAATTGCTCTATGGTCCTCCCTCGATTTCAGCTTCAAGTGAACATGGAGGGTGTTGATTCTTGAGTTACAGATGAGCTGCAGCCATCTGGTTAGCTTCACTATGACCTGAGGAATGTGCCTGGATGATTGGCTTGGCTCAGAACCTCCTGAATTACTCCATGGACCTCCAACTGCAAATGCTCCAAAGTGAGAGCAACAATGGTGTTCCTCCACTTACAGAAGTGATCCAGGTGCTTGGATCACCTCAAATGACCTCCCTTGAGATGTTAGAATGCTTACTTTCCAAAGATGAGCTCTGGTTTGAAGAAAACGATTCTTCTTGCCAAAGAACTTTGAAAAACAATAAGCATGAGAAGAGAAAGAGAAAGCAAGGAATTGAGTTGCTTTGGTGTGTTTTCTGAATGAGAATGAGGCTTCTATTTATAGGGAATTGGTTCAGAGTAATTGATCATAGTAAGCTTGCTTAATGAGGTGAGTTTGGTTTCTTAGCCATGAAGAAAGTTTGAAAATATCCCAAATGCAATGATGCATTTTCGGGCTAGCTTCCCCAACCATTGATCTTGCATGATCTTAGGGAACATTTCTGATTCAGAGGAGAGTTCTAATTGGCTTAGAGCAAGATTCCTTGATGATTCACCATTTGCCATAAATTCAAAAATGCAATCATTACATAATCACATGCCTTTGTTTTTGGGAATCTTCTCTAATCCTTATGCAATGATGAATTTGAATGTATGGCATGTCTTCAGATGTATTAGAGGTCGTGTAGCATCATTTAGTGAAGCAAAATGCACAAAATTGCAAAGTTTCAAATTGTACATGACCTATAATTTCACTTCATGAGGCCAACTTTGAACAAGCATAACTCCTAGCTCAAATTGAATTTGGAGAAGGTTGAACACAATTTGGAAAGCCCTAAACATCTACTTCAAATCATTAGTTCATGTCTTCTTCAGAATCATTTGGGAAATTTGTGAAAAATGAGCCCAAAGTTGGATGAAAACTAGGTTAAAACACTTAGAAAAATTTCTAAGTGTTTATGACCTAAACTTCAAAATTTCCAAAACTTCATAAATGGTTGATCTTTTGAAAAAAGTTCCTTTGTAAGATGTTGTTTTATTTTGCAAGATCTACAACTTTCATGTTGGAAGTTTTTTGAGTTGTGTAGGTGAAATTTTGAGTTCTCACCATGCCTTCAAAAACCCTAATTCCCGACTTTTCGCTCCTTGATGAATTTCTTTGAATTTCTTTGGTCAAATGACTTTGACATCCATATATTGATGATATTGATCTTTGAAAGTCATTTTTTGACCAAAAACCTTAAAAGTCAATGATGATCCTTCACAGTTGACTTTTTCCTGACAAAGTGAATTTTTGGGCTTTTGTGTAGAAACAAGATCTTTTCCTCAAATGAATGATGTAAATGGATTATATTGAGGTAGTAGAGATTCTTGAATCATGTCTTGAGTTTTGGATTCATGCCCTGATTAAAAGTCAACTGTCTTGGTGAATTAGGTCAAAACCCTAATTTGTCGACCATGTGAAAATAATGACTGTAGACTTTGAATTGAAGTGTGATGTCCAGTAGATCTTGTAATATGAGTTATTTGAAGATGATTGATGTCTTTGAATGGTTCCCTGAGGCTTTTTAGGGTTTCCCAAAAGTGATCCCTGATTTTAGTCCTTGATAGGCTCAAAACCCTAGTCTGGTGACCTGAGTAAACCTGTACTCATATGACTGGATGTCTAATCAATCATAGATGAGAAAAGTGAAGTCTTTGAGCCTCATGATTGTATTAGGGACTAATCCTTGTATTGATTGATCCTTTGCCTGAGCTTTCTTGTCTTTGAGCATCCTTGATTGGATACCAGATGGAGAAGTGACTGCTCTGGGAACTTGTCTTGACCTGATGAAAAATCCTGAAGATATGCCATCTCAGGGGGGTCAAAAATTAGGGTATGACAGATGCCCCTATTTAAGTTTCTTTTATCTGGAGGGAGAGAGATTGATATCTCGATCTCTCCTGCGTAAAAGAGACTTAAATATCAAAGAATGCCCGAATTTTGGGCGCTCCTGAGATGTTGTAACTGACATAGTCTTTGCATGACTTGATCCCGTTGTCGCGCTTGGCGGGGGATGAGGAGACAAACTCCTGCAGAAATACTTGATGTGGATTCTGGTGAATGGATGGCAATGTTGGATGCGCAATCCATCTTCTTTAACTAAGTGTTGATACTTAGAAAAAGGTAAACAACCTCTCCTCGTTTCGGATGTCCATATCTCGAAACTGGTCTCGGTTGTGTTTGGACAATATCTCAGATAAAGAGAAAATTTCCAACGGTTTGTTTTCTCATCAAACTTCTCATCAGCACTTGGAGACGAGACGCCATTTGATGGTAAATAAAGAAACTTCAAAGGTTTGTTTCCTCGTCAAACTTCTTATCAGCGCTTGGAGATAAGATGCCATTTGACGGTAGTAAAGAAACTTCAAAGGTTTGTTTCCTCGTCAAACTTCTTATCAGCGCTTGGAGATAAGATGCCATTTGACGGTAGTAAAGAAACTTCACCATCTTCCCTTTTGACTTGACGTCTTTGAAAGAATGTCATATGGCCTCATGATCTTTTGAGGGGCTAATGACTTTGTTTGAAGGCGGACGAACTGTTTTCGGGGTGGAAACTGCCATTCGTCGACTGATGCCTGGGGAATCAACGAACTATTTTCCTAAGAGGAAAACTGCCATTCATCGACTCTGTGGGGAGTTAAACATCCCAGAAACAGACAAAGTGTTCGAAGAAACTGCCATTTGTCGATCTCTTGAGTATTTAACAGACAAACTGTCTTTTCTTGGGAAAAGACTGCCATTTGCCAATTGCTAGGGGAGCAAACTGTCTTCTACTGGGAGAGACTGCCATTTGTCGACCTTGTCATGAAAGAAAGTGAGCAAACTGTCTTCTGCTGAAAGAGACTGCCATTTGCTGACTTTGTTGTGATAGAAAGTGAGCAAACTGTCTTCTGCTGAAAGAGACTGCCATTTGCTGACTCTGTTATGAAAGAAAGTGAGCAAACTGTCTTCTGCTGAAAGAGACTGCCATTTGCTGACTCTGTTATGAAAGAAAGTGAGCAAACTGTCTTCTGCTGAAAGAGACTGCCATTTGCTGACTTTGTTGGGGAATCTGAACTATCTTCTGGACGAAGACTATCATTCACTGACTCCGCTGGGGAATCATTTGTCGATCTGCTGGGAGATTCTGAATTTTTCTTTGACAAGAAGTGGCACCTCTTGACCCTGCTGGGGAAATACCAAACCTCTAGGTAATTCCAAAATGTGAAGCAGACTATCTTATCTGAAGAAGACTGTCGAATGTCGCTCTGCAGGAGATTCTCGGCTGAGGAATTCCAAAAGTGAACAAACTATTTCCTTGAGGGAGACAACCATTTGTTGACTTGCTTGGGGAGATCCTTGTGTATGAACTGTTGTCTCGAAGGAAAAAGTTTCTCTGGAACTTGCAGGGGAAACTTGAGTTCATGCCTCAATGACTTAGGCATTCACAGGATCAAAGCCTGATTCGACTATGCAGTTATGATGTAATGTATGCATGAATATTATGACAATGATAAAATGTAAAGTGAATGGAATTGTCGCAGATGTAAAATCCTAAGATACGACTTGAATTCTTGTTGATCAGAAGACGTCCTCTTCTTGTAGTTCGAACTCTGTTTGGAATATCTGGCTATCAGTTATCCGCTGTCCGAAGTAAGTAATATGAATTGAAGTAAAGATCCGTCATCGGGAGATGTTCGCAAAGCGACCTCATGGGGAAGACTTGGTTCCCGGAGTCTCAACCGTTCTCGGAGCAACTATTTGCATTCTTCCTATTGTTTGTAAACCGCAGAAAGAAATTTCACCTTTATTTTTTTTTTTGCAAGTAAATTCATTTTTATTTTATGAAAACATTTGTTTCAAGAAAATGACTGTTTAAACTTAAAATGTATTTCAAGAAACTGAAAAACACTAGATTGCAAAAGAAAAGCACAAGGCTCAAATTATTATATATGGAATGGTAATCAGCCAAATGCTTGATTCCATGGAGTATTTACAAAGTTGGAAATTGGTAATTTTCGGGAAAAGGGCTACGATGAAACGTGACGACCGTTATCTTTCCCTTCTACTCAGAGTTGCGCTGTATTCGTGCTTCGTAGAAGATGACCTACTGCTGATGAACACTCCGCTATGGATTTTGAATGATCAAGTTTGTCCTGAACACAGTTACTTGCCATATATCCCTAACTTTTGCGTAAACTACCCCTTTCGGGTTTTAAGTCTACCGGGATTGATTAATATATTTTTTTATGTCTCTAACTTTTGCCTGAATCGCCCTTTCGGGTTTTCGATTCACCGAGACGCTCTTTTTTGCCTAAGCCGCTCTTTGCGAGTTTTCGACTTAGCGAGCTGTTCTTTTAATTATTTAGGCGAAGTATTTCTTGACTGCGTCGACGTTCACAGGACGGGTGAATTCTTCTCCATCCATAGTCGTGAGTATTAAGGCTCCTCCTGAGAAAGCTCTCTTGACCACGTAGGGGCCGTCATAATTGGGAGTCCATTTCCCTCTCGAATCTGTGAGAAAAGATTGAATCTTTTTGAGTACAAGGTCGCCTTCTTTGATTGTGCGAGGTCGAACCTTTTTGTCGAAAGCTTTCTTCATTCTTTGTTGATATAGCTGTCCGTGGCATAAAGCTGTCATGCGCTTTTCTTCGATTAAGTTCAATTCATCGAATCTGCTTTGACACCACTCGGCTTCTGTTAATTTTGCCTCCATCAAAACTCTCATTGATGGAATCTCAACCTCTATAGGTAGGACTGCTTCCATGCCATATACAAGGGAGAAAGGAGTTGCTCCAGTCGAAGTACGTACTGATGTACGATGACCATCTTCTGAATGATTTTCTTGATGTTTTTGTTAGCTGCTTCTACAGCTCCATTCATCTTTGGTCTGTAAGGAGATGAGTTGTGATGTTCGATCTTGAATTCTTCACAAAGCTCCTTCATCATTTTGTTATTCAAATTTGACCCATTGTCAGTGATTATCTTGCTAGGAACGCCGTAGCGACAGATGATGTGATTCTTGATAAACCTGACGACAACTTGTCTTGTAACGTTTGCATAGGAAGCTGCTTCAACCCATTTGGTAAAATAGTCTATAGCTACCAAGATAAAGCGATGTCCGTTGGACGCTTTTGGTTCGATCATTCCAATCATGTCGATTCCCCACATGGAGAAAGGCCAAGGGGAAGAGAGTATGTTGAGAAGAGATGGTGGCACATGAATTCTATCGGCGTAGATCTGGCATTTGTGACACCTCTTTGCATACTGGAAGCAATCTGACTCCATCGTCAGCCAATAATATCCTGCTCTCAGTATTTTCCTTGTCATGGTATGTCCATTGGTGTGAGTACCAAAGGAACCTTCATGTATTTCTCTCATGAGTATTTCTGCTTCTTTTCTGTCAACGCATCTGAGCAGAACCATGTCGAAGTTTCTCTTGTACAGAACATCTTCATTTAGGAAGAATCTACAAGCTAACTTTCTCACAGTCTTTCTATCTTTCTTTGACGCCCCAAGAGGGTACTCTTGCTTTTGAAGAAAGTTCTTGATATCGTGATACCACGGTTTGTCGTCGATGATTGCTTCTACTGTGAACACATGAGCGGGCCTATCCAGGCGCATAACATCGATCCGAGGAATGTCATTCCAATGATTTATCCTAATCATGGAAGAGAGTGTGGCTAATGCATCAGCCAAATTGTTTTCTTCACGAGGAATGTGATGAAAATCTACCCTGTCGAAGAATGGTAACAATCTTCTTGCGTAGTCTTTGTAAGGAATTAGCCCTGGTTGGCGTGTTTCCCATTCTCCTTTGATTTGATTGATGACCAAAGCAGAATCTCCATATACATCCAAGTGTTTGATTCTTAGATCCATGGCTTCTTCGAGACCCATGATGCAAGCTTCATATTCGGCCTCATTGTTTGTGCATTTGAAAGTTAATCTGGCAGTAAATGGAATATGGGTACCCTGAGGTGTAACAATGATTGCCCCAATTCCTCGTCCATAAGCATTGACAGCTCCGTCAAAGATTAAGCCCCACTGGGATCCTATCTCAGGTCCTTCGTCTGGTAGCGGCTTGATCGTGAAATTATAGCAAGTGTACTATTTCCTCGATGTAGTAGTAAAGAAGGGTAAATACCCAGTATCGAACTCGCGGACTGCGTGTAAACTACAAGTTTCACAATGATTCAATTGAACAAAAATATCATGGGGGTTGTTTTGGTTTGTTTGATTAATTAGAATTACTAGAAATAAATAAAACACTAAATAAAAGATAGCTTGGTGCAAATATGAGCAGATATGCTAAGGTAGATGTATGAATCCTATGTAACTCCTTGAAACCACCGTGTTCATGAGATGATTTAATTATAACTGTGTATCAATTCTATAAATAGTTCTCCCTAATTCCTTAGTGAAGAACCCCTTAACACTAATTAGACAATCTCAATTCCTCAATAACTGAATTTAGTATTAGGTCTTTTATGCATTAGAGTCTAGAATGAATGATCACTAAAGTGCAATCCTTATTCCTAAGCGATTTGCCGGAAGTGTTTTGATTCACAAGCATTAGGGAGGTTTGTCACGCCAAACCCTAACCGTAGAACAATAAGATACTTTCCAATATAATAAAGCATTAAGAACAATGAATCAAAAACTCAATTTATAATTAAACATCAAATTCATCAACAACGGTTGTGACAATTCATCACATAAAAAGATTCAGGGACATCACCCCTAGCATAGTGTTGTTTAGCTACTCATAATGATAAAGAAAACAACAAGAGTAATTGAAGTCATTACAAGAAATTAGTGGTTGATATGATCTCCAATCGCCAGTGCTCTTGAAGATCTTCTTCCAAAACCCTTGACTCTTCTTTCTCTGTAATTCTCTATGCTCAATGATCCAAGATGCCTCTCTTCTATTCCTGTTAGGTTTTAGTAGTGTTGCTTCACTCACTCAGTATCCGGAATGACCGAAATACCCTTAATGAGGCCCAAGGTTTCCAAAATATCAAAATTAGAACATCTGCCCGCGCTCAACAACACGGGCCGTGTGCAGGAACACGGGTGCCCGTGTTGTCCATCTGGCCCTCACCTCAAAATTCACTTTCTGGGCACTTTTCCACACGGGCCGTGTGCAGGAACACGGGTGCCCGTGTAAAACCTCTGTTTTGCTCTCCAGAATCCACTTTCCAGGCAGCTTTTGACACGGCCGTGTGGGTGCACACGGGTGCCCGTGTTGGCCTCTTCTTTAGCTCTTTCAGCTCCTTTTTCTCGCCTCGGAGCGCCATCTTTCTCGGGATTAACCTGGCCAACAACATACTAACAACCAACGCATAAAATGGCATTTTTATGAAGCTTAAACACACTAATAATGCAACAACATCATACCATCGAGAAACAAGAAACTTACTTCAAAAACATATGACAATGCCACTTAGTATTACCAAGATTGTGAATTTCGGTCGGAAAAAGATGCGGAAACTTACTAGAAATGGTGACCGATCACAACCCCACACTTATCTCATTGCTTGTCCTCAAGTGATGTATAGAGGCAAAACAGAGGTCACCAACGAGATTCTTTTCTCCACAACACAACCAGGTTTTTCGCAAGATTCCTTCACTTAGCAATCGAGTTTCTGATTTCCTTTTTCAAACTATCAACTGCATTCTCACTTTCGAGCACGTTTTCACCTGCAAGCTTTTCACACTCTCACAAAATCTCTCCGGGTTAAAGTGTCTACACCCACAGTATCAAGGCATGCATATTACTTTCAACTTTGAATAAATTCTCAAATCACTACACACACAGATTACACACACTTCATGAGGTCTTAGGGCTGAAACGAGGCTTGGGTTTGGTGGGTAAACAAGAAACGGGATAACAAATGGTTTGGTGCTCGGCATTTATATTGGATTCACTTCTCTACTCAAACTGATTTGAATCGTAAAAGTGGGGTTTGGACCTTATTTTGTCTTTCTCAAAAGTAGGCAAAGGTAAAGATTTTTCTTGCTTTGAATTTTTAAAACCTCTTCTTTTTCTTCTTTTTTCTTTTGAGAAATCAATCAATTTTTTTTTCTTTGCCCCTTTTCTTTTTTTCTTTTTTGTTTACAACCCCACACTTAGATTCTTTAGTGTCCTTCTAATGATTACTATAAATGCCGAGCGATAATATGAATGATGGGAATGCGGGTGGAAAGAAAAATAACTAACAACAATGAACAAAATACACATTACGGCTCAAAAGGGGAACAAATGATATAATGCATATGGGATGGCTAGAAAGGCTCGGGGTTTACAAAAAAAAAAAAAAACTTGCCTCAGTGTGCGCTTTCGTAGTGTGCTTGTGTTATGAGAACGTACGCAAAATCAAAGTGAATAGTGCCCTACCTGACTGGACTCTCATATGGAGTTATGAATTTGGCTCTGACATCTCACCGGGTCGGTTAAGCTTGCATGCTTCAAGGTGCTCTAGGTGTCCTGCAATTTCCTTTCATCTAAAGTCTACCATACTCCTCTCTTGGTTCAGTGTCGGCTTCTTGCGTCCTACCTTCTTATCTTTGATTGTGTCAGCTTCCGTAGTGCCTGCAGAGATTAAGTGTGGAATGTGTTGTTCAACCACTACTGTTAGTTCGCTCCCTTCCGACTTGTATCCTTTATCTGGTAACACCATGGCGGCACTACAAACTTGAAATAAACACAATAACAGAAAAACAAAAGAAAATGGTTCAAATTAAACAAACTAAACTATGAATTCAAAACGGAAAGCAGCGCAATAAAGCAAATAAAATAAGAACCTCCCCCACACTTGAACTAAACATTGTCCTCAATGTTTTAGAACCAGCCTTGGAGCGGTTGCTTACAGAGGTATTGCATTCCAACGATCACTTCCTAGCTTCCACTAGAGATGCTCTCTTTTATTTCCTGAAAATAAAACAAACAAACAGAAAAATTAATTATTAAAACCGTGGGTTGCCTCCCACGAAGCGCTTCGTTTAACGTCGCATGGCTCGACGGTCCATTACCCTTTATTATGGAGGGTATTTCCTTTTCCAAACCTTGTTGCCTGCCACTTCCGCAACCGCGAACTCATGGAGATGAAAAGCCTGGATAACTTTTCTCTTCAATTTGCTTCCCACAATTTTCTCTACTTCTTTAGCTTTCTTAGGACTGTTGACAGCTACATAAGTTGGTTCCATCATAGAGGCTATGCTAGAAACTTTTTCTTGGAGATTTTTAAGATTTTTGTCTTCTTGTTCACCTTCCGTCATACCAGTTGAGGTTTTCTCATTCACATCTGACCTATGTTTCCTGACTCCTAACATCTTCAAGGTTACTTCTTCATCAAATGATTTCAGCGTTAGCGCCCCTTTTTCAATGTCAAAATTACAGCGGCCTGTTGACAAAAAGGGTCTCCCAAGAAGGATAGGAGTTTCTTCATCTTCCGGAATGTCCATGATGTGGAAGTCAACAGGGAAAACAAACTTATCAACTTCCACTAGTACATCTTCAGCTACCCCATAGGATTTCTTAACGGTGTGATCGGCGAACCTTAACTGTGTCTTACTTTCACTAATCTTTTCTAATTCAAGCTTTTTGAAAATGGATAAAGGCATTAAACTCACACTAGAGCCAGAATCGAGGAGTACCTTTTTAAATGCTATATTCTTGATAGTGCATGGTATCGCCACCGCCCCAGGGTCTTTCCTCTTAATTGGGATCTTTCTTGCTGAAGAGACTATACCACACTTCTCGATTACAATTTTTGGTTCTCCTCCTAGTGATCTCTTTTTCGCCAACACCTCCTTCATAAATTTCTTATACAAAGGCATGTGTTCAAGTGCTTCAAAAAAAAGTAGATTTACCTCTAACCTTTTGAACAATTTAGTGAACTTCTTAAAGTCTTTCTCTTTTGAATTCTTCTTTGTTACTCTTGAAGGGAAGGGTAGTTTAATTACCGGTTCAGCATCTTTTTTAATTTTTTCTTCAGCTGGTTTAACCGGTGGTATCACCACTTCTGGCTTTCTTGGGTTCTCTCTTATTTCCAAATCTACCTCTATCACCATAGGGTCATCTATCTCTTCTTTTTCTTTTTCCGATTCTAACACCTTTTTACTCCTTGTTGTAACAGCATTGATCTTCTCTAGATTTTTCTGATCTTTCACAGTTTCGTTCGGAAAGTTTCCTTGTGCCTGTAGAGTGAGATGTTGTGCTATTTGACCCATTTGAACTTCAAGATTTTTAATCGAAGCCGTGGTGTTCCTGAGGTTGGCTCTTGTCTCTTCTTGAAACTGAGAGTTTTGGGTTGCCACTTTTTCAAGAGCGATCTCCCAATCTTCTTTCTTTGGTACCTGTTGTTGAAATTGTTGAGGATGATGTTGGAATTGTTGTTGATATGGAGGTTGTTGGTATGGTTGTTGTTGCGGACGATATTGTTGCCCCTGTGGTTGGTATTGTTGAGTCTGAGGTTGATATGGTTGTTGTCCTTGAACCGGCTTCTGGATGTTTCCTTGCTGGTCTTTCCATGAAAAGTTCGGATGATTTTTCCACCCCGGATTATATGTGTTGGCATAAGGATTATTCTGCCTCAACATATGAATCTGCTCAACCTGTTCTTTCGTTGCCACACAATGCATAGCAAAGTGCGGTCCACCACATATTTCACAAAGAACCGCTTTAACTGGTTCCACCTGTGCTACGGTCTGAGTTCCAATATTCATCTTTTTTAACCTTCTCTCTACCTCTGCAGCAATCTGATCCTCCATCTTTACAACCTGTTCTGGCAACTTCAAATCAATTTTGCCCTCCGGTTGGCTCATGGTACGATCATACAACTCAAGATGCTCATTAGCAGCTATTGCCTCTATGATCCTTTTCATAACTGTGGCTGTAGCAAAATTTGTTGAACCACCAGCAGCGGTATCAATGAGCTGCTTTGTCTTAAGTCGCAACCCATTCACAAAATTCTGCATTTGCTCGGTAGCGTCCATGTTATGAGTAGGACATGCAGTCAAACACCTTTTGAACCTCTTGTATGCATCCCCTAATGATTCCCCCTCTTTTTGTTTGAAATTTACAATATCGTATCTTTTTCGGATAAACACCGACGCAGGAAAGTATTCGTTGAGGAATGCCGTTTCCATCTCTTGCCATGTCGTGATACTTGCAGCCGGAAGTGAGTAAAACCACTCCTCTGCGTCATCAGTAAGTGTAAACGGGAACATAACTAGTCTCTTAGCCTCCTCTGAATGACCTTCTATCTTCAACGAAGTTGTCGTAGTGAGAAATCTCTGAAGATGCTTATTTGCATCCTCGTTAATTCTTCCGGAGAACGGCTTGCTCTCTAACTGGCGAATGGTGGATGGATGCAATTGAAAATGTGCCACATTCACAGGTTGATTAACAATAGTCATCCGGTTGGGGTGAGCATTTGCCCCTCCATAGTCCCCTAACAATCTTTCTGCAGGAGGTTGATTTCCAGCCATGTTAACTGGTTCCTGAACTATCTCCCTGTCAAAGTCCGAGTCGCTGTGCTCCGAGTGCACAGACACTTCGTCGTCGCTTTCCTGATGTGGAACACTAAGACTTGCACTTGGTGCTGCCAGTCTTTCAAGTCTTGCCTTGCGGCGTCTCTCGTGCAGAGCTCTTTCTGGTTCTGTGTCAAAGGAAAATTTAGCTGAGGTCTGACCTCGCATAAACAGTTAGACAACAGTTAGAACAGATACAAGACTGCAACGAAATTAAAATAACAGATAAAAATAAAATTTTGGTCGCAGAGCAACAAAATTTCAATTGACTTAGAGTTCGGCTTATAGTTTGGCAGTCCCCGGCAACGGCGCCAAAAACTTGATCGTGAAATTATAGCAAGTGTACTATTTCCTCGATGTAGTAGTAAAGAAGGGTAAATACCCAGTATCGAACTCGCGGACTGCGTGTAAACTACAAGTTTCACAATGATTCAATTGAACAAAAATATCATGGGGGTTGTTTTGGTTTGTTTGATTAATTAGAATTACTAGAAATAAATAAAACACTAAATAAAAGATAGCTTGGTGCAAATATGAGCAGATATGCTAAGGTAGATGTATGAATCCTATGTAACTCCTTGAAACCACCGTGTTCATGAGATGATTTAATTATAACTGTGTATCAATTCTATAAATAGTTCTCCCTAATTCCTTAGTGAAGAACCCCTTAACACTAATTAGACAATCTCAATTCCTCAATAACTGAATTTAGTATTAGGTCTTTTATGCATTAGAGTCTAGAATGAATGATCACTAAAGTGCAATCCTTATTCCTAAGCGATTTGCCGGAAGTGTTTTGATTCACAAGCATTAGGGAGGTTTGTCACGCCAAACCCTAACCGTAGAACAATAAGATACTTTCCAATATAATAAAGCATTAAGAACAATGAATCAAAAACTCAATTTATAATTAAACATCAAATTCATCAACAACGGTTGTGACAATTCATCACATAAAAAGATTCAGGGACATCACCCCTAGCATAGTGTTGTTTAGCTACTCATAATGATAAAGAAAACAACAAGAGTAATTGAAGTCATTACAAGAAATTAGTGGTTGATATGATCTCCAATCGCCAGTGCTCTTGAAGATCTTCTTCCAAAACCCTTGACTCTTCTTTCTCTGTAATTCTCTATGCTCAATGATCCAAGATGCCTCTCTTCTATTCCTGTTAGGTTTTAGTAGTGTTGCTTCACTCACTCAGTATCCGGAATGACCGAAATACCCTTAATGAGGCCCAAGGTTTCCAAAATATCAAAATTAGAACATCTGCCCGCGCTCAACAACACGGGCCGTGTGCAGGAACACGGGTGCCCGTGTTGTCCATCTGGCCCTCACCTCAAAATTCACTTTCTGGGCACTTTTCCACACGGGCCGTGTGCAGGAACACGGGTGCCCGTGTAAAACCTCTGTTTTGCTCTCCAGAATCCACTTTCCAGGCAGCTTTTGACACGGCCGTGTGGGTGCACACGGGTGCCCGTGTTGGCCTCTTCTTTAGCTCTTTCAGCTCCTTTTTCTCGCCTCGGAGCGCCATCTTTCTCGGGATTAACCTGGCCAACAACATACTAACAACCAACGCATAAAATGGCATTTTTATGAAGCTTAAACACACTAATAATGCAACAACATCATACCATCGAGAAACAAGAAACTTACTTCAAAAACATATGACAATGCCACTTAGTATTACCAAGATTGTGAATTTCGGTCGGAAAAAGATGCGGAAACTTACTAGAAATGGTGACCGATCACGGCTCGTCGTAATCTTTCATCTTGAGGTACATGATGTCCTCGTCCGGAAAGTCGAAACTGGTTGATTCATGACCATTGAGTGGGTGGTGAGCCAGGTGCTCAGCTAGAATGCTTCCTTTCACGGCTTTCTGTGCGTGATACTCAATGTCATATTCTGATAACAACATCTGCCAACGGGCAATTCTCCCGGTTAAAGCAGGCTTCTCAAATATGTACTTGATTGGATCCATATGAGAGATCAAGTAAGTAGTATGTCGAATCATGTACTGGCGGAGACGCTTGGCAGCCCAGGCCAAAGCACAACACGTCTTCTCGAGCATGGAGTAGCGGGATTCACAGTCAGTGAATTTCTTGCTCAGGTAGTAAATGGCATGCTCTTTTCTCTTTGTCTCGTCTTGCTGTCCAAGGACACAACCCATGGAATCTTCTAAGACGGTTAAGTACATTATCAAAGGTCTTCCTTCCACTGGAGGAAACAAGATGGGTGGTTCGAGCAGATATTCCTTAATGCTGTCGAACGCTTTCTGACAATCGTCTGTCCAGACGCAACTTTGATTTTTCCGTAGAAGTTTGAAAATAGGAGCGCAAGTTGCAGTCATGAGATATATGAATCTCGAGATGTAATTCAGACGTCCAAGAAATCCTCTAACTTGTTTCTCGGTTCTGGGTGAAGGCATTTCTTGAATTGCCTTGACTTTGTCTGGATCTACTTCAATTCCTCGTTTGCTGACGATGAAACCAAGGAGTTTTCCTGAGTAGACACCAAAGGTGCACTTGTTGGGATTCAGGCGAAGCTGAAACTTCCGTAAGCGTTGAAATAACTTTGTCAGATTCTGTATGTGATCTTCTTCATTTTCTGATTTGGCAATCATGTCGTCCACATAGACTTCCACTTCTTTATGCATCATGTCGTGGAAAAGCGTAGTCATGGCCCTTTGATAAGTTGCCCCTGCGTTCTTTAGTCCAAAAGGCATAACACGGTAGCAGAACGTGCCCCAGGGGGTGATGAAAGCTGTTTTTTCCATGTCTTCAGGTGCCATTTTGATTTGGTTGTATCCTGAAAATCCGTCCATGAATGAGAAAACTTTGGATTTTGCTGTACTGTCTACCAACATATCAATATGTGGTAAAGGAAAATCATCCTTAGGGCTAGCTTTGTTCAAATCTCTGTAGTCGACGCACATGCGGACTTTTCCGTCTTTCTTAGGAACGGGAACAATGTTAGCTAACCACTGAGGGTATTCTGAAGTGACGAGGAAACCTGCGTTGATCTGCTTTTGAACTTCCTCTTTGATTTTCATGGCCATCTCCGGATGAGTTCTTCTTAATTTTTGCTTGACCGGAGGGCATTCTGCTTTTAATGGCAAGTGATGCTCCACTATACTGGTATCCAACCCTGGCATATCTTGATAAGACCAAGCGAAGACATCTGAGAATTCTTTGAGTAGCTGTATCAAACTCTCTCTGATCTCTGAACTGAGTGAAGCTCCAATCTTAACCTCTTTTCTGTTTCCATCGGAACCAAGGTTAATGATCTCTAGAGGCTCATTGTATGGCTGAATGGCCTCTTCCTTTTGTTGAAGTAATCGTGAAATTTCCTTTGATATTTCTTCGTCTTCTTCTTCCTCTGCCTCGAATACAGGAAACTCAAAGCTTGGAGAAGTCATACGGTCGCACGTTTCAACGGGGTATTTTATGATTAATCTGCATATGTGTGATAAGTTTTATTTAGACAACGAGGGAAGACTCGGTGTATGCAGTTAATGGAATATTTGATGTTTTTTAAGGGTGTTTTTTAGGATTACCAATTTCCGAAAAAAGAAAAGGGAAAACTAAACGAAGGAACAGAATGACATTTTTATTTATGGACAGTCATTTCTTGAAACAAAGACCCTATAAAACAAAACTCTATTGCTTTGGGCGAAGCAAAGAGGGACATTTTCCTAAGAAATAGTAAAATGCAAAGCCCTATGAAACATCTCTTCACCCTGGGCTATGGTGAGAGGACAAAATAACGGTGAAAGTTCCTACTTAGGAGTGCGAACAACAGTTGAAACTTCAACAGCTGTCCAGTAGTGGCGAACCCCATTGTGCACTAAGTAATCTGGAACCTTAGGCTTAAGCTGGCCTGTGGTAGGTCTTGATTTACCAACCACTGTCTTTGCAACACTCAGACGATCTTCTTCTACTTCAGCAGACTGAGCTGTGTGAGCATACCCATTTCCAAGTGGAGTATGTCGGTTTTTCTTTTGAGGAAACTTCCAATCTTCTGAATGGAGAGACTCGTTGTCGGAGACACTTTCGAGATCGTCCTCTTCTGTATTTTGGTCTTGCTCTTCTCCCAAGATGGCATTGACTAGATATGTGAACTCTAGATCCGTAGCCTCGGAAGGTGACTTGGGGATATAATCCTCAATGATGATTTCACCAGTCGATGATGATGAATAGCAAGGGTTATACATCTCTTTTGGCTGAGAGAGGTACTCATAATCAATGTTCCATCCAGTTGGAACAATGTCTTCAAGAGAGATTCTTGAACTTTCAGGAGCGGAGTATTTCACCATGTAGTCGAATTTTCCGCTTGGTTCTCCTAATGTATCCCAAGTCTCTTCGGGGATAGGAGGAACTTCTTCTGATGAACCATGACTTCTGGTGGTGAAGCTGTTAGTAACTTCATCATTGCTTGGTTGAGTCTTACTTTCAGATCCTTTAGTCGGATAACAGCAAGGTGATTCAGACTCTGGTAGGGAGATGTATCCTGCTCTGTTAAGATAGGATAACCATTCCTCTTCATCGGTGTTTTCCGTACCGATGGTATTGACTGTTTGTTGAACAGGTTGAAGAAAACCTCCACTGCAGAAAGTTTCTTGAATAGGGAGAACTACCTCAATCCCTGGGATAGCTTTTGATGATGTCGGAAAGAATCCAATTCCCGTTCTGTTCTTGTTGTTGGTAGGAATATTAATGTGACCCCAACCACTGGTAGTGCCATCCTTTACAACTTGGATTGCATCTTTGTATGAAGAGATAGACGCTGCTTTCTCCTTTCCTTTGTCCAAGGAAAGTGCTTGGAATTTAGTTCCAACAACTTCTTTTGGTTCTATGTCGGAGAATGATGACAGGTTGCTGACGATCAGAGCTCGTTCTCCACATACGGTTACCAATTTGTCATTTCTTATGAACTTCAGTTTCTGATGAAGTGTTGAAGTAATTGCCCCAGCCTCATGAATCCATGGGCGACCTAGCAAACAACTGTATTGTGCTGGAATGTCCATAACCTGGAAAGTGATTTTGAACGTCTGAGGTCCAATAGTTATGGGAAGATCTACTTCTCCGAAAACTGACTTTCTTGATCCATCAAATGCTTTGACGATGACATGACTTTTTCTTAGAGGGTAATCTTCGAAAGATAATCTTGATAATGTTGATTTAGGCATGACGTTGAGAGAGGATCCATTGTCTATTAGGACTCCTGTGAGTGTATCACCCATGCAGCCAACTGAGATGTGAAGTGGAAGATTGTGGTCCACTCCTTCTTCAGGAAGATCTTCGTCACAGAAACTTAGGTTAGTTCCGGCGGAGATGTTGGCAACGATGTTGTTGAATTGGCTTATAGTAACACTTGGTTCTACGAAAGCTTGTTCCAAAACTTTCTGTAGAGCTTCCCTATGAGCTTCAGAACTCAATAGCAGGGAAAGAACAGAAATCCTAGACGGAGTATGTAGTAATTGATCTACAATGTTGTATTCACTCCTCTGGATTAACTTCAAGATCTCATCATTTTCTTTCGCTTGAACAGCATTGGTCGGATGATTGTCTTGCCTATGTGGTACTTCCTCCGAAGGTTTCTCCACATTTTCTGTTGTTCTGTTGAAGACTCGTCCACTTCTGGTGACTCGACTAACATCAGCAATGTTGACAACAGACGGTAATGGTATTTCCTTACCATTTTCAATGAATGTAGCGTTGTACTTGTATGGTATAGCCTTGCTGGACTCATACGGTACAGGACCTGGTAAGTAGATGACTAGTGGTGCAACTGCTGTCTTCCTGCTATCATACTTAACTTGCATAGGTTCAACTTGATTAATTTGAGGAGATACGGTAAAGACTTCATCATCTTCTCTGTTGGCAAGAACAGTAATGGTATTGTCATCCATCAGCTTTTGAATGTCGTTGCGAACACGCAAACATCCTCGTGAATTTCTTCGACAGATTCTGCATCTACTGTAAGCGTGGAAATCTGTTCCAAAGTAGGCAAGTCCATTTAAAGTTTTATGGAACCTGACTACCGATCCTTCAAGGTCTTCAACTTTGTAGATTTTGTATTCTCCTGGACATCCTTGAACCATGTTGATGTCATGTTCAGTTCTGACTCGGATATGTTGAATCCATCCTAAGTCCATTTGTTCTTGTAATGCAGCTTGAACTATGGCACATCCTTGATTATTCTTTGGACAAATTTCACATGTGAAGTAGTTGTGAGGTGGTACATGACCGTACCCAGCTTGTTTAGCGTGCATCTTGACAAGATTTTCCCCTATCTGACGAATGTCGTAGATTTGAATGACGTTGGGGTGTTGGTCTATCAGATTTACTGAAGCTTCTTTATGCTGCGGCAAAGGATTTGCTTGGACGTTTGGATTAGTATCTTTGAAGGATAGCATTCCGCTCTTCACTAATCGTTGGACGTCAATCTTGAAAGAGAAACAGTTCTCAATATTGTGACCTGGTGCCCCCTGATGATAGGGACAAGATTGGTCAGCCTTATACCATGGTGAGGAACTGTTTGTAGGATTTGGAGGACTCCTTGTCTGAATGAGTCCTTTTGCCAGTAATGTTGGAAACAATTCTGCATACGGCATTGGTATGGGGTCAAAGGCAGGATACCTTGGAGCCCGATTGTTGTAATTTGGAGGTCGAACCTGCTGCTGAGGTTGCTGCGACCTTTGTTGAATTTGTTGTTGCGAGACCTGAGGTTGATAAGCTGGCGCTGAGTTAACAACCGGAGTTATTGTTGCAACTTGAGGTTGGAATTTCTTCTTGATTTTGTGCAAGACATTGCTGACATCTTGATCCTTTTTCTTCTGGAAAGAACTTCCATACTTCCTTGGACCAACAGAAGATTCTGGTTCTTTGTTCAAGCGTCCTTCTCGAACTGCTTCTTCTAAACGCACACCCATGTTTACCATCTCGGTAAAGTCACTTGGTGCACTTGCAACCATTCGTCCGTAGTAAAATGGACTTAAAGTTTTGAGATAGATTTTTGTCATTTCTTTCTCTTCAAGTGGTGGACAAATTTGAGCAGCAACTTCACGCCATCTTTGAGCGTATTCCTTGAAGCTTTCTCTATCCTTTTGAGTCATGGCCCGGAGTTGATCTCTGTCGGGAGCCATATCCAGATTGTACTTATACTGTTTGACGAAGGCCTCTCCGAGGTCTCGAAAAGTACGAATCTCTGAACTGTCCAAGTTCATGTACCATTTGAGTGCAGCACCAGTCAGGCTGTCTTGAAAATAATGAATGAGCAATTGTTGATTATCAGTCTGAGTTGACATTCTTCGAGCGTACATTACGAGATGACTTTGTGGGCATGAATTCCCTTTGTACTTCTCGAATTCTGGTACTTTGAACTTGTGAGGAATCTTAACATTTGGAACCAGACAGAGGTCTGCAGCATTCTTTCCAAATAGATCTTGTCCTCGGAGAGTCTTGAGTTCCTTCTGCATTTGCAGAAACTGTTCTTGGAACTCGTCCAATCTTTCATACACGCCAGCGTCCTCACTGGGAGCGTGATGATATACTTGTCCGCCTGCGGGGGAAAAGTATGCATAATGGGCTGTGGAGAAGCCATGACAGCAGATCTTGGAATCTCAGCATTCTGTTGTGCGAAACCCATTGCCGTTGCTCTTGGAACTTCAATTTCCAGAGGTTTGTAACCCTCCGGTGGACGCATATCCATGGTGACTTTTGGAGCTTCAGAAGCTGGAGGTATGTAACCTTCTGGAGTAAAGTTATACGGCATGCCCCAAGGTCGATCAGGCGGCATGGTATACTGAGGAATAGGAGTAGAAACAATCTCGGAAACCACAGTCCTTTGTGGTTCTTCTGGCGTTGGTCGATTCTGCGCAACTACCAGGGCTTCTACCATACTATTGAGTCTTTCAACAGTACCTTTGAGAGTATTAATCTCTTCTCTGAGTTCTTCATTCTCTTGCTCAAAGTCTTCCATTCTTTTCTTGCGACTTGAACGAGTGTTGTATGGATGAGACAGCTTGAAAGTCTTGGTTCACCTCCTTCTCCTCCTCTCTTTCTGGAGAAAGGAAAGTGACTATTAGATCCGCGACAATTCTCGTGTCAGTGCGTACGACTAAAGCGATGTATGATATGCAATTAAGTTAATATTTTTCAAGGAAACACCATAATTACGTTATGAAACATCAAACTTTATTAATTAAGCGAAAACGCCGTTTTTACACACTTTGAAAATGGAAATACAGAGAAACTGAGAGAAAGGACTCTAAAACTTTGATGAAGAGCCGACTTCACGTTCTAACATCTTCTTCTGTTTCTTGAGCTGAGCGTTCTCTGACGTGAGCTGATCGATGATCCAGGAAGCAGGAGGGATATGATGAGAAAGTGACGTTTGTGTCACTTGTCGATCAAGCACTTCAAGTAACTCATCCTTCCTTCTTAGGATGTTATGAATCTCAACGTTTTCTGTGTTGACGATTCGATACTTGTTCCTCCAAGCATTCCTTTCTTGGCATACCTTGTTTAATGCCGCTTGCAGTTTTTCAACATCGGTGGAGAAAAGGTAAATTGGTTCCCTTAGGGGAATAGGTTCTTGATGTTGATATGGCATCCTGAGCTTGAATGCTCTGACGCGTACCCATTGAAGGTAAGGATCCAGGGAGATGCAAAGATGTTTTCCTAACAATCTTCTCCCTTTGCTGTGAACAAGACGCCAGGCTTGGACAATTTCCTTCTTCAGCATGTTGCCATGATCGTCGATGTTCTTGAAGAACAGACCCTCCAATTGGATGTTACTTGGAATGTTTTTCATGGGATAGCCGTATTGACGACGGGCTAAAGCTGGATTGTAACTGATTCCTCCCTTAGTTCCAATAAGGGGTACGTTGGGGAAACTTCCGCAACTGAAGATGATCTTGGTTTCGTCGTTGTCAGGACTACACCAATCAATGTCTGTATGAGTGAGAGACATGATTTTCTGTGACCAGTAAAGGCCATCCCTCATGTTCCAGAAAGTGCTAGACTTTGGCAGGTGTGAAACGAACCATTCGTATAACAACGGTACGCAGCATGTGATTAATCCTCCTCGCTGCAGGTTTCTTGAATGCACAGAGTGATAAGCATCCGCAAGCAAGGTTGGAACTGGATTTCCAATTAAGAAGATCTTAATTGCGTTGATGTCGACGAAATCGTTAATGTTAGGGAACAAAAACAATCCGTAGATAAGCAAAGCCAAGACTTCCTCAAAAGCGCTCATATCTTGGATGCTGACGAAGTACCGAGCTTGATCAAACAGGAATTTGGAGGGCAATCCTTGAATTCCTCCTCTACTCACCATATGAGTTCTGATGTCGACTACGTTCAAAGGAGTAGTTGCAGCAATGATAATGTCGTCAGGATTCTTTTCCAAACCGGAGTACGGATCTTGCGCGTACACGGGTATTCCAATCAGACGAGAGTACTCCTCTAACGTAGGCATGAGCTGATAATCTGGAAAGGTGAAGCAGTGATACGTTGGATCGTAAAACTGTACCAAGGTGGGAAGGATCCCATCCACCATGTTGGTATTGAGCAAAGGCAGAAGTTTTCCATACTTCTCCTTGAAAGCCTGGGGGTTGACCACCAGTTTTCCGAGCTTTCCCAGTTCCTCGACCTGGGGAATCTTGAAGGTGTATTTCCTAGCTCTCTTTCTTCCGTAATCCATAATATAGATCCTTAAGTCCTTTCTCCGTTTCTCTCTTTCTCTGAAGTTCAAAACGTTCGTTATTTAGTTTCCTTGAAAAACGACTCGAAAAAAGACTCTTTTTGTTTTAGTTGTTTATTAATGAATGATGCATGAATGCATGAATGCACACACAAGAGTTTTAAACAAACATGGCGTTGAAGGGTATAGTGGTCATGAAGTCCAAACGCAATCCCCGCCCCAATGGTAAACTAAGGTTAAGGATTTTTGTACCTGTAGAACGGGTTCTAGGGGTCTCAGAGTTTTTGCTCAACCTTAAAGATACGTTGATTGGTATCTATAAGAGAGTTTTCTCTGAGTGTAGTATCTGCGTGACAATTACTTCCGTAATCACCGCTCTACGTCCTAAAAAAGGCTTTAAGTGGGGTTAATGTGTTTCTAGGTCCTCCTGGTACAAATCAGTCTCGGAATGCAGTGGCGCAGTTAATCACAACCAGCCAGGCAAATCCCAAGAGTAGACTTGGAAACCAAGATTAGAGGGCCTTCACCGGGAAGACATCCTCCATCCTATCTTATGTTGCACTCAAATCCGGGTATAGGATTTCTCACCACAAGGGGGAATCAAGCCCTTTCCCGATACAGAATAAACAAAATAAACAAATATATATGCAACAAACACATGAAATGACACAGAGGTTAGGCAGGACCTCTCTTGTTTGAGGGGGAATTTGGCATCCCTAATTCCTCATTGGGGCTGGACCAGCAACAGGTCAACCATTGGTTTGGATGAAAAACCAAGGTTTTGAACACTTATATCCCCAGCAGAGTCGCCATTTTTCTGTGGTGTCGTTTTCTTTTACCTCCCCGTTTCACTTGGGAGGACGGCACGCTAGACCCTTCACGCGAAATTTGGAAGGAGAATGCGCCCGTGGCGGGATGAATTTTATTTCAGTTCTTCCTACGATATCACACGAACTTTCTTATTTGTCCTACGAGTAGGAAAGGGGAAAAAAGATCTCAACTAAACCCTAGGAGTTTGCTAAGTGTGGGGATTTCACCTAGACTAGAAATTCTGGAGTCCGGGAGGTCGGTTATACATAGGGAAGTGTTTAAACACCCTACATATCTGTAGTACTCTACAGGAACCTTCTCTGTGTCATTGTGATTGTGTTTGCTGCTAATGATTGGGAAAGTTTCTCCTTTGTGTTAGGAGAAGGAATTGATTTGATTTGAAAAGACAGACAGACAGACAGACTGACTATTTTTGGTATTTTATTAGCTCGCTGAGATTCCTTGTGAACCTCATGCCTACATATCCCTAGTGGAAGTCAGAGCTTAATGTAGTTCGGGGAACTAACTAGGGAAAATAATTGTTTTTTTGGTGCCTTGCTTGAAGCTCAAGGTTGAAGCTTGGAATTAAATCTCTGTTTACAGTAAAGAGACATGAAATCATCTCTACAGAGAGGTATTTGTACTATTCTACCACAAACATTTTGAAAGAGTGACAGAATAACTGAATTCATTTCATTCAAGAGGGGGACCTTACTTGTGTGTGTGCAAGTATGCCAGTCAGATGCCTCTTAAATGAAAGAAAGATGCTCGTCCAAATTAGGGAAAGTGTACAAGTCTGGGGATGTGCCAGAGCATGTCTTTCAGAGTCCTAAATGGGAGACTTTGATTGAAATTGAAATTGAAATGTTTGTTTGTTTGAATGTGGTAGAGTAGTAAAAATATCTCTCTATAGAGATAAGCTATGTCTATCTACTGTATAAAAGATTTGAATTTAGCTGGCTTGTATGAGGCCCAAGCTTGAGGCTTTTTGATTGATTAATTAATATTATTGACTCTGGGAGATGACTCCATTGAGGATTAATTACAGGGTATTTTAGTGTTCTGTACAAAGCCCAGAATTGAGGCTGACTCTATTTGGAGAGTGTTTATTTGATGGATTTTATTTGGTGTTCTGTACAAAGCCCAGAATTGAGGCTGACTCTACTGAGGGAGACTCTATTTATGTGCCTTGTACAAAGCCCAAGGTTGTGGCTGACTCTAGCTATGAAAAACATTATTTTCTGCCTTGTACAAAGCCCAAGGTTGTGGCGGACTCTTAAATAAATGAATTGAGTATGGATGACTATATGGGGAAAGATCCTAAGTGTTAGGAATCTTTGACACATGAAAGTATGGTTTATCTGCCTTGTACAAAGCCCAAGGTTGTGGCTACTGAATGATGAAGAACTCACTGGGGAGACTCTATTATCTGCCTTGTACAATGCCCAAGGTTGAGGCTGACTCTTGACAGGGGAGTTTTATTGTTTGGTGCCTTGTATGAAGCCCAAGGTTGAGGCTAACTGTTTTTGTTGGTTTTAACTCTACTGGAGATTAAAAAGACTGTTTTTCTTTGGAAGCTAACCCTTTCCAGGGATTTTGACTCAGCTGGTGAATTTGTCTATTAAAAGACTGACTTTTATCATGTTTTTGGAGGCTGACCCTTTCCAGGGGTTTTGACTCTTTTGGGGAAATTATCTCCTAAGAGAAATGAATCTTTATTTTTTTTGACTTTTTATTAATTGACTTTGGAGGCTAACCCTTTCCAGGGGATTTTTTTATTAAAATGAAGGAATGTGTGGAAGCTAACCCTTTCCAGGGATTTTATTTTAGACAGATGTTGGAGGCTAACCCTTTCCAGGGGATTTTTTTAAAATGAAGGAATGTGTGGAAGCTAACCCTTTCCAGGGATTTTATTTTAGACAGATGTTGGAGGCTAACCCTTTCCAGGGGATTTTTAAAATGAATGGCAGAAAGATTATCTAGTGGAGACTTCTTGTTTAAAGCCCAAGATGAAGGCTGACTCAATGCTGAGGATGATCAAACATGGATCCTAGACTCTGCTAAGGAAGATTGATGAAGATAAGGGTGACAGAGACTGTCCATGTCTCTCATTCCAAAAGGTGTACTCAATGCAAAATTGAGACAAACTTAGCTTGTTTAAAGTCTGGTTTAAATTGGAAGAAACTCACCAGGGTAGGCTAAAAGGTGACTAAAGACCTGTTCCTATGTTTATAAGAAACCTGATGGGTCCTTGTATACAAGCTCAAGAGGAAGCTGGAAATGCTTTTAAGAAGCCTGTGGGTCCTTGTACAAAGCCCAAGAGGAGGCTAATCGAGGGTCCTTGTTATAGCACAAGAGAAAGCTATGTAGTTTTGAACTTATTTTGGCTCTAAGCAAATGGGTAAGAGGTTTCACCGGGAATAATTCCTCTTTGGGTGGATGTGTCCTATTATTTGGATTCTAAGGTTTTTACCAAGATGTTTCACCGGGAATAATTCATCTTGGGGGTTTGAACTACAGATCTCTAATTAGGAAAGAGCCTTCACCGGGAAGACATTCTCAATCCTAGGCCATATTCCTATAATATATATATAGTTTAACTGTCCTAAGGTTTATACTCAAACGTAGTTCTAAACAAATATATGTACAGTTTATATTTGACAGTAATTTAAATAAAGACTGTAAATTGAAAGCTTGTAAAGCCTAACCTGGATGGAGTGGAGGCCATTGAAGAAGTATGTACAGAGCCTCAACAGTAATTGATGTTGATAACAGTTGAATATATATGATAAACAGTTAATGGTTTTTGAAAACAGAAGAAGTGAAGATGGACAAAGGTCACATAGGTATCTGAAGAGTTTCACCGGGAATAATGCCCTTCAAATACCAGAAGAATGTTTTGAAAACAGAAAGAAGATTTTGAAAATACAGTTTTGAAAACAAGCTAAGAAGAGAAGGTTTTTGGGACTTACACTCTATTAGAGGCCCAGTACTTTACAGTACTGGTGTAAAAGCAATTGAAAATGATTTTGAATGATACAAGGTTTTGTTGTTTGAAAACCCTAATCATTTGATTTATTTGGAGATTGAAAACAGTTTTGAGAATTGACAAAAGTCAACTTAATTAAAGTAAAAATAAAGATTTTTTACTTAATTAAGACCTAAACAATTAGGGTTTTATCATAAACTTTATTTACAAAATGATTTAGGTTAAAACAAAGTGAATATATGTATTTAAAGTATTTAAGAAAACACTTAAAACATACTATTTTAAACCTAATAAAAATATATGAAATAAATAATATTTTTATGATTTTTTTGATTATTCACAAAATAGGTATATTAAATGATAAGTGTGTGAAAAATGAAGTGAAAATAAATTAATTTGATAGGTTAAATAAATATGTGAAGTTTTGTGAGAAAATGAAAGAAATTGTGTGTAAAAAAATAGTTTTGGCCCTTGGAGGGTTTGAACCCACGCCCTCTAGGCCACACACTCAAAACAAACACCACTGAGCCAACGCGCGTGTGGTGATAGTGACTTGCCTTCATTTGGTTATGTTTCAAAACAAGTTGCAAATCCTTGAAAAATAAAAGAATCAAAAAGTCTGGGGCGAGGGGGATTCGAACCCCAGACTTGAGGCATGATGATACTAAGGGCGTATGGGAGGCCACTAGGGCAAGTTTGTTCAGTCGTTAAGGGAATGCCTATCATTAAAAATAAAACAAACTTTGCTCAGAGATTTGAAAAATGGCGCCACCCTCCATCTTCGTCTTCAACCTCAAGCTCCATCAATTCAAATTTCTGAACTCTCTCAACTCTCAACCATTTGCAATGATGTAAACATGAAACTTGCTCTAAATTCACTCACGATTCTAAATATGTAACTAACATGAATTAATATTAACTACATCTAACTAATTTACCAGAAATCGTGAAGAACCCTAAAATTTCAAAATCAAATTAAATGACTATACTGCAAGATAAATGGATGATGATAGAGGGTTTTCAATCCTCTGATGATGCTGAACAAGATAGAATCGAGCTATTTCACAAAGAGTACTTAAATTAGAGAAGTGAGGTTCAGGAACTTACCTCTGAAAATGGAGGTCGTGAGGATGATTGAGAGCACCTGGGCTTGAATGAATGATCTCAATAGCTTCCCTGAGACTCAATGATGCTAACTGAATGCTTGTTGGAGCTTGAATCCTCCTGAATTGCTCTATGGTCCTCCCTCGATTTCAGCTTCAAGTGAACATGGAGGGTGTTGATTCTTGAGTTACAGATGAGCTGCAGCCATCTGGTTAGCTTCACTATGACCTGAGGAATGTGCCTGGATGATTGGCTTGGCTCAGAACCTCCTGAATTACTCCATGGACCTCCAACTGCAAATGCTCCAAAGTGAGAGCAACAATGGTGTTCCTCCACTTACAGAAGTGATCCAGGTGCTTGGATCACCTCAAATGACCTCCCTTGAGATGTTAGAATGCTTACTTTCCAAAGATGAGCTCTGGTTTGAAGAAAACGATTCTTCTTGCCAAAGAACTTTGAAAAACAATAAGCATGAGAAGAGAAAGAGAAAGCAAGGAATTGAGTTGCTTTGGTGTGTTTTCTGAATGAGAATGAGGCCTCTATTTATAGGGAATTGGTTCAGAGTAATTGATCATAGTAAGCTTGCTTAATGAGGTGAGTTTGGTTTCTTAGCCATGAAGAAAGTTTGAAAATATCCCAAATGCAATGATGCATTTTCGGGCTAGCTTCCCCAACCATTGATCTTGCATGATCTTAGGGAACATTTCTGATTCAGAGGAGAGTTCTAATTGGCTTAGAGCAAGATTCCTTGATGATTCACCATTTGCCATAAATTCAAAAATGCAATCATTACATAATCACATGCCTTTGTTTTTGGGAATCTTCTCTAATCCTTATGCAATGATGAATTTGAATGTATGGCATGTCTTCAGATGTATTAGAGGTCGTGTAGCATCATTTAGTGAAGCAAAATGCACAAAATTGCAAAGTTTCAAATTGTACATGACCTATAATTTCACTTCATGAGGCCAACTTTGAACAAGCATAACTCCTAGCTCAAATTGAATTTGGAGAAGGTTGAACACAATTTGGAAAGCCCTAAACATCTACTTCAAATCATTAGTTTATGTCTTCTTCAGAATCATTTGGGAAATTTGTGAAAAATGAGCCCAAAGTTGGATGAAAACTAGGTTAAAACACTTAGAAAAATTTCTAAGTGTTTATGACCTAAACTTCAAAATTTCCAAAACTTCATAAATGGTTGATCTTTTGAAAAAAGTTCCTTTGTAAGATGTTGTTTTATTTTGCAAGATCTACAACTTTCATGTTGGAAGTTTTTTGAGTTGTGTAGGTGAAATTTTGAGTTCTCACCATGCCTTCAAAAACCCTAATTCCCGACTTTTCGCTCCTTGATGAATTTCTTTGAATTTCTTTGGTCAAATGACTTTGACATCCATATATTGATGATATTGATCTTTGAAAGTCATTTTTTGACCAAAAACCTTAAAAGTCAATGATGATCCTTCACAGTTGACTTTTTCCTGACAAAGTGAATTTTTGGGCTTTTGTGTAGAAACAAGATCTTTTCCTCAAATGAATGATGTAAATGGATTATATTGAGGTAGTAGAGATTCTTGAATCATGTCTTGAGTTTTGGATTCATGCCCTGATTAAAAGTCAACTGTCTTGGTGAATTAGGTCAAAACCCTAATTTGTCGACCATGTGAAAATAATGACTGTAGACTTTGAATTGAAGTGTGATGTCCAGTAGATCTTGTAATATGAGTTATTTGAAGATGATTGATGTCTTTGAATGGTTCCCTGAGGCTTTTTAGGGTTTCCCAAAAGTGATCCCTGATTTTAGTCCTTGATAGACTCAAAACCCTAGTCTGGTGACCTGAGTAAACCTGTACTCATATGACTGGATGTCTAATCAATCATAGATGAGAAAAGTGAAGTCTTTGAGCCTCATGATTGTATTAGGGACTAATCCTTGTATTGATTGATCCTTTGCCTGAGCTTTCTTGTCTTTGAGCATCCTTGATTGGATACCAGATGGAGAAGTGACTGCTCTGGGAACTTGTCTTGACCTGATGAAAAATCCTGAAGATATGCCATCTCAGGGGGGTCAAAAATTAGGGTATGACAGTATTCTCCCCCTGAGATGTATAATCTCCCCCTGAATTAACTATTCCTATTTGTTTCTGATTCAGCCACTCCTGAGTTCTAACAATCTCCCCCTGAGATGAATATCTGAAAGGAAAGTATGCTACTAGCTTCTTGAGAAATTTTCTATTTTGCCTATTTCTTTCGGAAGATTGTAGGTTATAGCATTTTGTCAGTGCACAAGTCTTCTTTTAGGAGTTCTGACAAGAATGATGCTTAGAATACAAACTTCTTTTATCATGAATTCTTAAACATAGTTAGTGTTTTAGTTTTACTTGAGTCATGTCAGAGTCTATTATGTTCAAAAAAAATTTAGAAGATATAGTGATCAGTATACCAGAGCATGTTTGAGCTCAGATTAACAGATTCTTATATATGTATCTTTTATTCTCTGCTTAAAGTTTCAGACTTTGTCTAAATTAGAATGAGGATAATGCTTCAAACTCAAGCGGATATAACAAGGACAAGTTTTATTAAGAAATTCAGAGTTAAAGGAACAAAAGATCACATCTAAACATAAAAAGCTACACAGTCTTCTGAAATTAAAAGGTTGTCATTTTTCTGGAGATTGTGCGTCACGAATTATCTGAATAATATCAGCTGATTCGAGCAATGCAGAGAGAATCCTTCCATAAGGAATATGAGAACTTTGACCACACCTGAAGGCTATGAGGGAATCCCTAAGATGACAGAAAATGATTGCCGGAAGATTGAGAGGACTGCTACTTTCGAGCCGGTGAATCAAAAACCGATCCTTGCATGATACAAGATGAAGAAAGCTTCCTCTGGGAGTCAGGTTGGTCAGAACAAACCTGGAAAGAGCTTGTCTAAAGGGAGTCAGAAACTCGGCATTATTAAAAAGGTGATAAAAAGGAAGATGATAAAAAGGTGTTAGCCATTTATGATGATACATTTGTGAGCATGTAGGAGCAGATAAATGGTGTAGACATACGCTTAGAGCACGGAGATAGATTTTAGAGACAGCTAATAAATATGAATAGAATGTAGTAATTAATGTTAAAAACAGGGATGTAGCACATGCATGGATAATGTGACAGATAGTAGAGTAAGCAGTAATTAAACTAAATATACCGAAGAAATCTATGTACATAATCAATAAACTCATTTAGTAAAATTATAAAAGAGAGAGTTTTAGAAAGATATGACCATATTAGGTGATAAGCCTTCCTTCTTGTCTTTTTCTGAGCTTGAGCATCTTCTGATGAAGTCGTTCTGTCTTTTTCTTCTTGAAGTATCTTCATTTCTTGATCTTGATCTTGACTGAATGGACTCGATCAATCTGACTTGATTCAGCTTTGCTTGTTTATCTCCTGATTTTGAATATCTTCATTAAATATTAAGCACACATTCTTCTTTCTGATGTCTTGACCTTCTTCAGATTTGATGCTGATCCGCAAAACTTTTTATGATGAGAGATGATGTGCACAGAGTATTGAGGTCTTTGCTTTGACATCTTATGATTAAACTGAGTCATTCTACTTGCTTAGAAGATAACTTCAAAAAATCATCAAGAAATTACACATCACTTGTATATCACTAGCCGTCACATCGCTCTCTACTCCTAGAGATACGAACAACACAATTACCTGAACATCCCCTCTCAAGTACATTTTGACCTGGCCGTTATATCCGAACCTCGAATCTGCATTCTCTTCATAAATGGGAAACAACATAGTTTCACCAACATTTGCACTTTGCCATCCTTAGCACACTAAACCATCTCCTCACACGTTGCAATCAAAACACCCTGAGAAGCAACAGCCTCTCCCTCACTTGTTTCAATCTCCTTCCTGCAAACAAGTGATTAAAAAAACAAGAAAGCACTGACAGTGTTTCACACACATGTCGTGTACTAAGGAACAATATGTCAACAGTATTCCATTGTCAAACCACACTATTGACTCAACAACTTGGCCGGACGGACCGATCTGCTCTGATACCAATTGTAACACCCTAAATTCCCCGATGTTTATTAATATAAAATCAGAGTAAATTTTTCAAATAATAAACATGTAATTACGATGTCACACTTATTAAAACATATTAAACTTGCTCAACTATTTAAATAGAAACATGACACATTATGCGGATGAACCAAAATAAAACTTCATAATTCTCAACTTCCCATTTTATTAGGCAGCATAAAAGAATCACATAATGTTATCAAAATAATCTGCATCTAGCATAAACAATATTTATTCAAATAATACGGAGTTCAAAAGACTCCAAACAAACATCACAGACAACAAAAGTAACTAAGCATTCATCCCCTCGGTGTAATGTATCAGAGCATGACTTGACTCGACATAAGCAACAGGAAGATCAACATCTTCCAAGCTACTCCAAAAGCGCATTAATCCTCTTTACCTGTATGTTACCCACGTGGAGGCAACATTCAAATAGAAAGGATGAGATATCATAACAATATAAACAAGCGTATGATAACAAGTATATGAAAATAAATTCATACACAATTCACCATTTCACAACACATCAACATCATTTATCAACTAGTATACAATTATTCCACAACATACAACTCATCATCACATCATTAGTTATACAAGGATTCATCACCATACAACTCATCATCATTCATCATCAGGTAAAATGCATTGAGACCAATGACTATACAAATGCATGTGGTACCAACAGGGCATACACCCCCATCTTAATTGCCAATAAATAGAGGCAACAACAAGGCATAAGCCATCATCTTAATTTACCAATCCAGGCCATCTTACAGAGCATAAGCCCCCATCACGAATGCAATGTATGCGACTCAACATGTAACAGCAACAATTATACAACCACAAGGCAGAAGCCTTCAACATTTGCTAATCCAGGCTAACAACAACAACATCATCATACAACAACATAATTATGCAACAGCAAGGCATAGGCCTTCAACATTTGGCAATCCAGTTCATCGCTTCATCGTCATCGCAAAGCCACAACAAACACTCATAAAAAAAAGTTAACAAACAAGATTAAAAAGTCTTTCTCAAGCAATCAACTATTCCAATGCATAAACATAGCAAATTCAAGTATTCGGTTCTCATCAAAAATCGACTCAAAGGCCATTCAAACGACTCTAGTAAATTCTGAAAAATTCACCTAAATTCTTGATAATTCACTATTGTCCAAGACCCAATTCAGTTTTGTAAAAATGAAACTTCTCATGACAGAGCTCGCTAAGCGGACTCAGCTTGCTAAGCGAACTATCGATTATGCAGAAATTATGCTACGGTTTAGCTACTGCCCGAGCCACTTTCTTCATCAAAAATTCATCTTAGACAAATCGGTTTTATGAAAGAATCATATATCCATGTTCCTCTATTCATATAACATCTATTGGGATCCTAAAAACGCAATGAAACCAATAACAAGACCAAATTTCATGCAATATAAGTCATACAACACATATACAACACATAGCAACAAGAATCGTCATCAAACATGCATCAATTTATCAATTTTATGGAATTCCTATTCGACATCATTTCTCAACATATGCATATACACACATACATGTCATTTTACACAACTACACAATGATTAAATCATCTACTAGCAACAAAACTATTTTTATTGAAAAGAATATTACGCTAGCTTTCCAACGCTTTCAACGGGGACCCAAACGGAGTTATGGTTCAAAAGTTTTGAATTTTTGAATTTTTACAAAAATTTTGTTCCAAGGCTTTTTGACTTAGCGAGCTCTGCGAGTTGTAGAAAATCCTGCACGGACAAAATGATCCCTTGTACGATTCGTTCACTCAAAATATGTTTTAACACCAATTTTTATGCAATTTAAGGGATTATAACCTATATCTAACATGTAGGTTCAATTGCAAACATCAAAACATGATTCAAGAATCAATTTCATGGTTTCTCATTCAAAATCTAAGTTATCAATATAAACCTAAAATCCCATTCCTACATACAAATGATCATACCTAACATTATAGAGTTATAACCCCACCCTTACATTGGATTGAAGTTCCTCTACTCTTTTAATGGAATCCTGTCCCAAGCCTCTTTGTGCCTCTTCTCCTCTTTTACGATAAACTTCTCTTTTCATGTTCTCTCCAAATCTTTCCCAATTCTATTTTTCTCTCTTATTTTAGTTAACCCTTTACTAACTTCTACATCACTAGTGGGCTCAACACAGACACACCCACTATTCCTTATGCTAACACCATAATAGGCCCAACTAATTATTTAATCATCTATTCTATTATTATTATTATTATTATTATTATTATTATTATTATTATTATTATTATTATCCAACTATATAATAAAACTAGTAACAAATTCGTGCGTTCGCACGGATTCTGGTACGGAACACACATTTGTTTTTAGATGTATATTTTTAATAGAAAAAATATGTATATTAAAAGTAATTAACATTTTATGGGAAAAAATAAAAATAATTAACATTAAATTGTATCTAAAAATATCAGAAACAAAATTGAAAGCACCAAAATTAATTTGTGTCTAACAGCCTTTTGTAACATGAAGTTCCCGTTAATAATCAATATGTTAATCACTAACTTCATGTTCCCGTTAATATTTAATATTTGTCCTGTAACTTCGTTCCCGTTAATTTCAAAATATTTTGATCAGTAACTTCATGTTCCCGTTAATATTCACTATTGTGATCAGTATTATGAACTAAAAGTGGTGCAGCAAATGATAGAAAAGAAATATTCCTCATACTTTGATCATATGTACATGGCAGTATATATATACAATCTGCATGGAACAAGATAAGCTAATGTGGTGATACTGTATAGTAGTATAACACTAGTAACTGAATAACTGAAAACAGTTAGGGTAGTTACTATTACAGTTAAGAGGCCCCCTCAATTTGACACTTGATAAATGTTAATCAAGTTCAAATTGGACATGAGAAAGTTGAAAGGTTGTGGCAACAAGGACTTGGTAAAGAAATGAGCTAGTTGACTTTTGGAGGAAATAGGGAGAAGTTTCATAACACCAGCCATGAACTTTTCACGAACGATGTGACAATCAATCTCCAAGTGTTTAGTACGCTCACGAAAAACGGGGTTGGCCTCAATATGAAGAGCACTCTGTTTGTCACAATATAGGACAGGCGGTTTCTCACAAGTAACACGTAAGTCATGAAATAGGTAAAGGATCCACTAGAGTTCACATGTGGCAGCAGCCAAGGCACGGTACTCTGCTTCAGAAGAGGATCTGAAGACGGTTTGTTGCTTTTTGGTGCGCCACGAGATGAGTGATTGACCAAGGAGGAAGCAGGAACCAGAAATAGAGCGACGAGTATCTCAGCAACAAGCCCAATCTGCATATAAGAATCCAAGCAAACACAATTTGGAGCTGCATGGGAAAAACAAACCTTTACCAGGACAAGACTTAAGGTATCGAAGCACACAACATGCAGCATTATGGTGTGTGGTTGATGGTTTTGAAAGGAACTGGCTCAACTGTTGAGTGATGAAGGTAATATCAGGACGTGTGGTATTTAAGTATAAGAGACAGCCAATGAGTCTATGATAAGTTGGGATGTCAGGAAAGGGATCAGCATCATCAAAACATAGTTTAATGGAAGGATCAGAGGGGGTTGAGGTAGGTTTGGAGCCAAGTAAACCTGAATCCGTGAGAAGGTCTAGGAAATACTTTCGTTGACATAAGGAAATGCCCTGAGAAGAGTGTGCAACTTCTAAGCCAAGAAAATACTTCAAAATGCCAAGATCTTTGATTTTGAAAGCTGTATGCAATGTGTTCTTAATGAATGTGAATTCTTCAAGAGAATTCCCTGCACGTTGAATTGATCGAGACCATGAGAGATAATTGGAACCGGTGAGAAGAGGAGTAATTTTGACCGAGTTAGGTCCTTCGCTAGGGTGAATGTAGTACACAGAGTCAGCATCATTGTTAGATAGATGTTGATTTCGCGGAGGCGCCATGGAAATGGATCGAAGAGGAGAAGAAGAAGAAGAAGGTGCATGAGAAGCACAGAAGGAAGAGGAATAAAGGAAGAAGATGAGGAATTAGGTTTGAGGTGATACCATATTAAGAACAGAAAGTGGTGCAGCAAATGATAGAAAAGAAATATTCCTCATACTTTGATCATATGTACATGGCAGTATATATATACAATCTGCAAGGAACAATCTAAGCTAATGTGGAGATATTGTATAGTAGTATAACACTACTAACTGAATAACTGAAAACAGTTAGGGTAGTTACTATTACAGTTAAGAATCAGTAACTTCATATTCTCGTTAATATTCAGTATAACTTCGGGTTTCCATTAATATTCAATATTGTGATAAGTAACTTCATGTCCCCCTTAATATTTACTATTTTGATCAGTAACTTTATGTTTCCGTTAATATTCAATATTTTAATCACTAACTTCAGGTTCCCGTTAATATTCAATATTGTGATCAGTAACTTCATGTTCCCGTTAATATTCAATATTTTAATCAGTAACTTCAGGTTCCGATTAATTTTCAATATTGTGATCAGTAATCTCATGTATATGTTCCCCGTTAATATTCAATATTTTGACCAGTAATTTCATGTTTCCATTAATATTCAATATTTTAACCAATAACCTCATGTTCCCGTTAATTTTAAAATATCACGTAAAAAATTACTTTATAATATCCAAATTTCATGTTCCCGTTAATATTCAATATTTTAATCAGTAACTTCAAGTTTCCGTTAATATTCAATATTGTGATCAGTAACTTCATGTTCCCGTTAATATTCACTATTTTGATCAGTAACTTCATGTTCCCGTTAATATTCAATATTTTAATCACTAACTTCAGGTTCCCATTAATTTTCAATATTGTGATCAGTAACTTCGTATTCCCGTTAATATTCAATATTTTAATTAGTAATTTCAGGTTGCCCTTAATATTCAATATTGTGATCAGTAATCTCATGTATATGTTCCCGTTAATATTCAATATTTTGATCAGTAATTTCATGTTCTCGTTAATATCAAAATATCGCGTTAAAAATTACTTTATAATATCCAAATTTCATGTTCCCGTTAATATTCAATATTTTAATCATTAACTTCAGGTTTCCATTGGTATTCAATATTGTGATCGGTAACTTCATGTTCCCGTTAATATTCAATATTTTAATCAGTAACTTTTGGTTCCCCTTAATATTCAATATTGTGATCAGTAATCTCATGTGTTCTCATTAATATTCAATATTTTGATCAGTAATTTCATGTTCCCGTTAATATTCAATATTTTAATCAATAACCTCATGACCACGTTAATTTCAAAATATCACGTTAAAAATTACTTTATAATATCCCAATTTTATGTTTCCGTTAATATTCAATATTTTAATCAGTAACTTCAGGTTTCCGTTAATATTCAATATTGTGATCAATAAATTGTTCCCGTTAATATTCACTATTTTGATCATTAACTTCATGTTCCCGTTAATATTCTATATTTTAATCACTAACTTCAAGTTCCCTTCAATATTCAATATTGTGATAAGTAACTTCATGTTCCCTTTAATATTCAATATTTTAATCAGTAACTTCAGATTCCCGTTAATATTCAATATTGTGATCAGTAATTTCATGTTCCCGTTAATATTCAATATTTTGATCAGTAATTTCATGTTCCCATTAATATTCAATATTTTAATCAATAACCTCATGTTCCCGTTAATTTCATAATATCACGTTAAAAATTACATTATAATATCCAAATTTCTATTCATTATCACATTAAAAATTACTTTATAATTATAATACAACATTTATATTTTTCATGTAATATCTAATATACTATTTATTAGTCCTTTTGTTTCTAATTTTTTAATTTCTTTCTTATTTATTTTTAATGAAAGATGATATTATAAAATAATATATAATTTTTTATTTTTTATATTCCAAATTAGTCCTGCTTCTTTATTTTTGTGAAATACTTAAAATAATTTATAATTTGAGACACAGTGAATATTTATAAAATTATCTTTAATTAATGATATTTAAAATTATTCAAAAATTAAAAAATAGACAGTAATAAATATTTTTATGGGTTTTTCTAACCTATGCAACATTGCATAGGATAAGGGACTATTAATACACCACTTTTTTAATTATAAATTACCATATTGATTATTATTTATGTTGATCCATTAATTGAGTGGGAGAGAGAATATATAAAAGATTACTTTTCAAAAGAAAAATAATTAATATGATAATTTATATGGAAGGAAATAATGTATTAATTGCCCTTATCCTATGCAATGTTGCATAGGTTAGAAAAACTCATATTTTATAATACCTCATTAAAAAAAATAATAAATACTTTATACTCTTTATATTTAATCAAATTCTTCATTTTAATGACCAATCATTTTTCTTTTATAATGATTTTACCTTCCATTTTAATATAGCAAATAATTATTTGTATATAGTTATCCGTTTTTAAAATTGATTTTATTTTCCATAATTTGTTATTAATGTCAATAAGTAAAATATAATTCAGATTCGTTTTCCATAAAAGATGTCATGATTTCTTCCTATTAATTAATTGTTTAAATTGAGGGTCTCAATGCATAGGTTGATGAATCTAACTTTATCTAATAGATACAAATTATAGCATATCATATATCAAATAATAATCAATATAATAATAACTGTGTACCTTGTATATATTGGAGAGAGTGTCGGTTGAGGCGAGAGATTATGAGAGGATTACTATCCTCATTGCCGTTTAGGGTTTTCACAGTATGTTAATCGTCTAATGGGGCAACGCTTAAATAACTAAACGGTTGAGGGCAGAGACCTCTCATTGGGCTTAACCGAATGGTCCAACCCATCACGGTCCATTCAGGCACAAAGCCCAATCAAACAATCCATCAAGAATTAGTGTTTAATAACATTTGACCATAATATATTTAATTAATAATTAATTATTTCAATCCATATTTGATTAATTAAATAATTAATCTAACAATCTCCCACTTGGATGACAATAATTAATTATTAAAAATATTGATTCTAATATTAGAATACCAATAATGGTCAAAACACTAATCAATCCAAAGAGGAGTAAATTTCAACGCTGTAGAAATTGTATCCGATAGGGAAGACAAATCATACAAGTTTAAACTCACAACTTAAATCAACAACGATGAATTTAGAGTAACATATTTAAGTTAAAAGTAATATGTTATAAACAATGGCCCAAGCATATGAAAATGCTATTAATAAACTCCCACTAACCCAAAATATCATAAGGCTTACTCATGTGTATAAGTCTTGGGAAGTGATTATACTAATGAGTTTTAAATTATAGGTCATAGAATATCCACATAGGTCTACGAATAGTAATTACATATAGGAATATCCTATTACAAGAGTAATTACATTTAAGCATAAGTACATTCATAATACAATATCATACTCGATAGGAGTATGAATATTTACTTGTACTTTCATATTATGACCTGACAAGAGTGGACTATTGAAGATAGAATTACACAATATCATTGCATGCTAAGGAATTATTGTGTCTTTTCAATATCGACCCAAACATCCAATTATGATGTTTCCTGAGATTAAGAGAATAATATATATCTCAATATACTAGAATAAGACTTAGAGTTATTGTACATTTTGAAGTCTTTTTAGAATATGTCATATTTTATATTGCATAAAAGAATATATGATAATATGAGTATAATAATATATTTCTTTTTCTTTTAGATTATATTATTTTGTGTACACATGCACTCCCACTTATTCAAAATAAAACAATGGATATACATTTATCAGAGCCCACTAATATTAAATACTCTGATTATTCAATGGGATACTAATTTTATTTTTTTTCTTTTGGATTATATTATTTTGTGTACACATGCACTCCCACTTATCCAAAATAAAACAATGGATATACATTTATCAGAGCCCACTAATATTAAATACTCTGATTATTCAATGGGATACTAATTTTATTTTTAGTGCAAAATTATACAGAGAAGTGGTTGTATAATATATCATCACTAGAGTTTTACAAACTCAACCACATATTTTGCACATAAATAGAATATATCATTATAGATATAATTTCACATGAAACAATATGATGGTTATATAAAAGGTTTTCCATCATTTGAGTGACATCAAATCCATATAATTTTAAATATAGGATTATATACAACATCTTAATAATTCACTCAAAACTCAAATGCTACAAATATAATTACACACATTTGAGAAACATATTATGTTATACGCAGCGGAAAGGATATGAGACTTTAATTCAATTAATATTGAGGATATAACACAAATAGTCATGAATTTCCATGAATAACATATGACTACATTATCCTCAATATAAGTCTCCATAAAACAATATTATATTATAAAAATAATATTTATTTCTCATTTCTATACAACTGACATGTTAAATTCTCCCACTTGATAGAGAAAAATAGTTGAATTATTAATCTAAGATTTTAAAATATGTATACAAATACTCAACTATTTTCTTTATCACACACTAATCATGTCAAGTACTATCACACCGATAGGGTATGTCCATCACTTACATAATATAAAAGAGAATTGAAATCCATTTAAAAAATACTGAAAACAATACATGTCTTTAAAAGAATTTCTTATTTTCAAATAATACTTTCAAGAATATTAAATAAGAAATATAACAATGTACAAATAGTATATCACCAAAAATTCTAATACCGATAGGGTACTCGAACCATAATTTACATAATCATACATTAGAAGTACATTGAATTAAAATTACATTAGTAATAACAAACCCGATAGGGTATAAATATAATATTTATTATAATTTTAATTAAAATAATTTTAAGTATTTTAGTAAACAAAATTTATACAATTATACCCACGATAGGTGAGTTACAATCATACAAATTAAGATTGATTATATTTTACTCAAAATAGAAAAATTTGTATAATTGTATCCACGATAGGTGAGATTACAATTATACAAATTAAGTGGTATTATCTAGAATAAAACTCTCAAATTAATAAGATTTCAAATATACTCATAAGATTAAATTTTATTTATTTGAGTATATAACAAAAAATCAATTTATGATAATAAATAGAGCTTTAATTTTCACAATATTCTAGACAAATAACAATTTTATATAAATGCATATTTTATATTTTTTAAAAGGAGTACAAAATATTAGTAACAATTTTCTCCTTATATGCATTATATAATATGTCACAAAATATTTAAAAATAATAATTAAATTATAACTAACCCCTTTAAAGAGAATGTGACATTCATCTTTGTCCGAGCAACCAATAAATTTTAATGACTTATAAGATATCAAAGTGTCATCTTAAATAATTCATAAATTAATAACAAATCATAATTTAACTTTATAAATAAAATTCTTAGAAATTTTATTTACTAGAATATGATTAAAATCAATTTATTGACACATAACAGAAGAAAAAATATGTATCCAATAAACAAAGAATACACACTAAACATTATTAACATTATATTTAATTAACAAAATTAATATAATATTATTGCAATATTAATGCCAATAAAGATTAATTCAAGAATGTTACCATTTTCTTTCATCACAAATACGGTGGATTTAGAAAAACCTTAAAATTTCCTAAAATTATGCTATAAATTAGCATAGACTTACCGTCAATAAAATATGTGTATGTATCCAAATGGATTTCATGGTAGAATTATTAATTATAATAATAAAAAACAAACCTTTTTGAAAGGCTAGAATATTAAAAGATGATGGTTTTAATAATCAATAATATAAATACCAATAAATCAATAAATATAATTTATAATTAATCACACTATTTATCATATACTATATTTGACAAGAGAATCTGGAATAAAAGTAAAAATCAAGAAATACAATGATTTCTTTAATAACTAGCAAGCGAATTTTCTCCCAAATGATTTTCAACGCTACCAACATTAATCAAATCTAAGAAAACACCGATTCATAGCCAAGCATTCATGTTCTCTTAGAATTGGCAAAAATAATACAATAAATTTCAGGCTGAAATTTTGAGAATATGACCCAAAAAAAATTATATTCTCGAATAGAGTATTATTAAATATTTATATATGTCACCAAAATTCAAAATAATAATAATATCTCTGAAATAATTTTTTTTTGACGAAATAAATAAAATTTGCACATAACCGACATGCTCTTGAGCGCAATCTTTTTGACCCGTTCAATTTATATTATATCACAACTTAAAGCATTGTCAATCCAACTAAGAAAATTCAAATCGAAAAGAAAACTGAAGTTTTGCAAATCTTTTACATAAAATGCAGTTTCTTCATTTTAATTTATTTTATTATTATTATTATTTTTAATAAAATAAATGTACAAAGAATTGACAGAAAAATATAAGATGAAATTTTCGATCTTCCCAAATCATAAAGTGATTTCGAAAAACTATTGTGTACTATATCATAGTAAAACAAAAGACATGATGCAAAACAAATTTAATTTCACCTTTTCAATTATTCATAATGCATAGACATATTTCAATATCGGTGATATATAATCTCAAATAAAATCAATGGCAGATTGATATGATACGAAGATAGCCATAAAATGTATCTAATCAGGCTCTGATACCAATTTATGAATCTAACTTTATCTAATAGATACAAATTATAGCATATCATATATCAAATAATAATCAATATAATAATAACTGTGTACCTTGTATATATTGGAGAAAGTGTCGGTTGAGGCAAGAGATTATGAGAGGATTACTATCCTCATTGCCGTTTAGGGTTTTCACAGTATGTTAATCGTCTAATGGGGCAACGCTTAAATAACTAAACGGTTGAGGGCAGATACCTCTCATTGGGCTTAACTGAATGGTCCAACCCATCACGGTCCATTCAGGCACAAAGCCCAATCAAACAATCCATCAAGAATTAGTGTTTAATAACATTTGACCATAATATATTTAATTAATAATTAATTATTTCAATCCATATTTGATTAATTAAATAATTAATCTAACATAGGTATGTCATAGTAACAATTTTTTTCTTCTGCAGCAAAGGATGTCATGATTTCTTCCTATTAATTAGTAATTATTTAAATTGTTGGTCTCAATGCATAGGTATGTAAGTAAAAAAAAAATTAAATTGTGGGTCTCAATGCTTTTTAGCCTTTGTAGGCCTGTCATTGAAGTAATCATTTTTTTCTTCATACCTATCACATAATAATGACAACATAGAACATGACATTTAAGAATATAATCTATGTGCTATTAAGCAACTACAAAATCATCATGACTAATTTAAAAAATATTAGAATAAGGAGAAGGATAATTAGAGACATGGCTAAAATTATAAAAAAAAAACATTAAACAAAATAATATGAATGTATATGTTATTTTTCTTAATATCAACATAGATTAGTGACAGGGTACAAAATGGAAAGAAAAAAATAAGTGAAAAAGACGTTTAAACATGAAAAAGAGAAAATAAAAATTTATGTTCAAACTTACATAGTTTTTTTTACGGGTCAAACTTACATAGTTGAAGAAGAAAGAAAAAAACAAATAGAAATGAGAGAGAAGCAGCAAATAAAGAGAGAAAATAGTGAAAGAAAAGTAGTTGGAAAATAAAGAGAGAGAAAATGAGTAGTAGGTAGAGTAGAAAAGTAAAAAAATGTTGAGATAATAAACAAATCGAAAGGAGGAAAGTTAAGCCAGCCACGTGGCAGGCTGTGTGACCAGTAAGGGCAGGTTGGGAATTTCTATAGCCTATTCTTTTCTTATATGATAGATAGCATAAATACCCATAATTCAAAAATAAACCACCATTTCATCAAATAATTCACAAACATCAAATTAAATAATTAAATAAATAAATGGGTGTTACACCTTTGCTTCTAAAAACGCGACTTCTTAGAAAGAATGCCCATTGCAGGTCAGATTAGAAAAGGTCCCTAGTGAGTTTGAGGGTTGCAGCTTCATTGATGGATCTTATAGGTCTAATCCCAAGGCCCCCTTCCTCAAATGGTTTGCAAACTTTGTGACATGCTACTGTAATGCTCTTTCTTGATAGAATATTACCGGTCCATATGAAATTTCTTAGCTAGAGGTCTATGACATTAAGAAGAGAGATTGGCCATGTATAAACTATAAAGTTGTAAATCAACATACGTGGAATTACACTTCTAACCAACTGCACTCTTCCCTCCATTGAGAGGAGAGAAGTTTTCCAAGCTGAAAGTTTGGACTTAATTTTGTCTGCTATAGGTTAGAGATAAGCAGTCTTAGGTTTGCCTTTAAAAATCGCGTACATTTGCTGAGTTTTTGCTTTGGCTTGTGTCCAATTGGTCTTGCTCAACAAAACACAAAGATACGACCACACCTAATAAAAACGCATCATTATTCATCGTGTTCATCTTACCTTATCACAAGCTTCATACTACGCACATTATAACATCAAGATCATCATAAAATCATACATCAATTCACAACAAGGCATAGTTAACTCGGTTCACGATAGAAACCACGCTTCTTAGTATATGATCACTAAGCGTCATTATCTCATCATAATATAACTCCTAGAAATCTGAGTCCTATGGTTCATTTTATTTTAATAAGTTATAGATTACTACTCTAGCTTCGCAACGCTTCGAACGACACGTCAATCGGAGTCCTGAAACTCAAGTTATGAATTTTACAAATTTTTCTGATTTAGGAAACATTTGCTCGACAAGCCCTCTCATTCGCCCGACGACTAAACCCAGTAGCCTCTGCCTCCACTCGCCTCCTCTTTCTCCCGGCGCGTCTTGGGCGAGCTCATTCGCCCGGCGAGCGGGTCGATTCGCCCGACGAATCTGTGCGAATAGGGTTTTTCTGTTGAGATTTCCTGCATAAAACCAGTCTCAATTCTTGCAATTCCAACATATTATAGGTCCTAAAACATCCCTTAAACACCAGGCCTCATCATCTAATAATATCCCTATGTATTCTATATTATGCGTACTATTCTATCGCAACTCAGCACTTCTAATTCATCAACATTCATCACATTATCATCTAATCCTCATAAACAAAATCCCCAAAGCAATCCTGCAATTATATAACACTTAAGCCAATTATAATAATCAAAATAAACTCCCCTAACATTATATTTGGAGCTTGATTCTAATTCCTCTTTGCATTCTACAAATTTCTCCTTTAGTTCATCTCTATGCCCTAGCTTCTCTTCACAGTGTTTCTTCCAAAAATCTCACGATTGCACAAAATGAACTCTAACACACACTTTTCCTTGGTTAACCCTTGGACCTCTAATATGGCTTTCCTCTTTTTGCCCTCACTTAGCCCTTTGAATTGACCATTTTGCCCTTATCATCTCTAACACCAATATTATTCTATTTTACTAATTAAATTAACTTCTACTAGTTATTCTAATTATTCTAAAATACTCTTAATTCCCAATAATCCTCATAACACACATGAACATCACATAAATCACCAAAATATCACATATCATCATCAAAATATCAAATACCTCATAAGGACTCATATAATCATGTAAATCAATTAAATAATTAATTAAATAATTAATCTAGATTTTTGGGGTGTTACATCAATCATATCCCAAGGAATCACATTTAAAGGTTATCAAGCGCATACTTAGATACCTTTGTGGTGCCTCAAAGTATGGGCTTTTGTTCTTCATTCCATTCTCATTTGCATCCTCTACCTCTCTCACACACTACTTCACAAACCCTAAAACCTCATTCCTCAAATCCTCTCAAGTGTTTCCTCTCCATGGCTTCATCAAGAGCTACAGGCAAGATAACCATAAGGGGGAGCTTGTCTCGGTCTCATATAGACATTCCACTAACTGCTCTCTCTTTACTCTCTGATAATCTTGTTGAAAGTTATGAAAAGAAAATGAGTAAGAGGTCAATTGTTAAGCAATACGTGTTGTATACTAGAACGACTAAATGCATGCATATTCCAGAGAATATGGAAATGCTTAATTTTTCAGAAATTTAACCTGTTTTTAGAGTGTGATACTAAGTATAATCAGGATCTGATTAGGATGTTTTATACCAGCATTCAAGGGTCTTTTGAAGGTTATAAAATCAAGTATAAGATAGGGAATAAGAATTTAAAGTTTGATTCAAATGTCTGGAAAGATCTATTTCAAATGTGGCCACCCATGTCTCCTATCCACAAGGTATCTGACACCACCTATGCTCCTGGATACAAATTCAAAACGGATTTAAATTCAATGCTGAAAAATACCCATCCTACTGAGGTTGTGGATAGTGACCTCTTTCCTAAGGCGATTACCATTGGCTGCTTGAAACCTCTTGACCAGAACCTACAATGGATTGTTTGCCATATTCTACGTCCCAAGAAGGGAGGCTACTCACGGGTTGACCAACCTGAAGTGCATTAGATCTATATCATGAAAAATAAGATACTGATTCACTGGCCACACTACATTGCTAGCATGATATTTTCTATAAAGGTATCCGGTAGAGGTACTGTTGGAACAAGATTTGGTTCTGCAATACATCTCTGAGTTTTGATGATAACAATATGTATGAAAAATTTTGTTATTGTTATGCTAACATTTGTTATTATTGAGTACTTAACAAAGAGGTTTGATTTTGATGAGAAGGCGTGGCCAAAACATCATAATCCATCAGGTTATGTTTCCGCGCTACAAAGTTCTGATGAACAGTAGCAACAACTTTTGAAGCAAAAGCATATGATGATAGAAGTTCTGAAGAAGACAGTTCTGATTATCAAGTGCTAAAGTCCTCTAAAGACGTGGTTTTGAAGACTCTGAAGACTTGAAGCTCTGAAGACTCAAGTTTCTGAAGACAAAAGGATTCTTAAGAACAAGTGCTGAAGACTCTGAAGATGCGGTTCTAAAGACTCTGAAGACTTGAAGCTGTGAAGAATTCAATGTTCATTATTTTTCTTCCAACTCATGCTGAGAGCCTTTGAAGTTCAAGAAGAAAAAGTTAACGTTACACTGTAGTACAGAAGTACAAGTTACAGAAGAATGTTTTGCTCCACTCCAAGAAAAGGACGGAGTCACTTGTGCTTGGACTCACTTGTTCAACAAATGGCATCAGAGCCTAACTCTTGTTAAATACTAATCGTCCCAAGAGGAAAAATGACTTCAAGTTATTAATTAAACTAACCTCCATCCTTTAATGAGAAGTATATAGTCTGTGGAAACACAAAATTAAGTTTTTCATAGAAGGGATGGTCCGTGGTATTTGGAAACTTTGAAGGAAGGCCCATTTTTACTACACACGATGTCAACAGTGTTGTAATGAATAAAACTAAAAAGGATTTGACCAAAGATGATAGAGAAAATGTGTAGTGCAGTTTGAAGGCGAGAATTGACGTCACTATCGCTCTCGGTCTTGATGAATTTTTATGAGTTTCTCACTGCAAGACTGCAAACCAAATATGAGACATCCTCCAAATTACCCATGAAGGAAATGATGAGGTAAAAGGGCATGGCTGAGCACATTTACTCACGAGTATGAACTTTTTAGAATGAAACCTGAAAAGAACATAAATTAGATGCAAACACGGTTTACCCATATCGTTAGCCATATGATAACTATGGGAAAAATACTTTCAAATGAGGAGTTAGTTGCGAAAATTCTTATTATACCATTTGAAACTCCTAGTTGTGTTGGTTTTTGTGTATGAGGTTCTTGTTGTTCTTCTTGTGTTGGAAGAATGAAATTTATAATAGGAGGGATGTATCCACTTGTTGTAGAAGAACCAACACGTGTATTGTTTCTTGTGTCACTTTTACTTGCCATTTGCCTCAATCTTCAATTATCTTTAAAAAAAGTAGTAAGAAAACTAAATTTGACCATAAATTCAATAAAGATGTGTGAAATTAAAAAATAAAAAGTAAGTAGCAGAATCACACTAAAATGATGACAAATTGAATGAAAAGTATATAATGTATACAAATTAATAAACCAAAAACGTTATAATTTTAAATAAGATAGGTGACAAACAAGATATATCATGGAGTTTACTGAACTAAATTAAAACAAAAAAATAAAAACTAAAAAAAATCTAATTCTAAGTCAAAAGTCTTAGTTAAATAATGATATATAATGATTATTTTGTAGAAAATACGGTGTATTCATATTATGCTAAATCCATTAAAAAATAATCACAAGGAGTTTTTAATGAGTTAGCTTCCATTAAGGAGTTGCTCTTGCATTTGAATAACTATAAATTTTATTTGACAAGGCAACTCTAGAAAAAAAGTATTCATTTAATTGAGTGGTGGCATGTTACTAAAGTCCAAAATCATGGAGATATTATGGTGCAAACTTTTAGAGAAGTTAACATGTTTAAGTACCATCTAATTTATCATGTCAAATAAAACAATAAGATGTAGAATTATTCATAGTAAATTTGAATTATTAATAATATCAGAGATATAATTTGAAATAAGAGTGTAGAGTTGATTGAGACACCAAGAATCATTGAAACATACTGGTACTGCATCCATACTGAATTATGAAAGCAAAAGGTCAAATAATATATATTAAGACATATAGTTGATCACATTTAACTTATACAATCCCGATACATATTTTGAAAACTTTATAAATTACTTTTTAGAATAATAAATTAAATAATTGGAAGTATAAAAAACTAAATTAAATGTGGGGTAGTTAAGAGATACAAATATTAATTATGAGATGAGTTGTCAATATTTTCCTATATTTCATTTAGGAACGAGTAAGTACGTACTTATGATTTGAGTATCTTGAATAACCATAAAATCCTCTTTATTTATAAATGACTCATTACATGACTACAAATTATACCAATACATAAATTTACCATCACCAATCATGTGACAATAACCATCCTTTTTAACATCTATTTGACCTTAAGAATAGAGTTTCAAAAATGAGATTCATATAACCTACCACAGTTTTAAAAAAAAATCATCATGGAGATATTTATATTTAATCATGTTAGGCTTGTTATTGTCTTATTGAATATCCCAAAATAAAATATTGACATATACCTCTAAAAAATTTTAAAAAATTATTTAGTGTCTATCATAAAATTATTTACACAATCTCTTTGATAAAGAATACAAATATATCTCAATTAAACTATTTTTTGCTATTCGCACCAGTTTCGACCCACCACAGGTGGACCACTAATCCGGCTCGTGCGTAGAGGCATGCGCACTGGCCAAGCAAGATTGTTCCGCCTGGAAATCGAATTCGGTATTCCCCGAGTACGTCCTTGGACGGGGATCCTTGCCAATGGAGCTCAACCGCCTGGTTTCAATTAAACTATTTTCCTAAATATCAAAACTATGAAGAAATTATGCTTCACTACATTCATGATTGTACTTTTTCTATGAGTTTAGGAAACCCTTAGGACTCATGGATGTGAGCTTGTTCATCTAATTGAATATGAACGATTGACTAAAAATAAATACCACTACAAATTATCATTAGTGTTTAGCAGAATTGGAGATCTATACATTACAACAAATTGTACATTTCGTAACAGACTCTTACCTCTACCATTTATGTCATTGAGGTAATATTTATTCATTAGGCACTTTTGTTTTTTAATTTTTAAATCCCTTTTTCCCCATAGTTAAAATTAACAACCTTGGTGAAAGGTGAATGAGGGACACACTTTAAACCCCAACACCATCAATTTTGTGTTTTATTCATTACAAAAATGGTGCGTTCCCTTTATTTTTATTTTAAAATTTAAATTCAACAACTTTTTACCATGGTTGAAAGTAATAACTATGGTGAAAAGTACCTCAGGAAAATGCTTTGAAATGTGTCCCTCAGTGACATTTTCTCACAGTTAATACATTCAACAGTGGTGAAAAGTTTTCTCTTACTTTTTTTTATATTAAAATAAATTACATATATAAGCAAAACTTTTTTCACTTCTGAATAGTACAACACCTTAGCTTCATAAGTGAAACCATATCCTCTCACGCCTTATCTCAATCTCCATAAACCTAGACACATCATTTCTTCGCAAACCTCTATCAAATCTTCTCAAACTCGTATATATCAAGGAAAGGTGACACGAAACTTGCAAATAGGAAACACGAAACTCATTTCTTTGACTTCTTTTTCACATTTCTGATACGTGAAACATTTTCACCATTGATGTTATGAGTTATTTATTGTTGTTCAAACTATTCGTCCTTTAGGGTTTGTTGTTTTTCTTGTTGTCGAAACTCTAAATCTTATAGCTTTTATGTTGTTGTTTTTGTTGAATCACGTTGTTGTTTTCATTGAGATGATAAAAAGTTTAGTGTTATTGTTCTTGTTGTTAAGATGTGATTAAAAATTTTATGTTGTTGTTTTTGTTGAGTCATGTTGTTGTTTTTTGTTGATGCAAGTAAAATGTTTGAGTTCTTGTTGTTATTTTTGTTGAGTTATGTTGTTGTTTTTGTTAATACAAGTAAAATATTTGTGTTCTTGTTGTTATTTTTGTTGAGTTATGTTATTGTTTTTGTTGATACAAGTAAAATATTTGTGTTATTGTTGTTGTTCTTACTACTTATGTTGTTGTTTTTGTTGAGTTATGTTATTAGAGTTTGACCTAACTCATCCTTACAAAACTGGTTGGTAAGGTGAGGAGTGTCCCTCTATATATATTCTTTCAATGCTCTATCTCCAACCAATATGGGACTTTAGGATCTTCCTAATACACCCCTCACGCCCACCACTCTTTTGGGCTTGGTGCGTGGATATTAACGGTGGGTGGTCCATGGTCCGATCGATAGGCTCTGATAGCATATTAGAGTTTGACCTAACGCATCCTTACAAAACCGGTTTGTAAGGTGAGGAGTGTCCCTCTATATATATATATATATATTCTTTCAATACTCTATCTTCAATCAATGTGGGACTTTAGGATCTTCCTAATATATGTTGTTGTTTTTGTTGATATAAGTAAAAAATTTGTGTTGTTGTTGTTGTTTTTGTTGAGTTGTGTTGTTGTTTTTTGTTGATATAAGTAAAAGATTTGTATTGTTGGATTATGTTATTGTTTTTGTTGAGATAAATAAAAGATTTAGTGCTATTGTTATTGTTTTTGTTAAGTTATGTTGTTGCTTTTGTTAAAAGTATTAAATTCCTTTCTACATGCAAGGAGATGACTAAAATTCTTATAAGGTAGTGGTATCAATAGATGATTTTGTGTCGGGTATTGTTCAATATTGTAATTCTATGGTAATATGTTAGATTTATGCAACAAAAAAAAAAAACATCTTCCATCACTTTATCGCGTTATTAAAATTTTGTGCTTAGCAAAATGAAATTTATTTGAATCAATAAATATTTGGTTTTTTTAATAAATTTAGTTATATCGTAAAATCATAAAAATTTGTTCAACAAAAAAGAGATATCATCATCTAGAGAAGAATTGAAACATAAAAATAAAATGGTAAATCGGGTGAATTTGAAAAGGAAACATAACTTTGTATTGATGGAATACAAAATGTTAAAATATAAAGTTGTGTTGCCTAACATTTTTTCGTAGTATTGCTCAATACTAATTAATAAAAAATAAAAAATTATTTGATTTATTTTACTATTCATATTTTCATTACATTAAAATATATTTATGTTATTTTTAATTTAAAATTGAAAATTAAATTAAATTAAAAATTAAAAATTAAAAATTTATTTTGATTTTATACTTTTTATAATATTTAATGAAATTTAAAAATTAAAAATATAAAATGTATTGTTTTTTGTCAAAATAAAAAGATAGTATAAATTTTATTACAAAATGATAAAAATAAAAAATAATAGAATCAAAAAAATTTCAATTGAATATAATTAATAAGAAATTATTCTTGAAAAATTTAAAGGGAAATATTAATTGTGAAACGAGAGAAATAAATATTAAAAACTAGAACAAATAAAATTAATATATATATATATATATATATATATATATATATATATATATATATATATATATATATATATATATATATATATATATATATATATATATATTAATCTTTAGTTATTCATATGAGTGCAAGTTATTGATTCTTAGTTTATTCTCTAAAGATAATATTTATTTATGTTGATATATTAATTTGTGTAAATTTATATATATATATATATATATATATATATATATATATATATATATATATATATATATATATTAATTTTTAATTATTCATATGAGTGCAAGTTATTGATTCTTAGTTTATTCTCTAAAGATAATACTTATTTATATTGATATATTAATTTGTGTAAATTTATATATATATATATATATATATATATATATATATATATATATATATATATATATATATATATATATATATATATATATATATATATATATATATATATACTAATTTTATTAAATATTACAACTTGAATCAACTAATTTATTTATTATAAACTAAATTATAAAAATCATTTGTTGTAAATTAGTTTATTATGGGAATAGATTTGTTACTTTTGAATTTCTATGCCTTTCTTACTTTGTCTGTATTTTTTAACAAACAATTTTCCCATGTTTAAATAGTTTATTTTATTTATTCATTTACAATCATTTTGTACTAAAGATACCAAAAATGCAACGTAGTCAGTTCTACCGCGTTTATTACATATCTCATATGGTTAGATTTAGTAAAACAAAACCAATTTCTTAATTATATAAAAAGGCTAATTTTAAATAATTAAAAAAGGTAAATAATTAAATTAAATACCAATTTTTTAAATATATAAAAAATATAATCTTAAATAATTAAATTAAAAAATAAAGTAAAAATTAAAACAATTACTTAGTAAAACATAAAAAAAAAACAAATCAAGTTTATTCATTCAAACAGTCCATCTTACTTAAATGAAAAAGTTGAAGTAGTAAACAAAAATACCCGAAGCGACTGAATTGAATAACATTTATCTCTTACAACTATAACGAAATGAAAAGGAAGAAGAAGGCGAGATCAGAATTAACTGCAGTCGGCAACTCACCACATTCACTACTCATCTATTTTAAACCATCTGATTAAAATCGACGGTCCTAGTTACACAGAGGTATTTTCAGAGTTATAAATAAAAAATTAAATCTATTTTTTACAAACTCTCTGATCAAAATCGGACGGTCATTGATGTCATAACTGTGTGAATGCATTAAATCATATTAAAGAATGCGAGTGAGAAGCGAGTCCTAAAATAAGCGCGTAGCGGTAGATAGATAGATAAAAATAGAAAACAATAAACACAAATAAAAATAGTAAAAAAAAGTGGACAGTTGGGTTTTCTCTTCACCCCATATATAAAAACCACCTTAGCTGGTACTATCTCCCCTCCTCACATTCCATCTCAGCTTCTTCCTTTCTTATAACAACTTCAAGAAATCAACAATTTTAGTTTTGTGACAACACAAAAACACTGTTTAGTCCTACTCTTCAAAAACATCTTCAAACTTCTTCAAACTATCTGGTGTTTGTTTGTTTTTTGAAAATGGAAGTTGAGACTCACTCTGCCTTTGATCTTAACGCGAATTCTAAACCTTATGACATTCACCCGTCGGGTTTTCGGACCTCCGAGTACCCGGACCCGACATTCCGTCTCTCGCTTCACGATGAAGCGCCGTTATCCGAAACTTTTCAGTTGTCGGAGGAGTTGCACGCGCTTGGAAGCGCGTGCGCTGAGTCCAGCGCTGCTGTTCGTGTTCAGAAGGTGTACCGTGGGTACCGTACGCGACGGAGGTTGGCTGATTCCGCTGTTGTCGCTGAAGAACTATGGTGAGACTTGCCTACAATCTGCATGCAACCTCTCTCTCTTTGTTTATATGTTACCGTAATTTTTTATTTTATTTTTATTTATTTATTTGATGTTATTATATTTTAGTGATTTGGTTTTGAAATTTGTGTAGGTGGCAAGCGATAGATTTTTGGAGGTTGAATCGCAGTACAATTTCGTTCTTTAATTTGCCTGAAACGGCAGCGTCTCGCTGGAGTCGGGTCACACTCAATGCTTCCAAGGTCTCTCTCTAATTTCGCATTTTTTTTCCTGTATTTTTTATAATATTTTCGTAATTTTTTATTTGGATGAGATGATAAGAATCTTTTCGTTCTTAAAGGTTCTGGATTCCAGGGTTAAATTTGACATTGTTAAATTTTTTCGAAGATATTTTTTTTCCTTTGATTTAATCTCTCCAGTTGCATGTAGAAATTATCTTGATTTCTACCATAAAAATTTGTGTATAAAATAGTACTTGTACACGGCTGAATTTATATATGGTGCTTTTATTATCATTTGCTTTATTGAATATTTGGTCCCGAACCGTTCACAATAAAACTCAAACGGTTGTTGAGCGTTCTTCACCATAGTCATTAGATCGAGATCAAACTGTATGGATTTTTAGTTAGGTATTTTTATATTGAAACGGTCTGATCTCAATCTAAGGGTTGAATTCTAAAGTCAACAATTTTTTTGGGACAGGTTGGTAAAGGACTGTCCTTAGACGCCAAAGCACAAAAATTGGCTTTTCAGCATTGGATTGAAGCTGTGAGTATGATTGTTTTATTTTTTTTAATGCATGATTAATTATTAATTGTTTAAAGTTTTTCAAGTTTAATTGGTCTTGACATGAATTGTAGATTGATCCACGCCATCGCTATGGACACAACTTGCATTATTATTATGAAGAATGGTGCAAGACTGATTCTGGTCAGCCTTTCTTTTATTGGTAAGATAATTTTTAATCTAAAGCTTGAATAGGTTGTGACTTGAATAATCTACTATTGATATTAGCGTGTGTTTGGTTCTGGGGCGAGGAAAATTGATTTTGAACGGGTTGATTTTGTAAAATTGATTGATTCTGGTTAACATGCAAATAGGACTCTGAGTAAATAATAAGTGCAAATTCAGAGGATACAGTGTTCAGTTTCTTTAACTTAATTTTTCTTTCTATCTGTTCTACAGGTTGGATTTGGGAAATGGGAAAACTCTCGATCTTGAACGGTGTTCCCGATCAAAGCTTCGAAAACAATGCATAAAGTATCTTGGACCTGTATGTGCATGCAACTTCTGATTGAATTTAGTACTTTTTTTTGTTTTGCTTGTTGCAGTTTCTTTATACTATTGACATATACTCGTAAGGTGCATAATTTCAAAAGTTCAGGCATGTTCTGCTTTTCTTACTGATTTGTTCTTCATAATTTCGTATACTAGCAAGAGAGAGAGAACTATGAATATATTGTCTACGATGGAAAGCTTATCAACTACCAGAATGGAGATTTTCTTCATACCAAGAAAGATTCTGAAGATGCTAAGTGGATATTTGTAATGAGCACTGAGAAGAAACTTTATGCGGGAAAGGTAACAATTAGTTCAACCTATGTTATTGTTTCTTTTTCAATTCAGTCCTATTAATACATTGTTATAACCTCGCAGAAAAAGAAGGGGTTGTTCCATCATTCTTCTTTTTTGGCTGGTGGAGCTACCGTGGCTGCTGGACGGCTCGAAGCTGAGGATGGGATTCTAAAGGTATAATTAACTTGGTAATGTTGCATGATCGATTTTTTTCACCGTGGTGTATATATGACTATGCATGCCGTGTTATATTTCAATGTTTGATTCTTAGTTGTTCGACTTTTCAGTCCATCTCTGCATATAGTGGACACTATCGGCCAACAGATGAAACACTCGACACGTTCTTATCATATCTCAGGGAAAATGGTGTCAATCTTGACGAAGTTGAGGTAAATGATTACCTTCAAAACATGTTTATGACTTGACTAGTGTTATCATAGTTTTTTGCAAAATAGTTGTTAGGTCCTACCTTTGTTGCTTTGATTTTTGCCTTCTATATCTGCAGATTCTATCCGAAAAATCTCATGCATTTCCTGCTGCTTTGATTTTCTTGTTTTTAGATACGAAAACCAAATGATGACCTTGAAAATTATGAGGAAGGCAAGCTTGGCGAGAGATCCTTAACAACTGAAATCTCTATCACTTCCGAGATATCTGAGGAAACCAAAACCGAAAACACTCCGCCTCAAGATAAGGAAGACCCTCCTCAGCCTGAAACCACGGTTGGTAGTTACAAAAGGACTCTATCAGGCGGTCTTCAAAGTCCACGCTCAACCGAGGTGTCCAAGACTGCTATATTGCAAAGAATCAATTCCAAGAAGGGTTCACAATCCTACCAATTGGGACATAGCCTTTTGCGTAAATGGTCGACTGGAGCCGGACCTAGAATCGGGTGTGTTAACGATTACCCTGTGGAGCTTAGACTTCAGGCATTGGAAATGGTTAACCTATCTCCAAAACTTCCACCATCTCCATTGACATACATTTTAAGGGGCGGTCTTGTTTCGCCTACAGCTCCTCCGACACCCAACACGGTGCGAATTAACAACGATGAGAGTCTGGTTAATTGAATTGAAGTACTACTGATCTTAGGATTAAGCTTCCAGCTCAGTTTAGTTATGCTTTATATAAATAAAAGTGATGCTTTAATTTTTCTTTCTTAAATGTTGAGGACTTGATGTTGTGTATTAAAAATCAAATCAAATTTTATTTTCTTCTTATCATTACATCATGCATGTTTTCCTCTTAAAAGGAGATGATTGAAGATGTGTTTAATGTGACCCTTAAGGTAGTATAGATTGGTTGAAAAATTGAGATCTAGCCACTATTTTGTGGCCAAGGTCATGTCATGACACCAAATTGAGATCTACCCTTACCATAATTTTCATGTACTATCAATTAGCTGGTTTACCACTTATCTGTTTCAATTTGATTTTGAGAGAGATAGATGTGATTCTTGAAGTACAAAATTGGTATGTATAATTTGAGTTCAATTTGGACTAGACAAAAAATGATTTTGTAAGTTTAAAATTAATTTTGATTTGATAGGTGTTTTTGAGTAGAATTAGTTTTACTTTCATTATTGATTCAAATTAATTTGAAGTCAAGGTTTGGAACTTTTGCTTTCAAAAATAATTCTAAGCATAATTTATTTTGAAGTTATTGTATAAAAAATCATTTTAAATAAAATAATAATATTGCCCTTTAAAATTATTATTCATCACGGAGCACTTTAATGAGATTCATAGAATCTCTTTCCAATTAAATTGAATTTTAAAAATACAACAATATTAATTTTCTTTAAGAATGTATTTGATGCCCAAGAAAAAATAGAAGCATATATAGTAAAAAAAATTAAATAAAAATATGATATGATAATAATATGATTAAATTAGACAAAGTTATCGATACACTTAATTTAAAATAAAAAATTATTAGAGATATATATGGGTTGGATAAACTCAATAAACTCAGAGAAGTTCATCCAAACTACCAAAAAAATTGGATTGAATTGGATTATTTGGTGAATATGATTTTCAATAATGAAAAACCATTTTAAAAAAATTTGGTTATGGTTAAGCTCACACCCAACCCACAAAATTCATGAGTTTTTGAGTTTTTTTTTTTAATTTGACGAGTGATGATTTTGACGTCTTTAATCTTAGGTGCGTCAATTATAATTTTTTGAACATATTTTATTTTATAAGTAGTGATTTTAACTTATTTAGCATGCCGCACTTTAATTATGTTGATGTTAATTCTTACCGGTTACAAGTATTTTATGTCATTCTAAGTATTATCATAATTTAACTTTGATTTTTGCAAATAAATTTATGATGAATTTTATTGTGCATTGACACATCATTTATAATTATATAAAGACAAAAAAAATTGGATAATCCACTACCCAACCTATAAATTTGTGGTTTCACCAAATTGACTTAATGATATTGTGGATGATTATTTTGTTTTACTTCTGATGTAACCTTTATAGGTTGAGTCATTGTTTTGGCTAAATTTAAACCAGACCGACCCCTCCTAAAAAAGCACCATTGTAAATAAATTGTATATATTTAAAAATTTATTTTTAAAATTTTAAATTTAATAAAAAATTAACCAAACTAAAAAATTTAAAAGTAAATAAATAAATTTAGATATTTTTAAAAATAAAAAACTAATTTTAGCTTTAGAACAAATGTTTAAATAGATCATTTTATTAATATTATTATATGTGTGTGGGCATTTGACAATTTAATATTCAATCATATTTTTAAAAAGTTAAGAATAATAATTTTAATTTAATATGTTCTAATTTATATATATATATATATATATATATATATATATATATATATATATATATATATATATATATATATATATATATATATATATATATATATATATATATTTGAAATTTCAATATAATATCAAATTTATCATATTATTTAATAAATTAATTTTTTAAGAATACATTTTTTTATCAATTATATTGTTTATGATCTAATTCAAATTTAAGATAAAAAATTTAACTAGAAAAACATGGTAGAATAATTAAAATTGAATACAATATTTTATTATCTCATTTTTTTTAAAATAATTGTTAATTTATAAATATTAATAATTTAGTTATATTAATTTAATACTCAAATATAAATAAATGCAGAGTCCTAAATAAACATTTATACATATTTAACTCAAATAACATTAATTTATTATCTAACTAAAATTTGAAGAAGAAATAAGAGATATTAAACACAACGATGTGCATTCCACCAAATTATAATAATATTTTAAAAAGATTTAATAAATTAATAATTTTTTATTAGACAATCGTGTAATATTTTTTGGGTCATGCTAACATGTGCCCTTAGGGCACATGTTAAGGATATTATAATTAGAAAAAACTAAATCTAATTAAATGCAATAAAGTCATATTTAAAGTTCCGATACATTGAATGCACGCGTTTCAAGAATTTTTTTCTATAAATATCTAATTATCTTGTGCCCTTGGGGCACATGTTAGCTTTTCCCATATTTTTTTTAGACCAAAGGAGCATCTAATATATAAATATTTTGTTATATCTCTGCCCAAAAATATATGTTTGTACGTAGAACAAAACATACTTATAAACATTTACTTTGATGTCTCAAATTTAGGACTACACAAATTTTTTATAGCAAGTTCATAATTATATATGTGTATGCTTAAATCATCAATAGATCTGTTTATTTTTGCGGTGAGAGCATCAATTGATATGTTTAAAGTTTGGGGGACCATTAAATTTTTTTTATTGAAAACCACACACACCTCTCATGTCAGCTTTTACATGACATGTGTTTTAATTAATAATTTCCTTTGTACAAAAAATAATTTTTATTTTATTTGAATCATTTGAAGATGACCTGAAATTTGAATATTGAACTGAGTGTGGACTTCCAGCAAGTAGCCAAAGTACAGAAAAGGACAGTATATTACTATAACATAATGATAATATTAAGGGTTGAGGTGGCAATTGCAATTAGATTGAGATTTTAGACCCGCTGCTCATCGAATATGTTTCGAGTATTAGTTCAGTCCGTTCAATTTTAAACTCTTTTTTTTAAATTAATTTTTGTAATTTTAATTTTTGATGGTTTTATTAATTAATATATGTAATATTTTTTAAAGTAAAATTTGTTAAAAATTATTTTCATAAAAAATTATTTTAAAAAATAAGTGAAAAATCTAATTAAAATATAAAAAATTATTAATCAATTTAAAAAATAAACAAAAAAATAAGAAAAATAGGGGGACAAACTCGTCATCCGTCAACCCTCCATCTTAGCCGAGCAGACTAAATTTATATGCTCATTTTTATCCAGATGACCCGTTTTACCACCCTAATTAAGAGTTTATTTGTGTATTATATGTTTTTGTTGAAATTTTCTAAAATTAAAAAGAAAGAAAATTTCATTTTAATTAAAGTTTCCTCAAGAAGCTGCCCACATATATGACTGATTATATTTATGAGACAAGCTGATGTTTGTCTTGTTACTTTTATGATATTTGCCTAATGTGGGAGTTTGTCATCTTGATGAGAATGTTTACCTTTTCTGCAGCAGTTTGATTTACACGAGTTTTTGAAAAGTATAATTATGTTTATAGGTTGTAGGAGAACAGCTCTTCGTGACGAGTTTTTGTTTTTTTATTTTATTTTAGAAATCATCTTGGTGATTAGTTGCTTTCAGGTATTGAATATTTGTTTTAAGGTGTGGTTCATGAGTAGATAGATAGGTATCCTAATTATTTTTTTTAAGAAACAAAAGGTAACATTGACTACCAGAGCACAAGCTGTGCTAAAGACAATACACCTGAGTCCAAGATAACACCCTGTTACCAAAATCAATACACGAAATCAATACAATCAGAACCAAAAAACACCAAAAACCAGTATACACTCTACTACTAAAGGAATACTATACCACATACAAAAACCAGCAAAGTAGAACACATGCACTACAACGGTCAAGGGCTACTAAAGCGTTTTTTTTGGGCTACTAAAGCGCTGCCAAAGCCAGCGCTGCCGTAGGTAACGACAGAGCTTTTGAAAGCGCTCTCGTAGCCCCTCCTATAGCAGCGCTTTTATCCAGAAAAGCGCTCTCGTATTCCCCTATAGCAGCGCTTTTATCCAGAAAAGCGCTCTCGTATTCCCCTATAGCAGCGCTTTTTCCAGAAAGCGCTCTTGTAACCCCCTATAGCAGCGCTTTTTCATGAAGCGCTTTCGTAGGTTGCGCATTTTTTTTATTTTTTATGTTTTATTTTTTATCTTAAGCAGCGCTTTTAGTTAGAAAGCGCTTTGGTAGGTGGGCCTTTAAGAGCGCTTTTAAAAGCGCTGTCGTTGCTAAACGCAGTATTTTAAAGTGCAACCTATAATTTAAGCCTCCCAGTTCGACCTGTAATATTTCGACCTGTAACATATTTTCAACCTGTAATATTTTCAACCACATGTAGGACAATATAATACCTTTATATACCATGGACAAAATACCATTGTATACCAAAATAAAATATATATATATATACCATGGATAAAATACCATTATATACCAAAATAAAATATATATATATATATATATATATATATATATATATACCATGGATAAAATACCATTATATACCAAAATAAAAGATATACACCATTAATATAAGCCCGAAATTCGTGTCCTCTGCATAATCACATGTTTACTAACAGATACATATATAACTAAATCATCAACAGAATATAAGCCCGAAATTCTCAAAATCCGCCGAGCGCACTGTCCTGGTCCTGCAAAGTATGAACAGAACAATACGGTCAATTAAAACAGTCCCCACAAAGTTTCAAAACAGTCCCCACAATCTTTGATGTCGGTGAAATCAAAAAAAGCGTAAAAAAAAGAAAGTTGTCGGAATTGAACGAAATTTACATGGCTATAGTAAAACGTCCTCACGGACTCAAAAATGAAGTCGGTTTTCCAAAATTCAGACTCTAAGCCCGACTTTTGATTAGGGGCAGAAGCAAAACCGATAAAAAAAATAGTCCCGAAATGTAAAGATAAGTGCATGAGCAGCTCCGGAATCGTCAAAATAGTATAGTTACATGTAAAGAAGTCGACAGACGGATACATGGTTCAAAAGTTATGTACAAAACGAAAATATGCACCAAAATTGAATAAGTATTGAAAAAAACTAGACAAATTGAATATATAACAATCGGTACAAATTGAATAAAGCACATTAGTCGGAATATGTATACTATTACCTTTTTCACTAACGTCTCTTTCTTTTCTTGGTAGGATTGTGTTCTACGCGTCTCTTAACAACGCGGACGGTTGGATTGATCCAAATACCCTCATTATAATCATTTCTAGTGCAAGATTCATTCTCATTTTGATCGTTTCTTGTACAAGATTCAATGCCAACACCAATATCACCTTGATCTCCAATGTTTTCATCAACTATTTTGTTAGATAAAAGCACTATAGACCATTTCGTATTTGTCGGATCATTGACATAGAACACTTGTTTAGCTTGAGAGGCTAGAATGAAAGGCTCATCTTTGTACCCCACCCTATTGAGATCCACTTGCAAAAATCCTGACTTATCCATTCGTATGCCATTATTATTTTCAACCCACTTGCAACCAAATACAGGAATCTGAAACTTCGCGTAATCAAACACCAAAATGCGCTCGATAACCCCAAAATATGACAAATTTGCAAATTTCGGATTTAAGTCATTCGCACTTGATATGTGCATTGCTTCAGCTACCAAGGTAACACCACTATTTTGCATAGTACTTTTATCATCCTGTTCTTTGGTATAAAATGTGCATCCATTAATTGCGTATGCGCTATAAGAAAACACAATTATACTTGGACCATATGCTAAACATCTCAACCTTTCTGTTACTGAAGCAGGATCTGAACGATACTTTGAATAAATATGTTCCCTAAACCACGGTATGAAACTTCGATTGTGCTCTCGTATTATCCAATTCTCATTTCTATTCGGATTTAAATCTCGGAGAACAACCTTGTGCATTTCAACATACGGCTCAACCTCAATCTCATTGTGCAGAACATACAAGTGCGCTTGATCCCGCTCGACCATTGATACTGTCACAAATTTATTTCCAATTAGCCTTTTTCCTTCTTTTTTTTCAACAATATGAGATTTGGGGAGTCCAATTGATTGAACATTTAACAGAAAATCAGTACAAAACTCAACCACTTCTTCAACAATGTATCGTTCGGCAATACAACCCTCCGGTCGACTTCTGTTTTTCACGTACCCTTTTAATATTTTCATATAACGTTCAGCAGGGTACATCCATCTCATATAAGCTGGTCCGCACAATTGTGTCTCTTTCACAAGATGAACGACTAGATGAACCATTATGTCAAAAAACGAGGGAGGAAAATACATTTCAAGATCACATAAAGTAACAACTATCTCTTTGTAGATGTTGTTGATTGGCTGTAATTTTTGGTAAAACTCATTGTGATATTATCATGTCAAAACTGATGTCATGACATGCATTCTACTGTAGTGAAGTCTTTATTTGTGCAGGCCTTTACCTGATATCAAGGCCGATGTCATGACATCCGTAGCTGTTACATCTTATTCTGTTACTTATTCTGTTTGTGTGATCTGTTAAGATCCTATGCACCTTACTTGGAAATATTGGACTGCGCCTTACTTGGAAATATTAGATTATGATCTGTTTGATCTTTTCAAGGACGTCTTTAATTGCTCTTATTTTGGTTCCTTGATTTGTGGAAATTAGTTTAATTAGGTTAAAGACTAATTTGGATCCAAGGCCCAGCTGTTGCGTTTTGAAGGCTATATATATTATGAAGAAGCTGCAGCCCGTGGACAGTTTTTCCAAGAGAAGTTTTAAGAGGTTTTCGTTATTAGGTTTTTAAGTTCTAGCTTTCTTGTGAGCCAAACAATCATCATGATGATTGTCTTGGTCTAGGTGTTTTTGTTTGAGTTGTAAGAGGTACTTGAAGCTTTTAAGCAAGAGTATCATTGTACTTGATTGAAGCTTTTAAGCAAGATCAAGTTTTGTCCTTGAAGTGTGTCTTCTATTCATATTCGTTGAGTGTTATTCATCACTGCTGTGATTGAGGGGGAGTGAGTGGAATCTCTGATCTAAGTAGTATTAGGTTGAAGTTGCATTGGGTAGATATTAAGTGAAAGGTGTAATCTTGAACTGTATTACTCTAAATTGATACTACTTATAGTGGACTTCCTCCCTGGCTTGGTAGCCCCCAGATGTAGGTGTGTTTGCACCGAACTGGGTTAACAACTCTCTTGTGTTGTTTGTTATTTGTTTGTTTCTTTCTTGTTCATTGGTTTAAAATTATTCAGATAGTAGTGTCGTGACATCCTATTCGACATCACGTATCTGACTCCAGAATTTCAATTGGCATCAGAGCAGGCACCCTGCCTGTTTTTCTTACTGGGTGAGATCTAGGGACAACACTTTCTGGTACTATGGACAAGGAAGGTGGTGGATTTGTGAACAGACCACCCATTCTGGATGGATCTAATTATGATTATTGGAAACCTCGTATGGTGGCTTTTCTGAAATCCTTGGATAGTAAAGCATGGAGAGCTGCAAACAAAGGATGGGAACATCCTGTCACTACTGGAAAAGATGGCAAGTCATCCCTCAAACCTGAGGAGGAATGGAGCAAAGATGAGGAGGAGCTGGCTCTTGGCAACTCTAAAGCTTTAAATGCTCTATTCAATGGAATTGATAGGAATATATTCAGACTAGTACACCATTGTGAACTAGCCAAAGATGTTTGGGATACCCTCAGAACTACTCATGAAGGCACCTCCAAAGTTAAGATGTCAAGACTTCAGTTGCTAACTACAAAGTTTGAGAATCTAAGGATGAAAGATGATGAAAGTATTCATGAGTTTCACATGAATATACTTGAAATTGCTAATACCTCAGGAGCTTTAGGAGAAAAAATGTCTGATGAAAAGCTAGTGAGAAAGATCCTTAGATCCTTGCTGAAGAGATTTGATATGAAAGTCACAGCTATAGAAGAGGCACAGGATATCAGCAATATGAAGGTAGAAGAATTAATTGGATCTCTTCAAACCTTTGAGATGGGGATCAGTGACAATACTGAAAAGAAGAATAAAAGTCTAGCTTTTGTGTCCAACTCTCAAGAAGAAGTAGAGGAAGGTAGAGAAGAAAATCTATCTGAATCTATAGCCATGCTTGGAAGACAATTTAACAAGATTATGAGAAGAATGGATCAGAAGTCAAGACCAAATGTCAAGAATATCTCATCTGACACTAACAGATCCTATGACTCTAGCAGAAAGGTAAAACCTGAAGAAAAGTACAATCAAAGCAGAGGAATTCAGTGTCATGGATGTGAAGGATATGGACATATTAGAGCTGAATGTCCCACTTATCTCAAGAAACAAAAGAAAGGACTGTCAGTCTCCTGGTCTGATGAAGATTCTGAGAGTGATTTTGAAGAAGAATCTGCCAAACATGTCACAGCCCTTACTGGTGTTTGTGTCTCTGATGAAGATTCTAGTGAAGATGAGCTAACCTTTGAAGAATTGGCAGCATCTTACAGGAAGCTATGTAACAGAAGTGCTGAAGTCTGTCAACAAGGTGAAAAGCAGAAGAAATACATAGTCCAGTTGGAGGCTGATAACACAGGGCTTCGTGAAACTATATCTGGTCTAAACAGTGAAGTTACCATGCTAACATCCAAACTTGATCAGATGTCAAAATCTGTCAAAATGTTAAACAGTGGTTCTGATATGTTGGAAGAGATTTTACAGATTGGAAAGGGTTCAGGAGATATGTCTGGTATAGGATTTGTTGGTGCAAAGAAACATCCTCAAGCTAGTAGTAATGCTAAACCAGAATCTAAGATGTTGAACCCGATGTCAAAACATGTGACTCAACATCATGACAAAAGTAAAATGAAGAGGAAATTTCAAAGATGGAGATGCCATTACTGTGGTAGATTTGGACACATTAAGCCCTTCTGTTTCAGATTATATGGATACCCAGACCAAGCTCCATACTACAGACCCAAGCAGATCATGCCCATCAAGAAGCAACAGTGGACACCTAAAAATATGGCTTTAATAGCTCATACATCTCTCAGAGTATCAACCAAAGAAGATTGGTATTTTGACAGTGGATGTTCCAGACACATGACTGGAATCAAGAATCTATTAGTAGATATCAAAAACCATTCTACTAGTTATGTAACTTTTGGTGATGGAGCTAAAGGAGAAATCAAAGGGGTTGGAAAACTAGACTGCTCAGGAGTTCCAAATCTGGAAGGTGTCTTGTTGGTCAAAGGCTTGACTGCTAATCTCATAAGCATTAGTCAACTTTGTGACCAAGGATACCAAGTTAACTTCACTAAAGCTGAGTGTGTGGTTACTAATGAAGGAAAGGAAGTAGTAATGAGGGGAGTCAGATCCAAAGATAACTGTTACTTGTGGGTTTCTCATGAATCTAGCTACTCAACTGTATGTTCTAAAGAAGAAGAAGCAAAGTTGTGGCATCAAAGACTTGGTCACCTTCATCTAAGAGGTATGAAAAGGATTATTTCTATGGAAGCTGTGAGAGGAATTCCCAAGTTACAAATTGATGAAGGAAGAATATGTGGTGAATGTCAGGTAGGAAAACAAACCAGGATGTCACATCCAAAGGTTAGACATCTGACTACTTCCAGGGTTCTAGAACTGCTTCATATGGACTTGATGGGACCTATGCAAATGGAAAGTCTTGGTGGAAAGAAATATGCCTATGTGGTTGTGGACGACTACTCCAGATACACTTGGATAAACTTCATCAAAGAGAAGTCAGATGTGTTTGATGTATTCAAAGACCTGTGTCAAAGAATTCAAAGGGAAAAGGAAAATGATGTTGTGAGAATCAGAAGTGATCATGGAAAGGAATTTGAGAATCAAAAGTTTGCTGATTTCTGCTCCTCTGAAGGAATACACCATGAATTTTCATCTCCTATTACTCCACAGCAAAATGGGGTTGTTGAAAGGAAAAATAGAACCATTCAAGAATCAGCCAGAGCTATGATTCATGCTAAGAAACTCCCTATTTATTTCTGGGCTGAAGCCATGAATACTGCCTGTTATGTTCATAATAGAGTTACCTTAAGGAAGGGAACCTCTACCACTTTGTATGAGATCTGGAAGGGAAGAAAACCCACTGTCAAATACTTCCATGTGTTTGGTAGTAAGTGTTACATTCTTGCTGATAGAGATCACAGAAGGAAGATGGATTCCAAGAGTGATGAAGGGATTTTTCTGGGCTACTCTACAAATAGCAGAGCCTATAGAGTTTTCAACTCAAGAACCAGAATAATCATGGAATCCATAAATGTAGTGGTTGATGATGTTCACAAACAAGCAGATGTCACAGATGATGTTGGAACATTCTGGGAACCCGCAGCTGAAGGATCTAAGAAAGAAGATGATTGCAGTCCTACTGTTACAGAAGCTGAAGCTGAACCCTCTAACAAAGGACCCTCTATAAGAGTTCAAAAAGATCATCCTAGTGAACTTATTATAGGAGATCCCAACAGTGGAGTTGTTACAAGGTCAAGAGAACAGGTCTCAAACTCCTGTTTTGTATCAAAAATTGAACCCAAGAATGTTAAGGAAGCATTGACAGATGAGTTTTGGATTAATGCTATGCAAGAAGAACTAGGCCAGTTTGAAAGGAATGAAGTATGGGAGCTGGTTCCAAGACCTAAAGGTACAAATGTCATTGGAATAAAATGGGTTTACAAGAATAAGTCAGATGAACTGGGAACTATTATAAAAAACAAAGCAAGGCTAGTTGCTCAAGGATACACTCAAGTTGAAGGAATTGACTTTGATGAAACTTTTGCTCCTGTTGCTAGACTTGAGTCAATTAGATTGTTGTTAGGAGTTGCTTGTATTCTAAAATTCAAACTATACCAGATGGATGTGAAGAGTGCTTTCTTAAATGGATACTTGAGTGAGGAAGTTTATGTGGAACAACCTAAAGGCTTTGCTGATCCAAACCATCCTGATCATATGTACAAACTAAGAAAAGCTCTTTATGGCCTGAAACAAGCTCCTAGAGCTTGGTATGAGAGACTAACTGAGTTTCTTACTAGTAATGGTTACAGGAAAGGAGGGATAGATAAAACTCTTTTTGTTAAAGATGAAGGAGGAAAGATCCTGATTGCTCAAATCTATGTGGATGATATTGTGTTTGGTGGGATGTCAGACAAGATGATTAGACATTTTGTTGATCAGATGCAATCAGAATTTGAAATGAGTCTAGTTGGAGAATTAACTTACTTTCTTGGGCTGCAAGTTAAACAGATGGAAGACTCAATTTTTCTCTCTCAGAGCAAGTATGCCAAAAACATTGTCAAAAAATTTGGGATGGAAAATGCTAGTCACAAAAGAACACCTGCACCTACTCATTTAAAATTTTCCAAAGATGAAAAGGGCACTAATGTTGATCAAAGTTTGTATAGAAGCATGATAGGAAGTCTGCTGTATCTCACAGCTAGTAGGCCCGATATTGCTTTTGCTGTTGGGGTGTGTGCTAGATATCAAGCAGAACCCAAGATCAGTCACATAAATCAAGTCAAGAGGATTCTGAAATATGTGAATGGTACTTGTGAGTATGGTATGCTCTACTCTCATGGGTGTGAACCAATTCTCACTGGATATTGTGATGCAGATTGGGCTGGAAGTGCTGATGACAGAAAAAGTACGTCAGGAGGCTGTTTCTTCTTGGGGAATAACCTTATCTCATGGTTCAACAAGAAACAAAATTGTGTATCCCTATCCACTGCAGAGGCAGAATACATTGCAGCAGGAAGTAGTTGTTCTCAGCTTGTTTGGATGAAACAAATGTTAACAGAATATAATGTCACACAAGATGTCATGACATTATATTGTGACAACCTAAGTGCCATTAATATTTCAAAGAATCCTATCCAGCATAGTAGGACCAAGCACATTGATATTAGGCATCACTTCATAAGAGATCTTGTTGAAGATAAAGTAATTGCCTTGGAACATGTTGCTACTAACCCTCAACTGGCTGATATTTTCACAAAAGCTTTGGATGCTAATCAATTTGAAAATTTGAGAAGTAAGCTAGGTATTTGTCTTTGTGAGGAATTATAGCAATTAACCGTTTGTGGGGCCAATAGTATTCTATTCTCCAAATATTTGTTATCATTGCATATTAAAGTGTATTTTCCCCCTCACTTTCACTCCTTCCAAACGGTCTCTATTCCCAAAAATCCTATTTTCTGCATTCACTCTACCTCACCGATTTTCTGCATTCACAAACCCTTCCCCATCGTTTCATTCCTTCTTAGCATGTCTCAGATTTCTCCTTCAAAGAAGACGACTTCCCGCTCTGAAACAATATCCGATTCTAGGGCACCAAATATGGTGAGTGATCAGGATGTTGTGATGGATGTTGTGCCCTTGAACACGGTTCCGGCTACTGATCCTGTTAGTAGTATACCAAGAAAGATGCATGCACGAAAATCGACTGGTGGGTCCGTTCCAGAAACTTTTTCTGCTAGGGATAAAGAGGGTTCTGCATATGTCCACAATGCGATCGCAGGTCTTGTCACGAGAATCTTGAATGAAGGTCACAAGGTAGAAGGAATATCTGTTCCTTTAGCCCAAGCTTCTGCTCCTGAGAACAGCAAAGACGATCAAGTTGATGCTAGCAAAGATCATGTTGATGTTGAGACATCTGAAGCTAACAATGTTGAGACTTCTGATGCTAAAGATGTTGAAACATCTGGAGCTAAAGATGCTGAGATTCTTGAAACAGAGAAAGCTGAAGAGGTCACTGCTACTTCTCCTAAAGAGAAGCTTACTCGCCCTTTTGACAGTGTAAATGATGTGATGGATCTGGATAATCTAGATGATCCTATTGACATTGCTGATGATGACCCCATCTCTAGCATTTCTAACAGAGTCAAGGCTCGAAGGGGACAGCTGGTTGATGATCAACATCTTCCCAAGACTAAAGTTGCTCCTCTAAGGAATGCCACCAAAGAAAAGATCAAGAAGGTCCCTGCTGAATCTTCAAGAACTGGGAGCAAGGTTGCTGTTAAGAAGAGGAAAGAAAGAAGTGTTTCTGACTCAGAGGACAATGTCCTAAGTGATGTCCCTGACATCCCTTCAAAGAAGAAGATTGCTGTCACCAAATCCTCCACAAAGGTTCGTGATGTTCCCTTGGACAACATTTATTTGCACTATGCTTCAAATGCTATCCAGTGGAAGTTTGTTTATCAGAGAAGACTGGCTCTGGAAAGAGAGCTTGCAAATGATGCTCTGGAATGTCAAGAGGTCATGAAGCTCATCAAATCTGCAGGTTTGCTTAAAACTGTTACTCATCTTTCTAAATGCTATGAAATGCTCGTGAAGGAGTTTATAGTAAATTTGTCTCAAGATTGTGCTGATGGGAAAACTGAGGATTTTCATAAGGTGTATGTTAGAAGAAAATGTATAGATTTCTCCCCAACTGTTGTCAACCTCTATCTAGGTAGGGATGATGAGGCTCAACCTGAGCTTGAAGTGACTGACAATGAGGTGTGCAAAGTTATCACTGGTGGTAAGGTTAAGAAATGGCCCATAAAGAGTAAATTGTCTGCTAGTCTTCTTAATGTCAGGTATGCTTTGCTGCACAAAATTGGTGCTGCTAACTGGGTGCCTACCAATCACACTTCTACCATTGCTGTTGGCCTAGGTAGATTCATATATGCTGTGGGAGCCAAGACAAATTTTGATTATGGAACTTACATATTTGATCAAACTATGAGGCATGTTGGTACCTCTGCTACCAAGCTACCCATTGCTTTTCCATCCCTGATATGTGGGATAATCCTCAAGCAATACCCTGGAATTCTGAAAGCTAAAGACTCTGTGTGTAAGAGGGAGAGTGCTTTGTCCTTCCACTATAAGCTGCTCCAAAGGTCAGATGACATAACATCTGCTGGGACATTACAAACCAGCAAATCTGTGAACAAATCCTCTCTTATTGCTGAGCTGAAAGAGACTTGTAAAGAGTTGGACAATTGGAAGATGAAGCTTGCAAAGCTCATTCAAAGACTTGAGCAGTCTGCAGATGATGATCATGCTGGTGGAAGTGATGGTGAAACTAATGATGAAGAAAATGGTGCTGATAGTGGTGATGATGAAGAGGCTGAGGATAGTGAGGGTGCTGAAGAGACTGGGAGTAGTGATGCTGGTGAAGAGACTGGTGGCTCTAGTGATGAAGAGACTGGTGGATCTGACAATTAGCCCTACTTCATTTATGTTGTTTTCTCTTTTGACAGACTTGGTGTTTCTCTTTTTGTACTTTTGTTTTGGTTTGGCTTCCTTTTGTGGCTAAAAAGGGGGAGTAATGGATATTTTCTGGTTTCTGGTCTCTTTGACAATGGATATTGGTATTCTGTAACAGATGTTTAAATAGCTGTTTTCTGGTTTTTCTGGTGATTAAACAAGCTGGTTGTTGTTTCCCTTTTGCTACAGAATTTATTTTTTTGTATTCTTGGTGTTGTGATCTGCTGCTTGTGCTCTGATATTATATGGTTACATCTATTCTTGTTTTAGCCAAAAAATTTCCAAAGTTTGCAATGTTGGTAAGATCGCGGGATCGATCACCTTACTGCAAATTGACCTGAAGAAAAAACACAGTTTAGTTATTGCGTTTCTTACTTTTTCTGGCAGAATAGAACGTATACCTATTGGTAAAAAATGTTGCATTATAACATGGCAATCATGCGTCTACAAACTCTTTAACTTGAGGTCTTTCATGGACACAAGTCTTCTAATATCCGATGAGTAGCCTTCTGGAACTTTAACTTCACTAAGGAACTTACACAATGTTTTCTTCTCCTTTCTAGATAGAGTGTAAATAGCAGGTGGCAGATATATTCGTCTTCCTTTCGTCACGGGTCCCAATTCAGGTCTCATTCCCATGTTTACCATGTCCTTCCTTATGTTAAGGACATCCTTAGACTTTCCTTGTATATTGAGTAACGTACCTATAACGGTGTCAAATACATTTTTTTCAATATGCATAACATCGAGGAAATGTCTTACGTACAACGACTTCCAATATGGAAGTTCAAAAAAAATTGACTTCTTCTTCCACCCACCCTTGACAAGTGAATGTGCAAAAGGCTTGCCAAACTGAGTGCTCACATCTTTCACCTTTTCAAAAATTTGATCACCTGTCAAAAAAGGCGGGGCTGTACGTTGTTTGGCCTTTCCATTGAATGCTTTTCTCCACCCACGGTAGTGATGATTAGAATTTAAGAATCTACGATGGCCAAGAAAGACATTCTTCTAACAAAGATCCAATCGTGTCGTATCGGTTTCATCTTCACAAACAGGACACTCTTTTTGACCTTTATTGCTGTAGCCGGATAGATTTCCGTATGCTGGAAAATCATTAATTGTTCCAAACAACATCGCCCTCAAGTTGAAAATTTCTTTCCTATACCCATTGTAAACCTCCACACCGTTCTCCCACAAAAACTTTAAATCTTCGATTAAGGGTGCCAAGTATACGTCTATGTCATTCCCTGGTTGTTTAGGCCCAGAAATTAGCATAGATAACATCATGTACTTACGCTTCATACATAGCCACGGAGGTAGGTTATAAATCATAAGAATCACAGGCCAGGTGCTATGCGAGATACTTTGAATGCGGGTTCATTCTGTCAGTAGACAATGACAAGCGAAGGTTTCTTGCTTCTTTTCCAAATTCAGGATAATCAGTATCAACTTTCATCCACTGTGGTGAGTCTGCCGGATGTCGCAACTTTCCATCAATAATTCTTTCATCTGCATGCCAAGTCAAGTGTCTTGAATCGGTTTCCCTATGATACATGCGTCTAAATCTATGAATTATAGGAAAATACCATAAGACTTTGGCCGGAGACAACTTTTTCTTATATCGAGGGGCACCGCATTTAGGACACACATTCAACGCTGCATACTCGTTTCGAAACAAAACGCAATTGTTTGGACATGCATGTATCTTATCATAGCTCATGCCAATAGAGGACAACATCTTTTTGGCTTCATACGTTCAATTGGGAAGAACATTATCCTCTGGTAGCATATCTTTCATAAGGGCTAATAACTCTGTGAAACTTTTATCCGACCATCCATTGTCCCCGCCTTTAAGTTGTACAACTTTAACACCGCAGACAATCTTGTGAATTTTGAACAACCATCATACAACGGTTTCTCTGCATCGCTTACCAACCTCTCGAACATTTTAGGACAATCCTCAAGATCTTCTTCAAGCGCTTCTGCAATCTCTTCGACTCGATCATAATCGTATGTGTCTGTGCAATCGTCGTTTGAAGCATACTTCGTATTACACCTCGAATCAACATTCCCGTTACTTTTCTCACCATGCAAACTCCAAGCTGTATAACTTCTATCAATTCCAAACCGTAGTAAATGCGATGCCAACTGATTCCCGTCAACCTTACCCCCATAACAGCAACCCATGCAAGGACACGCCATTCAAATCGGGTCTTTGCTATGCGCAACCGCAAACTTAACGAATTCCCATACCCCTTTCTCGTACTCTTTCAACAATCGGTTTGAATTCATCCATGTCTTATCCATGTCTTAATTAAGCTAAAAAAAATGATCAAACTTTCACTCTTCACAAGTAACCCCTATAGCGAATTCAATTCACAAAGTTAGTAAGTTCATCACTTAACGGTTAACGAAATTGACATCAAGAATATTTGAAATACTAACTTTCCTTTTAATTTGCAATCACAACTATACAAATATTTTGTAGCCTATCTAAAATTTCGATAAATGCATGAGATTCTCAACTGTTTAAATTTAAAATCGGGGCAGCAACTACGCATGGCCGATTAACTTTCCAACATCCCACCCCATGGCCGATTAACTTTCCAAGATCCCACCCCATGGCCGATTAACTTTTCTACTTGTAAAAGATGGCGACATTTTGTGGCTTAATTGGAATACTTTCATTAAATAGTATGCCAAAGTTTTCATGTAATCAAAATAACAGTAGAACTTCAAAACTTATACTTTTATATAAAACCTCACGAAACATAGTTCCAATAAGTCAACAAAACCTGAAGCATAACAACCTAACTTAAGTATACTTAAGTATAGTTAAGAGCACAAACCTGAACTAAGGAGAAAGAAGAGTGGTGATATATTGGGAACAAGGTTAAGCAATTTTATTCTAGAGATTCAGAATCTGCAGATACAAAGAGACAATCATAAGTCATCGTATAATAGAATACATTACTACTACCTTAGATACTTAATACAATTGAATAATATATGAATCTTGCTAAGATTAAAGGATGAAGTAGTTTATGTTTTAAGTTAAGATTGAGAAACGAAACGGAAATAGTGGATAGAAGCATAGCTGAAAAGGAATAGAAAGAGCGCATTTCTATGTCAACATCATTACTTATATTTTTGAATGACAAATGATTATAATTAGTTGATGATAATTACATATCAATACCATTGTCATCTGAATAGATAATTGAATACTTAATGTCTTACAAATGGATGATAAATTTTTAGAAAATAAAAATGGATGATAAATTTAAATTTTGATACATGTACAATAAAATAAAAAACTATATCACACTTAATCTTTTCTCAGTTCAAGGAGAAATCCGCACACACGCACACAAACAATCATCTCAGCAATTTACAAATGAAGTCTATGAACAATATACAATTAACCTTCAATAAATTTCTGAAAAACAAGCTAGTCTATTACCTGGGAAAAATATCCTTGAAATGCAGTCCCATGTAGTTTTGCTGCTGCCAAAACAGTTCCTCAAGCTAGTCTATGAACAATAAATAAACACCATAATATACATTTAATCATGAACTGTGAAATAGTATCCATGATTCAATTCTAAAACATGAACTGTGAAATCAACATTTTACAAAAGACTGAAACGTTTTGGTACTCCGATTAACAACCATGCCCCTGAGTTGAAGAGCGTCGGAGAAGAATAAGAAAAATTTCTAGGGTTTCAGCGCCAGAGAAGAAGAAGAGGAACTGAGAGGGGCAAAATATACATACCGTGTCAATGAGATTTGTAGTTTGGCGGCGTGATGGAGAAGAAGGCAATACGAAGTGGAGCTGAACGGCTATGCCCGTGAGTTGAAGAGCGTCGGAGAAGAAGAAGAAATTTTGGGGTTTCAGCGTCGATAGAGAAGAAGAAGAGGAACTAAGGAACTGAGCAAAACGGGTTTTTGTTTTAATTTGTTTCTAAAAATTTAATTTTAAAATGACCTATGCCAGCGCTTTTCAAAAGCGCTTTCGTAGGGAACCTATACCAGCGCTTTTTTACCCAAAAGCGCCTTCGTAGACTACCTCTATAGCAGCGCTTTAAAAAGCGCTCTCATAATCCCCCCTTTAGCAGCGCTTTTGAAAAGCGCTCTCATAACCCTCCCTTTAGCATCGCTTTTGGAAAGCGCTCTCATAGCCCCCCCCCCTTTAAGAGCGCTTTTTTCCATTGTTTTTTAATTTTGTTTTTTGCGAAAGCCTACAGAAGCGCTTTTCTTAAAAGCGCTTTCGTAGCTATGCTGCTAAAAGACAAATTTGGCGTAGTGATGTGAGCAGCTTAGCAACATAAAATTCAACCAATTCACAACCAAAAACCATGCTAACTTCAGTCTACGTGCGCCTCGCAATCTGATCACTCAACTACACTTTTTGAAGCCGAAATGCCTCTGAGGCACTGCATAGCAAAACCTTCCAAAACACCTAGACAAGATGACGAGTTGAATCGAAAGAAGGCTTACACAACCTTAATGCCTAGGCAGGCTAGAGGGTTAGACCACCAAGCAGTAATGTCGTCCGAGATCAAATTAGCTTTAAGTCTGAGCCACTTCCATGCTGAGATCTTCTCCGCTTCGGCATTGTTCTTAATTTGAATTTTCTTATTTTGGAACACTTTAGCATTCCTATCTTTCCAAATATTCTAGAGGCAAGCACACCATATAACCGACATCTTCGCAGTCTGAGAATTTCCGTTGTCGAGCAGATTAGCAAACTGATTCTAATGCTGCCAGCCTTCATTGAAAAGGATAGACTGCACTCCCAGCCATCTGCACATGAGATTAGGAAGTCTATAAAATTATTTTTGTATAACGCTAATAGATAAATTTTAAGAATCAACGTGTTTATAGTTTTAGAGACTTGTTTTAGGTTTTGAACCGGAAAAGTTTGTTGAGTCCACCAAGGAATAGCACAAAAGTATACAACCCAAGTCAATTACATTAACATTCAGGATTTCAAGTTGCCCAAAATGCATAACAAGTCACTCCGCTTGTTCAAGGAGACAGGAAATTGGGGGACGACTCCACTTGTGCTTGAGCTGAGCGTTTGAGTTTGTTCGTGAGTTATCTTTCTGTCCGTGTATCTGGCCCGAGCTTTCCTTTAAGGACGTGCTCATGGAAGAACGAGGGAGTTTTCCGTTTGTGTTCAACTAAGCGTGTTCGGTATTTATTTTCCTCGAACAGGTGTTCTGGGTGCTCGTCGATTTGAGCTACTCGTGAGATGTTTGTTTGTGATTTATTTTCGCTAAGTATTAGGGGGATCTTACTTCGACAGTGATAGTGCCCGACACTATGGAGGACTCGTCGGGCAATTGGAGTTGGTTTCGGACTGATAATTGATTCTAAGGCCTCGGTCGAGATCTTAGGTTCCGCGACGTGAACTTTCCATCGCGAGCTGGGTTTTCTGCCGATATGGTACAACAATGGAAGAGCTCGGTCGAGGTTTCCCCGTCGATTTGAGCTACTCGTGAGATGTTTGTTTGTGATTTATTTTTGCTAAGTATTAGGGAGATCTTGATTCGATAGTGATAGTGCCCGACAGTATACTGAATGCGTCGGGCGATCGGAATTGGTTCCGGACTGATAGCAGATTCTAAGGCCTCGGTCGAGATCCTAGGTTCCACGGTGTGAGCTTCCCATTGTGAGCTGGATGCTCTGCCAAACTGGTACCGCGATGGCGGAGCTCGGTCGAGGTTTCCCCGTCGAGTCAAGAACGTGCTTGTAAAAGAGCGGAAACTTGCCTTTACTTAAATTTGGGATAATGTGCTTGTACCCGAGCATGCCTCCATGGTCGGGGTGTACCCTGACGTCGTTTGAATGGGGTACGCCGACTGTCAAGCCTAACTGTAATACTATTTCAATTTTTTGGCATTCCATGGTCGAGCAACTTCTTCCCCGTATAGATTTTCTAGGTAATAGACCTTGTTTTTCGTCTTTGTTCGGACGCGATAGGAGCATTCCCAGTTTGCGATGAGTTTGCCCTCACGCTAATCTTTGTGATTTCTTCGCAGGACTAAGCCGCCGATTTTGAATTCTCGTTTTATGACTTTGGTGTCATGTTGTATCATTATTCTTTGTTTTCATGAAGCTTCTCGGAGGGTCGCTCCCGATCAAATTTCTTCTACGAGGTCAAGTTCCCCTCTTAGCGCTTCATCGTTCATCTCCTCGTCGAGATGCGAAGTTATCATCCCTCGGGACTTTGGCTCTCTCCTGGTATCGTGAATCCTGAGCACAATTAGCAGCTTCTCTCTCATTGTACTAGATATAGGCTTGGGCCTTAAGGAGGAAGGTGTCCAACGACGCTGGCGTTTCAATGCCGACCGCTTTAGAGAAGTCACTGCGGGGGAGTAGTCCCTGCTCGAGCAATTATTTCTTCGTGTTGTCTGTCGTGGGGACCTGGACGGCTTCCCGATTGAACCTCTCGATGTAAGCTCAAAGGAATTCGTCTTTTCCCTGTATTATCGCTTCGAGTGTTGCCTCAGACTTAGGATGGCGGTGAGAAACTGTAAAGTGCCTCAAAAGTTGTTGTCCTATGTCTTTCCAGGAGGTTATTGATTCGTTAGCGAGGATCTTGTACCAGGACAAGGCGCCCTTTCTCAAGGTAGTGGGGAATAACCTGCACTTTATGGGACTCTTAATGTTGCGGTAGTCGAGCATAGCGTTGATGTTCTCGAGTTGTACATCGGTGTCAGTCATGCCATCGTACGTCCCCAAGCTCGGTGGTTTTTCCAGTCCCTTAGGCAAGGGAGCATCCATGATGGCTCGAGATAATGGACCGCGGGGGTCGTCTTCATTACTCCATAACGACAACGGGGGGCGGTCGCCCCTTACTCGTTGAGGGATTTTGTCGTGTCACAACGGTGATTTCCTTGGTCAGCCCTTTGTTTAGGGTGGAGGTGAATGACGGTTATCACCCCGGTTGATCGCCTTGCTCTTCTTGACCCCAGGGAGTATCGATCCTCGCAGGGAGGAGAACGGTCGTGTTTCTTATTCGTCGCGGGTTGCGGTCTCTCCAACTCTGGGCGGCGGCCACGTCTTCGGGAATCGTTGGGTTAATGTCTTTGCGGAGGAGTGGGTGAACAGCGGCCCCCTCTAAGGCTCTGATCCTTTTATTCAGCTGGAAGATCACAATGTTGGTCTGGTTGAGTGCCACAACCAAGACCATCATGGTTGGGTCAGCGTTGGGCGGCCCCGGAATTGCTTGACACTTCTCTAGTGTCTTCTCCGGACCTTGGCGGGTCTCTATGATTTGGACAACATTTTCACTCATGTCATTGGAAAAGGGGGAAGCAGGCTCTCTATCCCTCCGTATTGGGGAGCCTTTCTCTGTGAACGATGTCTCACCGCCGTTATCGGGGTTACGGACGGGAGAGATGACAGTTTTGGTACAACTGGTGATGTTGTCGCCTGAACCGGCCATAATCAGTTACTATGAATTTTTGTCTTTTTTCGTTTTTAGGGGTGAAAGACGGAGAAAACAAGAGTTTCCCACATACGGCGCCACTGATCTTACTGGGCTCAGAAAGTAAGGTGTGACCGGCAAGCCGGCGACGTCGTAGAGTAGATGCAATTATCGGAAGAAGGGGGGTACCTGCAGATAATCCGATGCCAAAGTCAGTATCGGTCGTAGAGGCACAAGGTTTTAAGGTTAGAAAGTGAATACCTGACCCACCTGTAGATATGGGTATTTATAGTGAACCCCCAACGTAGGGCTAATGGTCTCTATTATGGGCTGAAAGTCCAAGCCCATAATGGATGACTGTCAGGATTTCCACGTGCACGTGGGGGTGAGCAGCATGTGCTCACCATCCTGGGTCAACTGTGTAGATAATGGATGACTGCCAGGATTTCCACGTGCACGTGGGGGTGAGCAGCATGATTTCTTGCTTTGAAATAAAAGTCTCTTCAGATCTTGTAACTTGGCTTGTTAATTTTTCTGTGTTTTTACTATTGTTTCTGCATGCGGTTCGTTGAATTTCAATGTCAAACAAAAGTTGTTCTATTATACTGGAACCTTACCTCCGATAAACAAGTAATAATCGAGTTAGATAACTCAATTAGTAGGTTAGTGACTATAAATAAAATACGCATAAATATTAACGAATGTAATCAAAATACTTAAAATGATAAAAACCATCACAAATATAAACATAATAATTAAAATGATAAAAACTAACATCAATCCCCGACAACAACAACATTTTATTGCAGCAAATAAGTGTAAGTTTTATAATTATCATCTCCATAGGGATTGGTTGGTTTTCAAATACCGTTTAATAGTTTCTATTACTTTAAGTTTGGCTTATCTCAATATTGATTGTTTAGTGAATACTTGAAAAGTAAAATAACAAAAAAATAGACTTCCAGTCTTTCAATCAAGTCCTAGAAGAAAAAAGTTGAAAAGCATCGGTTGACGATTCCTCTGACACCGCTTTCGTCCTCGATCTTCCTTTCTTATTCTCTCTTGCTGTGATTTGTGGTGTGAACCTTGTATCACTAAGGAACTACCTCAAATTAATCGATATCTCAAAATGAATTACATCATCCAGGTTCTCCTAGCACGCTTACTTTCTTCTAGGTTAAGTAATGTCAACTTACTTGCAACTTACTTTTGCCACCTTAACTCGCTAAGAGAGGTCCAAAGCTCACTTCTCACACTTACTTTATTCAACATTATGTTATGATAACTCATCTAAGTGGTTGTTGTATGCCTTAGCATGCTTAGCACGCTCAAGATTACTTAGGGAGCCTTGTTGCCTATTCTTGGCTTAGCCAGCTTGTGTTGGCTATTTCTGGCTAAGTAAGCTCTATAGTCTGTTTCTGGTTTAGCCAAATTTAGCTTCTTATTTCTGGCTTAACCAACTTTGATGCTCTAATAATGCATTTTTGTATATTTTTGGTGTTTTTTTTAGTTCTTTTTGTTTGTACTTAATAAATACACAATTAAAAAGTGCATACATATGTTTTTATCTTATTTTCTTGATAAATTGGATTTATTTTTCATTGATTGCTTATAAAATAAGTCAATAAGTACCTATGTATTTTGTATACTTTTCGCACTTATCAATGAGTAGGTATAGGTGGTCAAGTTGGCTCATTATTCTTTATAAGAGGGCTTTAGAAAGATGTCTCCCTCATCACCGGTACTAGAAAGGGTGACGTGCTTCCGAAAAGAGGCCACTCTTTCCGCATATATGTAGTGGGTTTCAAAGTCCTCTACGCCCGTATGCTTGGGAGTGTTGGTCGTCATTGACTGATGTGAATTTCGTGGTAAAGAACAAGAAGAAAGAGATTCCCTATCACTACTAAAATCATAGGCGCTCTTATAATTCTCTATCATCCCCATTTCTAAAAATTCTATAGTTGATTGTCCCATCAACTTGTTCACCATTCTTCATATATTATAAATACCACTCTACACACTCCATACCATTAAAGGGTTATATCACCTTGCCAACATCGTCTAAATCCCTAATAATATCCATAACTAAAAAAGAAAAGGGTGAAGAAAAAAGGAGAACATTATATATGTAGGCAGGTATGGATAAAGGCTTTGAGTTTGGAGAAGATGAACAAATTTCTCTGAAAAAGAATAGTTTCTTTGAGATAGTCAAAGATAATCTTGGGAAGATTTACGCATATATCGCAGGAGAGAAAGAATATATGATTTTTGTCTTCATTTTTAAGTTCTTCAATCTCATTTTCCCTAAGACAAAGATTTGAAAGGAGAAATTGAAGCCAAACTTTAAAAGTAGGTTGAAGGATTATTAAGGATGAGGACTCAGAGTAATGTTCATCGAGTGCAGAAACCGACGAATAAGATTTGCATCAAAATCATAGTTAAACAAATGATCATTCACAGACACACCAAGATCGTGACATTCAATTGCATCAACAATTTTTGTCCTGGTGATCCTTACAGAATGTCCAAACACTGAGGAGTGAATTTCATTTCCTTTGAAATGATTAGAAGCATTCACCCATAATTCTTTCACAAGGTCAGGAAATATGGATCCCTTGAGCATGGCAAAGTAGTTTTAACATTCTTGAGTTATTACCTGCCTTATGAGGTTGTAGACTATGGCTCTCAGTTCTCTGAATTTGAATCTTTGTTCATTGATGACAAAGAGCAATTGTTCATCACCTTGGAAGGTTCTTACTGCCATGATGAGTTTGAAAGGGATAGAGAACAAGGAAAATTGAATTGAGATGAATGGAAAGGATATGAAACAAGTGGTATAAATAGAGGGATAGAATGGGTGGAATATGGAATGATTATGTTTCAAGAAGGAAATTTGCGCAAAGATTCATAATGAAAATAATGACTGAAGGAGAAGTCATTAATTTAATTACGATTTACAAGAGGCTCGTGATGAGATGAATAGGCTAGGAATAGGAATTGAATTAAGCATGTCAAGAATCATTATTCCCAAAAAAAAAAGTAACCCAATAAGTTTTAATTCAAGATGATTAAACTTTATATGTTACATGATTGGGAATTAAGACATTTATTATATGAAGTGATCTTTTCAGTTTCCAAAATATCAGACAATAATTATGAGAGATTATGGATACTTCAAAGTAAGAGAACTTCATTAATAAAATGCATCATGCTTAGAATTTAAAATAGACTAACGTACCTTAAAATCCCTTTACTGAAGAATGATGGTTTTAGGAAACATCATTTCTGATTCAGCCAATGATCTTAAGAGAGAAGATCAAAAAATCGTGTATCTTTATTTCATTTCTGATTCCGCAGTCTTTTCTTTGGATGACATCTTCTATGATTCTGACTTTTAAAAACTTGTTGAGCAGGATTAATGCCTTTTGATTAACTTCAAACCATTTATGCATGACCTTGGGAAATGAGCATTTACTCTTCTTTACACGAAAGAGTTCCTTATGAGCAATCTTGAAAAAGTCAACAGTAGACAGAGTCTGATTGTTGAAAACATCCCATACTTAAAAAGAATTAACTTTCTGCAAACAAGATTCCTTGCTTCCTGAAAATTCCTTTTGCATGTTAAGCATTATCTTCATATTTCAAATTCTAGTCATGGACTTGAGTTCTTTTTCTAGTGAAGAAATAATGGCTTAGAACATAAATAATTTCTTTCTTTTGATTTTATAGTAGTCAAAGGTTTTTCTCAAATTGGATCTCTCTGCACGGTTAAGTGTTCGATTCAAAAATCAATAACAGAGTCGGGCTCTGATACCAATTGAAGGTAGATGGAAACACTAGAAAAGGGGGTTTGAATTGGATTTTCAAAACTTTTCTCTTTTAGAAACATTATTCATACAAGATAAATAATAACGAATGCAATAAAGAGAAAGACGACACATTCGGTTATCCAGGATCCCCTTAGAAAAAGGTTAGTCTTGTCCATCCACCAAGGTGATTTTGCCTTATAAAAGGATTTAATTCGGTAATGATCAAAATGATTACAATTGCACAGGCCAACTGTCGGTGACTAACAACCAAAGCATTGATCAATTTGTTTGTGATCTCTTAAGAATTATGACCCAACTAATCCCCTAAGAGATATAACTATCAATGACTCCTTTAAGAATTCTAACCCAACTGGTCCCCTAAAGGAGATTTTTCCACAATGAAAAACTGTCAAATTCTTCTTGAGTATACAGACTAAGACTAGTCACTCAAGGAACAAAGAACTAATTATTGCTTAGAGTTTGTATTTACATGGTTGCTTCTATTAAGATGATTACACAAATGTTTAAGTACTAAGATAACACAAAGTGTTAAATAAGATATGAGCAACAACTCCTTGCATTTACATGATTCTACAAAGATATATTTGATAAAAGTTTGGGTAGCATCTTGTAGTAATCTTTTTTCTCTTCTTTCTCTTCATTTTTTATCCTCTTTTTGTTTGGCTTCAGCTTTCATATTTGCTTGAGTATTTTGACTTGAGCGGCATAAGCAGCTTGAGCATCATTTGCAGCCTTGGCATTCGCTATTAGCCTATTACAGAGTTCGCTACCTTTCTTCTGAAATCTTGATCTTCTTTTATAGTCTTCAGAGCAAGGGACATTGTGAGGATAAAAGAGTCATTTCTAAAAGCCAACGGTTACTTCCCAATGGATAGTTCAAGTGTAGATGTTTGATAGTACAACACGTTACTTCCTTAGCCTGTAGCTTGCAGCTTTATCATGATAGCGTGGGAAGACAACTTCTCAATAGTACGAACATATTGGGAATAGTGGATTTGTTCAAGCATACCGTTGTACTTAAATCTTCTTGATAAATTTTCTTGATCTTATCTTCAAATGATGTACTTATGATTTGAAGTAATAAGCTTGGAAAAGATCAACTTCTTATCTTTGTTCTACTGATGACTTATTTGATGAGTAGTTCATAGACTACTTTGTTATGATAGCATGAAAATATCAGAGTGATTTAGGAACAGAACTTATCTTTTAGAAATAATAACAACATCTTTTCTGAAGTATGACACATGACTTCCTAGATCAAATATATGTATGAAGTAAGATAACTGATTTGAGAAGTGCGAAAGAATTCATATAACTTTACGTGTAATAGTGTCAGAGTCTTTCAAAATAGAACAATGTTTTCAGATAAACAAAGCAAAAGCTTTTCTAAAGACAAGTCTTAATATCTGAACTTGAGTCATGACAACTAATATGTATTTCTTATTTTGACCTTTATCATCTGATCTTGATTATGTCATCAGAGTTGAAAGCAACAACTATTCTGACGAACATATCTTGACATATGATCTTTTGAAGCAACAAATTGTATCTAATGTAGACTTATTTTCTGATCTTAAGATACTTGAAACTTCTGAAGAACCAGCTTATTAAGAAGTACACAAGAGATCCTTTTTCTGATCAACATTCAATATTCTTCAGAACTACAATTGTTTCTTTAGAAGTGGAAGAGAGAAGTCTTTTTGACGACAACATATATGATGATTCTTTAGACAACAGTCCTGAATCATAAAGAGCTTCTGATCTGCACGCTCAAGAAAACATTAGAAACAAACTTGTTTACATATAAAATATACGTACTGTTATCATCAAAACTTAGATATAAAGTGCAAAACCAAATCTTGTTCTAACACATTTCAAGTTTAGAAATGGGGTTACTAAAATGGAGGGATACCATTAGGCTGTTGAGAATAATTGGAAACACCCTCTGAATGAGATATTAGTAAGCCATGGGGTTACTAGAATGGGAGACCAGGTATACCATATGGAAAAAACTACAAAGACTCCAAAAGACCTTAAGAGATATTAGTAAGCCAATTAATGATACTAGAACACATGTGGAGACAATGAGAAGCAAATTAGCATAACCCAAGTCCAACTTATCCAGGACAAAATGAACATCAACTACATTGAAAAGGTGAAAAAATACATTGAGGAGGTGGTTAAGTGGAATGTTATAGAAGAAGAGATGAAACAAAGGACCAAAATAGATTGGCTAAAATATGGTGATGGAAACAACAATTTCTTCCATGCTTCTCTTAAGGCCAAGAACAAGAAACTTAACATAAAAGCTCTTACAATTGATGATGTTACCAAGGTGACCAAAAAAGAAGAGATTGAGAGAGAAGTGCTGGAGTTTTATGGCAATTTGATGGGAAAGGCAGAAAAAAGACTGGAGGGTATTGAATTGTGGCTATGAGAATGGGAGACCAGGTAAGCTATGAAGATACCAAAGAGCTTACTGCCCTTATTACAGATGATGAGATCCTCAAAGCTTTGAAAGGAATTTGAGATTTGAAAACCCCTGGTTTGGATGGCTATGGAGCTAAATTCTTCAAAGCTTCCTGGAGGATTGTGAAAGAGGACCTTAAAGCGGTTGTACTAGAATTCTATGAGAAGGAGAAGATGTACAAAGCTGTGAACTGTACCCTGGTCACTCTCATCCCAAAATCTTCTGCAGCTATAGTCCCAATATCCTGTTATATTGTCCCTTATAGAATCATTTCTAAAATTATGACAAATAGACTAGGTAAGATCCTGAGCAAGATTATCCACCATAGCCAGGCCTTTGTGCCTGCGCAGCATATTCAAGACCATATCTTGCTGGCCTATGAGCTTATCAGAGGTTACACCAGGAAAATTGGGACTCCTAGATGTCTTATGCAATTGAACATCCAAAAAGCATATGATACTGTTAATTGGTTGGCCCTGGAAAGTATTTTAAGAGAGATTGGGCTATATAGAAGATTCATTAGATGGGTTATGCTTGCAGTAACTACTGTGTCCTATAGATTCAACATCAATAGGGAATACTCCCGGATTATGAAGGCTAAAAGAGGGCTTAGACAAGGGGACCCCCTTTTAAATACCCTGGTGTTCCCTTCACCTCAAAAAAGCTTTATGTTTGTAACTGCATGGAATTGGTTGATATAATTATGACAAAGATCCGACATTGGAGTGTGAGACTCCTTAGTATAGCTTGTAGAATGCAACTTATAAGGAGTGTATTATTTACTATGTCTAATTTTTGGATGCAGAGCTTTCCCCTCCCAAAGAAATTTATTCAAAAAATTAATGTTGCGTGATAATTGCTTTTAAAATAGTGGCAACAAAGATAATATAGAAGAAAAGATTATTAACAACATAATCTATAGGTTGTGGATCAAACAAAAACTTAGAAGTAAACTTGCTAGACTTATGATATAGTTGCGTACCTCTAGTTTACCTAAGTTGGTCTTTTGTCTTTTGAGTTTGGCTGGATCACTTGATCACCTTGTATGTATTCAATTGTTTTTGATACTCAATAAAGTATAATTTGATTAAAAAAATAGTTTTGTGGGTAAAAGGATATATGTGGGAAGAAAAAAATAAAGACTCAAATAAAATAGATAAATTTTAAAATGAATTTATACACAAATAATATTGATTGTGAAAATATCAATTCTCACTTACAAACTAACTTATAAATATAAATTAGATTTAAGAGGGTCGATTCAATGGTAAGGTCAAGGTGATCAAAAGTAGAGTTGTTAAAATAGGCTAGTTCATATGAGTCGGTATGTCAGACCCGAAAAATCCTAGTGCTTGGACTTTAAAATTAAAAGGCTTAGTTGCAGTTTTAGTCCCCCTGTTTTCATTTTTTGAATTTTAGCCCCTTCATTTTAAAATTTGGTTTTTTGATCCCTCTATTTTATTTTTTTTCGAAATTTTAGTCCCCCTTCCAATATCAGGTCCAATTTCAATGACATGTCAATTAAATAATCAATTTAATGATGTATCATTGCCATGTGTATATAAATTGATTACATGTCATTTTTTAAATTATTTTTAATAGTAACTTATAAGTAATTTTTATTTATTAATAATAAATTATTATTATATTACTTAAAATAAATTTGTAATGATTTTTTTTTTAAATAAGGCATAAAAGAAAGATTAATACCATATACTATTTAATTGTTATTTCTAGTCGCCCAGAAGATATAAAGCAATAATTATTTTATTTTGATTTATATTTCCTTAAATCAATTATTAGATACTAGTTTTGAGAAACGACAAAATTAATGGGATAAATAATTAATGTTTATCAAAATTTTAAAATCAATTTTATTGTGATAAGTAATTAATGTTTACGATTAATTTTTAAAATTTTAAACTATTAAATTTATTTTATCATTTTTATTCTGATAATAATTAATGTTTATCAAACAAGTATATTTAATTTCTCACGTCTAAACAATTTTTTAAAATAAATTTATCAAGCAAGTAGTTTTAATTTCTCACTTCAAAATCGTTTTTGTAAAAAATATTACTGAGCCAGTTTTCTCTTTTTCTATTTTAAGAATTGATTTGTAAAAAAATCATTAAAATCATAAGATCATAGTTGTTATATCTACTTGTTGACTGCAGTTGACAACAACACAGTTTGGCTCAAATGGTTGACATGTTGCATTTTGCTTGCTATCCATAAGTACAGTTTTAAAATAAGCTAGTTCATATGGCCGCCCGGTCCAAAAAATTATAGAGTTTGGGCTTTCAAATTTGAGCTCATATTTTTAAGAGTTTTTTTAGCCCAACTTTAAAAAGCCGGTTATCCATTAGAGCTATCCCATATGGGCCATGGGTAGCCCATTAGCCCCACATTGTTATAAATTTTAAAAAATTATATTAATTCTTATATTATATTATATTACTCTAATATAACACATTGATTTTTCTCACTTCACTAAATTTTATTTCTATTTTATTCAATCTTTCTTTTTTAAATATTGTACATTAATATAATTAACACTATTTTCTTATATTTTATTAGTTTCTCTTATCTTAAATATTTTGAGTATTATTTTATACAATTTAGACATGTATTGTATATAAAAATACATTATAATATTTAAAAGATAATATAGTAGTTAAAAATGTATTATATTTAGAATAATATAATTTTTTATTTATTTATAGTCAATATTATGGATTTTTCATTTTAATTATTTTATTTAAAAAAGCTTTTTTAGGACCGAGTAGTCCGAAGTCCATCTAGGATCGGACTCGGATAGTAATTTTTAAGGTCCATATTACCATAAGGCTTTTTTAGCCCAGCCCTAAAAAATGCAGTCCCATGAGGGCCAGCCCTAATGGCCGCGTAACCCATTTTGACAACTCTACCCATAAATCAAGGGTTCAACCCTCTTAACCACATACTTTTATTCTACCTATTTATATTTCAATCACTTCCAAAAAAATCAATATAATTATAAAAAAATATTGAAAAAACAAAATAAATCAATACAAATTAATAGTATAATTTTTTAAATTTTATTTAAAAATTTTTAAAATATTATAATTATTTATATTATTAATAAAATAAAATTACTTAGAAATTACTAATAAAAATAATAAAAGTGGCATGTAATCGATTTATGTACTTGTGACAATGTCATATCATTAAATTGATTGACATGTCATTGAAATTGGACCTAAAATTGGAAGGGAGACTAAAATCACGAAAAAAATGAAATAGAGGGACTAAAAAAATCGGATTTTAAAATAAGGGGACCAAAACTAAAAAAATGAAAATAGAGGGATCAAAACTGCATTTAAACCGATAAAAAATTAATAAAAAAAGATTTGAAATTAATATTGCACATGTGAAAGTGACACGTCATCAAATGGACTGTCATGTCATTAATATTTTATTTTAAATTAGAAGGGGAAACTAAAATCCAAATTAATATTTTATCTTAAATTAGAAGGGGACTAAAATCTAAAAAAAATATGAAATTTAGGGACAAAAATCCAGATTTAAAAATGGAGAGATTAAAACTAAAAAAAATAAAAATAGAGGACCAAAATTATAATTAAACCAATTTTTTTTTGTATTTGAAATTGAAAAAATATGTGATCTACTAGTGTAAAATAGTTTAAATAAACATCCAATAAAACATAATAAACATAATGTATTTTGTCAAATTACACATGTATTTTAAGAAAATAAAGATATGACATGTCACTGTGACAATTTCTATTAGAATGCAATTAATAATCTTAAACAGGGGGCTTTTCTTTTCCTTCTAAATGTACTCTTTGCTCTACTTGTTATGAAACAACCGATCATCTTTTGTTTGACTGTCAGTTTGCTTGTAATTTGTGGAGATGGCTGACTAGCTTGTTTGATTTAAACATGATGATCAAGAATATGGAGGATTGTAAAAAAGTGTTGTCTCTGAATTGGTCTCAACAAGCAAAGGTTGTCATTCATGCCTGTATTGTTGCCATCTTTTACCAAATCTGGAATGCTAGAAATCGTGGCAGATTTGAAGAAAAAACTGTGTTTTGGCAGTCTTGTGTTTCTATGGTAAAAGCTCATGCCAGGATAGTGGGAAACTCTTCCAAAAGGGCCTCTAATGGATCCATAACAAGTTTTACTCTCTTAAAGCAGTTTGACATCAGTATTCATCCTAGTTCAAATGCTAGATCTTTGGAAGTTATTTGGTCTCCTCCATTATTGGGATGGATCAAGTGCAATGTAGATGGTGCTTCAACTGGTTCTTCGAACAATGTTGACCGTGGGGGAATTTTTAGAGATCACCATGTTACTCATATCATAAGCTTTAGCTCCTACTTACACGATGAAACTCCAGAAGCGGCAGAACTTATTGCGGTTATTCAAGCTTTAGAAATGACAAAAGAGTTTTTTTTGATAAATTATGGATTGAAACAGATTGTAGTTTTGTTGTTCAAGCTTGCAACAATCATGCTATGGTGCCTTGGAAACTCCGGTCTCGTTGGCTCTCTTGTTGGAATTACACATTGTCTATTGATTTTAGGATTACTCATATCTTTAGAGAGGCCAATTTTTGTGCGGACATCCTGGCTAGCATTGGTTTAATTTCCAAAACTACAACTACTTTTAACTATGTTTATAGAGATATCACTAGAGATTACTTGTTAGACAAGCAGGGTACCCCTAGGATAAGAATTTGTAATTAAGGGGTCTTGGTTTGGTCCCCCTTGTGTATTTTGGTATCTCTTTTTTATTTATGATATCTTATCTTTTTGTTTAAAAATTAAAAACACACAAAAAAAATAATAATAGTTTTTAGTAATGGCAAAACTGTAAAATAATTCTCTTTTTTTTTTAATTTTTTTTAAACATGAATATTTGAAATGTCAAATATATATATATATATATATATATATATATATATATATATATATATATATATATATATATAAAGAGAGGAGAGATATATTTACTCCAAGAATAAGTTATCAACACTTACTCCATATCTTAACCATTAATTCTTTTCAATCTAATGGTTAAAATTAATGAGTAATTAAATATGAAGAGAGAAAACTAATACTCATTAATTTTAACCATTAGATTGAGAAGAATTAATGATCAAGATGGGGAGTAAGTGTTGATAACTTACTCTTGGAGTAAATATATCCCTCTTCATACATACATACATATATATATATATATATATATATATATATATATATATATATATATATATATATATATATATATATATATATATATATATATATATATATATATATATATAGGGGACGACTCAAGTGAGAACACTTGGTTATTATGAGAAATGAGAACAATGAATCACGACCATTAAATTTTGATTTTGTTGATTTTAATGGACTGGATTGATTTCTCTTTCTATGTTGATTTAAAATAAATACTAAGGATCATAGAAAGAGAAATCAATTCAGTCCATTAAAATCAACAAAATCAAAATTTAATGGTCGTGATTCATTGTTCTCATTTCTCATAATAACCAAGTGTTCTCACTTGAGTCGTCCCCATATATATATATATATATATATATATATATATATATATATATATATATATATATATATATATATATATATATATATATATATATATATATATATATATATATATATATATATATATATATATATATATATATATATATATATATATATATATATATATATATATATATATATATATATATATATATATATATATATATATGAGCGTATCCAATGAGAACTTATATTTATTATGAGAAATGAGAACTATCGATATCAACCATTAGATTTAATTAACGTTTAAGATTTATTGATTTTATATAAGAAAATACCTTATTGAATTATTATTTTTAGTTTGTGTTAAGAGTCTCACATCGGACAATATATGGCCTAAACATGTGCTTATAAGTGGGGGAAATCCTTACCCTACTAGTCGATTTTGTAGGGTTGAGTTAGACCCTACCACATTTCTTAACATGGTATCAGAGCCTCGTTTAGGATCCAGTGGGCCACCTATGTCCCACATCGGACAATATATAGCCTAAACATATGCTTATAAGTGGGGGCAATCGTTACCCTACCAACCAATTTTGTAGGGATGAATTAGACCCTACCACATTTATTAACAGTTTACTTAGTATCTAAAACTTCCATAACCAAGAAAATCATATCAAAAATATTTTTCTACATCTATAATTATGTTTACTATTTTTTAAAACTGGATATTTTTCTACTTTCATAATTATTTATTTGAAAGTTCTTAACATTTTAAATAAAACACATAATTAATTTATTTTTTACTTTTATAAAAAGTATATTATTGATTTATCGCATACAATTTCATTTGATTAAATACATTGAAGAATATGAAATTATTACATATATTTTAGTTTGGTGGATTTTCTTATTTGCATGTTCAATTTTTTATTTATTTTTGCAAGGTTTAATATTGTGACTGTTTTAAATAAAAACACATTATTAATTTATCACATAGATTTTTTTTTATTTGAATACAAATATTGAAGAATGTGAAACTATTATTTATTTGAAAGTTTTGAAATTTATTGTTTTATAACCTATATTTTTATTTGACTAAAAATATTGAAGAGTGTGAAATTATTATTTATTTGAAAGTTTAAAAATGTATTGATATATCACTTATATTTTCATTTGATTTAAATATTGAATAATGTGAAACTATTATTTTTTTGAATTTTTGAATTTTTTTGGTTCATCACATATATTTTCATTTATTTAAAAATATTAAATAATGTAAATTTGTTTTTGAAAGTTTAGAAACTTTTTATTTTTGGATGAAAATATAGATGATAAAACAATAATGTATTTTTATTTAAAATTGTTCAAATAGAACTTGTAAGAATAAACATTTTGGAACATGCAAATAAAAAAATTAACTCAATAAAATATAGATAATAATTTTACATTCTTTAATATTTTTTATTAAAAGATAAATGATAAATCAATAATATATTCTAATTAAAATAATCTTGGTATAGTAGAACATGCAAAAATAAAAAACTTCTAAACTTTCTGAGTAAATAATTATGGAAGTAAAAAACATTCTCTAATAATTTAAAAATAACTAAATATATTTTCCTTCACGCTAATTATGTAGTGACTAGAAATTATTTTTTGTCAAAAAAAAAAGGCTTGGCAATTTCATAAGAACTGACAATATATTTAATTCTATAATGAAATATCACTTTTTTTAAAAAAAATTGAAAATCAATTTACCGTTTTCTTATTTTCTATTATTTAAATCAGTTTTTCAAATTGTGAATAGTAAATGATTTTCTTTTCTTTAAACAAATTTTGTTAAAATTATTTTTAAAAAATAGAATTTAAAAAACAAAAGTAAAACTCATTCAAACAAGTTCGAAGACACTTAAAAAAATTAGTTTATTCAAATAGGCCATAAAAAATGTTTTTCCAACATACCAAATCGGTCTATTTAAATAAATTAAATAATATTTTACTTTTTTATTATTATTATTATTATTATTATTATTATTATTATTATTATTATTATTATTATTATTATGTGTTAAATTTTATAACTTTTGTTTATGTTAATTATTCTACTTTGCATATTTAAATTTATTTTTATAATTAAAATATGATATTGCACACGAGTTTATTTTTTAAAATTTCATGTTAAATATTAAAACGTAATTTAATTTTGTTGATTTATTAATTCGTTAGTGTTCTTAATTTCATGTTAACTATTTAAAAAAAATAATTTTTTATTATTTTAAATTTAATTGTTTGTATAAAACTATTAGCATGTCCTTTATTTTGTCTCATATCTTAGATAAATTAATTTCATTAGACATATTCATTTGAGGGTTTATTTGGTGGAATGAAGCTCCTTTATCTTGTTTTTGTTGATATAGTTCGAAATTGGCTAGACCTTCCTTTTTTTAAACAATAAAGATAATATGTAATAAAAAAATTGATACACAAAAAAGTGGGAGACTAAAGCCAAAACTCACTCAAAAATATTTAAATCTAAAGAGAGGCAATTCTAGCCTATTCTTTACCTAATCACCTCTAATCCCAATAGGTAAAGAATAAAAAAAAAAGTTAAGGCATTACTTTAGCGGCCAAAGTTAGCAAAAAAAATCCTCACAACTATTAGTATTATCATGTTAAATTTTGTATTTCCTTCTAACAAACAAACACTCAACACGAGCACAATTCAGCGAACCCGCGTATAGGTACGAAACCAAGCTACAAAAAAATATGAAGAATGATCGTTTGAGAGTCTAAACCAGAGTTTTAAAACTGGCGAATAAACTGCGACATCAACACGAAAATGATCAGCCTACCATTAACTTCCTGCTACAACAACAACGAGCATACAAGTCATGTCGTGCATAACAGTTTGCCTTCAAACAAAAAGAGTGCGCTAGATAAAACTGGGATTAGAAGACAACAACCAATTCTACCAGAACAGAAGAGGAACCGAAATTCAACTTATAAAACCTGAATCACCACCTCCATCCAGAAAGATATGAAGCAACACAACAACTCGACCTTTGTCGGACCTTGAAGAACACCGACCACCTTGCACATGTCGGCGGCAATAGGTTGGATATTTGAGTTGAAGTTTGACCGCCAGAGAGGAGAATAGGGAATCTGACTCATGAACAAACAACAACCCAGTTCCTCAAGAAACCCATAACGCTCAACACAAATAAGAATCAAACCACTCAAACAGAGTTACAAGTAAATATGGTGGTGTCGGAGACACTAGAGACGTATTGTGCAACCCCGACAAATTGAATAGGTGATAACCTCAAAGGAGATTGAGGGTAGAACCGTTAGAGAGGTGTAGCACCATCAAAACTGAAAGCTACATGGGTGGCCGATAAGTTTAGCTTTGAGGATTTCGATTAATAGCCATTGTATCTTTTGACTTTTTATTTATAAATTGTGGTTGATTAAAAAATAGGTCATTAACATTCAATAGTTTTTGAATATTTAAATACATTATTTTAAACTAAATTTGAAATATAATTTTTTATATTAATAAATTCTATAAATTATCAAGTTAAATATTAAATAACATATAGACAATGATATCTGTTGTTTTTATAAGTTTTTTTAAATAAATAATTCACGAATTTATGTTTTTAAATAAGCTTAAATAAATTAATCTAAGCAAATCAACAATAAACATAACTAACATTTGTCATTTCAAAATATAAATATATAGTTTTTCATATTCTAAAATGTAAGAAATAATTAAATTAAAACTTTACAATTTTATTAAAATATTATTATAACCTTTAAAAGGGTTATTTAATGTTGAATGGGACCTGTCATAGGTTAAGAAAACACACTCCCAACATAGACAGATTAAGCAATTTTACAACCTTAAATAAGCCACCAGATTATTAAATTAACGTGACAATAACCATGTGATTCTTCAATTTTTATGTCTCTAGATTGAATATTAGCATTAAAACTATTGAAAGATTGTGCAACAACCTCTAGTTTATCAACTTTCATGAAAAAGCTACACTTTAAAGGCAGAAACAAACTCACATGTATATTTCTTTGGTGCTTTTTTATAAAGATTATCAAAATGTTGGTGCGTGTTAATTAATACAAAATATAATACTACTACTACTACTAATATTAATAATAATAATAATAATAATAATAATAATAATAATAATAATAATAATAGTAATAGTAATAATAAAAATAGTAATAATAATAATAATAATAATAATAATAATAATAATAATAATATTTGATTCAAAATATAAATAATTTTTTGGCTAAATTTATTATATTTAATATTGTCATTTTATGATAATTTTTATTTAATTAAAATTTATTTTTATAATAATAAAAATAGGAATTTTAATTGATATTCACTTTATAAAAATAGTTTATACTATATAATCGTTAAATTTTGCAATTGTTTAATTTTTATTTTAAACATATCTAAAATATCTTTTATAAAAATTGTATAAAACTTTTACATTGATATTGTATAGGAATTAATTTTTGAGGTGGGTGAAATAACCCGACTTATATTTATTAGTTAAATTAAATGAGTAACAACTTATTTTCGATTCAACCTCTTGAAGCAATAATATTTATTAAAAAAAATACATATTTATTGTAAGATAATTAATATTTTAAGTTTATGTCTGACACCTCAATTTTTTAAAAATAAATATTTGGGCTGAAATTATTGTTTTAATATTTTTGAATTTTTAGACGATAAAATTTTGATCCAAAATTGTGAGAAAGAATAATGTATGTTTTCCTATAGGACACATATTTATATATTCCGTCATAAAATAATGATCAAAATGTTTCGTTAAATTAGTTTAATTCATATTTGTGTATATAAGGGTGTAATAAGTCACGTCATCTAATACTGACGAGCTTACAATTTAACCTCCACAAGTCAAAGTTATATTAGATTTATTTTTAAATCGAAAAAAATTTAAATTATTTTATAAATCTATTTAGTAAAATAAACTATACTACAAACTATAAAAAAAACTTTTTAAACCTATCAGTTTGGTTTATTTTAATAAATATAAATAAAATTATTATTATTATTATTATTATTATTATAATATTGTATTTTATATTTATATCAAAATATGAAAGTAAAATTTAGTTATTTTAAAAAATATATAAAAAAAATAAAAATTTATGCACAATATCATAAGTTATTTTCATATAGACCCAAATTGCCTATTAAAAAGAAATTTATTTTCATAAGTTCTTACAAATCTCACAAAATTTAGATAACTAAATAAATTTGGATAAGTCAATACAAACAAATATTTAGGGTCTGTTTGTTTCAGCTTTAAAAAAATGGATTTTTTCTTTGTATTTTTTAAAATAGATTTTTCAAAACCGTTTTTCAAAATATTACAAGTTTTTTTATATTTGTTTTTTCTAAAATAAAAGACTAATTTTGACATCTTATAACATAAACATAGATTATTGAAGACCAAAATTTAGTCAAAATCACAATTTTTTCAAAAAGTTGTATTTCAAAAATGATTTTTATAAAAATCTATTTGAAAATTAAGTGATTTTTAGAAATTTTGATATCCAATTTTTTTCCATAAATAAATTTTAAGAATAACTATTCAAACAAAATTTTCATTTAAAATTTTTATAAAAAGTTTCTTTGTAAATTTTTTTTTATAAAATTTTATAACACTATAAAAATTATTTTTAAAAAAAAACAAAAACAAACGGATCCTTAGTCTCATTATTCTTTTGATGTTCTAATATATTTAAAAAATAGTTGAATTATTTATTTACACATGTCAAATTAATATAGACATTTTAAATAGGTTAATAAATAAATTTAAACACGCAAAATTTCACTTATTCACCTTCAAAATGTAATTTTCCAATCACTAGACTACTTAAACAAATCATTCAAACTACATTTCATGATAAATAAATATTAATAAAATAATTTTGAACAAAAATGTGTCGCAAATTCTATCCTAATTAATTATGGATTTTCTATCACAATTTTCGTTTTTAATTTTAAAAATAAATATATAGGGATAGTTTGTTTCAAAGTTAGAAAAAATATTCCCATGAATAGTACCATGAGAATTCAATATTCTTATGTTTCATTCAAGTTTAAAAAAATTATTTCAAGAAATTTTTTATTTTAAGGAATCTTATTTACACATCTTTTATTTTTATTCTAAAATTTAAAGAATGGGAATAAAACATTCTCATTGGAATAAGTTCAACCAACATAACTTCCCACTACAAATCAAATTTATTTATTTATTTTATTTTAAATTAAATAAATTTACAATTATTCCTAGAAAATCTTAATTTAAATCAAACACATAAGTGAAAATGATAATCCTTAGAACAATTATCTGGGAATATTATTCCAAGAATATAATTTGAAACCTTAAACCAAACAAATCCATAGTGAAAGTATTTTAACTTAAATATGATTTAAGAATTTTATAGTTTTCTTATTAAATTGATATTTTTTTGAATAAAATTTGTTAGTGGTTTGAAATAATCTTAAATAGTTGTTCAAGAGCTTCTTCTATGGAAATTCTTTTTATTAAAAATGATTAAATTTTTTTATAATTTTCTGCAATTGTTCTCTTTTTTTTCTTTCTGAAGTAGCTCAAGATCCAACTAAGAGCCTATATATATTAAGGGTGACTTAAGTATTTAAAGTGTAGTATGTTACATTAAATATTACGAAAATTTATCGTTTTTTTTTTCTGTTTTAGTTTTATTAGTTAAACTTAAATTTGTGATAGTTGAACATTTTTTCAACCAAACATTTGGATATTTGGGCTCGTGATAAACAAATTTCTTTAAAAAATGAAAAAATTTGAGGAATATCGAGTTGGATGATTTTTTTTAAAATTAGGTATTTGAACCTTAATGGCGCATAACTTTAAACTGAATGCAAAACCTGCTTCTCACAACTTGGTTTTTACATGTATATCATTTTTTCCATTAATCTCCTTGATTATGAAAATATTGTTTCCTACAACTAATATTTTTTCCATTAATCAAGTTCAATTATTCAAACTTAAACACCATGATTTTGTTTTTAAATACCAAGCAGATTTTAAAAAAAAAAAAAAAAAAGGCATTCGAGCCTTGATGTTACATAACTTTAAACAGAATGCTGAAGCTGCCTCTCACAACTTAGTTTCTACATGTATATTATTTTTTTCCATTAATTTCTCTAAGTACGAAAATATTGTCACCAACAACTAACTAATTATCAAGTTCAATTATTCAAACTTAAACAACATGGTTTTGTTTTTAAATACCAAGCAAATTTTTAAAAAAAAAAAAATTTAAGCATTCGAGTCTTTGGATTACCACTAGATTTTATTCTTAATTGCTTTATATTCAACTTGAATACAAAATTTTGAAATGAAATTGTCATCCAACATCCTTAATATATTTTCCAAATTGTAGGATTAGACAAATTAATTAAGGCAAAACTCAAGAATATTGCGCCTAAATTCCCATACCTCTAGCCCAATACCCTAGCTCCTCTAGAACACAAAACTCTTACATTCAATGGCCAATACATTTTTTCCAATCAACTCTAAACCAAGCTAGAAACACCATCACCACTTCAAAAAACCCAAACCCTACGAGCTTATACATAATATTACTCATACTCAAAGGGAAGAATGTCGTGGTCAAGATTTGTGCTACATTTGTAATGGCCAAAACTGTTACTAAATCAGAAGAAACTTGTTTCCAACCACCCGCAATTGCTTATCAAGACTTCATAACTCATCTATATTCCCGTATATGGAATTTTTCACCACTTGGACTTCTATAAGAATACATCAGGGTTAATTTCCCAAAACGTCAAGGCTCTGCTCTGCACTTAATAATAATAATACATATAACTTCAAATTATAAATTGAAATTTTACATATTGACATAGTCATATTGACTCTAATTATTTCTTAGCTACATATTCACACTTGAAGGCCTAAAATTTACGTGTATAAAAGATTAAAATCTTTTTAAGGCCCTTTTCTTATCAACATCAGTGAAAACAATTTCCTGACAACGTACAAGTCCATTAGCTCCTCCAAAGCACAACCATCTCTCACTACCCTTATTCAAGTTCCATCTCACTTTATGCAATGCTGTCTTTTTGGAAGGAAATACTTCAGGTATATTCCCAGAATCAAGCTTTTCATTATCATCTCCAGGTGTATTCCCATCTCTAGTAATAAGAGCCGTGCTTTCATGCAGTTTCTTCTTTCTGCTACTACTCAGTTTTGGTCTTTTGGGCTGTTGTTCCGGAGAGTCGCCGTCAGAAAGGGCTGCAACAAATTGAAGGCTGGATGAATATTCTAAAAAAATCAATGACAATGAACCACTTAGAATCACATCATAATTAGCAAGGTTTACCTATAATCTGTGAATCGTTACTAGAAACTTTAGTCAATTGATTATTTGCACTTCTGCTTAAATTTGTCTTTGATAATAAGTCTCGGAAAGATTGGGCCTGGTGGCCTTTATCTTGCACTTTCTTTATTGGGAAAGGAGAGCTTGATACTTGAGTGTTGATAATGATGGTTGATTCCTCTTCAGATACCGACCCACATAGAAAGAATGGAGTTCGATTGCGGAAATGTTCGGTCTCCACTGCTTTAGCAGTAAGCTGAGTACATTAAATATACTCTCATTAATAATTATTTTATTTTGGGGCAGTGGAGAATATTCATGTGTATAAGCATTAATAGAGGATTATGTTACAGCTGCAAATTTGAGTCCTCTTAAATTTGTGTTCCGTAACCAACGCAAATCATTTCGGACTCACAGTTATAAAAAAAAAGAGGATATCCCTCAAAGGATTGAAAACTGTGTCATAAGTTAAGTACCTTATTTCTTTTAAAGACTTGCACCGTCATTTATTTTGTATTTCTTAATTCATGTAAAAAAATGTATAGTTAAACTTAAAACAATGGTATGCAAGGATTGAAATTTTGACTATTTTGGTCATGCAAAGTTATAATACCATGTCAGAAGAGAGATGCTGGTAATTGCAAGTATATCTATAACAAAATGTTACTATTACCTGAAAACGGAAAGCGGAACCATCTGCTCCACAATATGCAGCCATGCCTGACATGATAGAATAAACCACAACATTTAGTTAGTATTAAGTAACAGTAATACACTGTTTAACTAGATAGTTTGTTTACTGAGAAAAAATTAATCAGATGCTTTTACTCCATTTGGTATTTTCATAAAGCAGTTTTTTCTAAACCTAGTTTTGTCTTAAAACCAACAAGATCCATCGCGATAACATCACAGAAGAAATGCATACCAAAAAAAGTACCTGTTATCGGTGACACTTGAACACTCCAAATGGCATAAGATGAATATGCACTACCATGCATCCCTGGTTGTCTTTTTCCATTGTATATAGTTCCGGTGACAGGGAGGTCATTTGCAGACTTCGGCAAGCTAATGGTTTTCATTGTTCCATCCTCAAAGCACATAATGATACAACTACAAAAACATAAAATATAAATGAGTTTAACTATAATGATGACGAGCTCAGGCATCATTTGATCCAGTTACAATTATGGATTACCTTGGTTTTGACAGCCAATCCAAACTGTATATGATTCTCTGGGAAGGATTGAGGAGCCTTAGAGGACGGAATGGATTACTGCAAATAAATTGCCATCATGATTCAAGTCATTGCCAAAAGTTTTACAGATAGTCAGATACTAAGACGGAAGGAAGAAATACAAATAGACTATAATAGTCATTATTTCTAATTGAGGAGACAGAAAAGCTAGCAAAGACATACACATAGATGATACAAAGAAATGTTGACTCTCTAGTTGACTTATTTCACAATGCTTACACTTAGAATGAGAATGAACTAAAGAGTAAATACATAAGGATCAACATTTAAAAAGACAAGTATGCTTATATTGATATTCACGAGTCAAGAAAGGAAAGAAAAAAAATTATACTTCAATATAGATAGAATGCAACTAGCCATTAGATTTATTTTTTTTCAATATAGATAGAATGCAACTAGCCATTAGATTTATTTTTTCTCAAAAAGAAATAAATAAATAAAAACTCACCGTAGGTCCCAAAACTTAAGACCTTCATGTCCTGCGGTTACTATTATGTTAGAACTCTCTGGATCACTGAAACATCATAACAAAAGATCACATCCTATTAAACACTTCAAAAGGTAAGAGGATGGCTAAAGGATGTACAACATCAACAACCAAGCCTTATCTAACTAAGTGGGGTGCCAAAGGATGTAAATATAGTTTATTTTAGATGGAAAAAAATTACAGCCTTGCAAACCAATGTTAGAACACAAATGATGCTTGTTTTATTATTTCTGAAAGTAAGAGTTTGAATTACAGAAATAAGGGAGTTAATTAGAGTTGATATAAAGAAATAAGTTAAATGATTTATCTGAGGACTTAATTAGATTAAGTTTTAGTTTTAGTATCAATCAGAGTCTTTTTTTTATTAACCAGTGAATTTGATGAGAGAATATGAAAGTGAAAATCATATACATATATATACAGAATATTTCTTTATACAGAATAACAGCAACATATTGTTAGAGGCATTGTTAGACCTCTTATTATAGAACAATATAAGAGGAGCGATCAGAAATAAATTACAGCAGTTATGGTTAGTAATGTTCTTATTTGTATGATTAATTGTTGTTTTTATTGGTATTAACTGTCAGTTATTTTGTCTGCCTTTAGGAAGAAATAGAGGAAGCGGAAAGTGATTGTTGGGTAGTTATTGAGTGGTTGTGGGATGGAGACTCCAAGCTCTATAATTCTTGGAAGGGAGAGACAAAGACTCTTGAGTTTCTTGGAGGAAATTACTGCTTCTCTCCTTGATTTTCCTTTAGTTTATCTCTTGTAATTATATAAACCAGATTTCACTTTTTAATTAATTTCTGACCACTGTTAACCAGAATTATTCAATAAACGCCAGTACACAATTCAGTTTCTTAGCTATGATTACCAATTTCTAACACAATCAATACAATCAATCACATCAATCATGTCTGAGAAGGTTAAACTATCACTAACCCTTCAAAAGGAGCCCATGCAACCGTTCTAATAGGAACTGTATCCCCACCGAAACAAAGTATAGGCCTTGTATCTACAGATAAACAACCGAGTCAACAGATAATAATTTATGATTCTTATGGAATAAATACATTTCTCAGCACAGCCCCCTTCCCTAGCAGCCCCAGATAGGAAAACATAAGAACACATTAAGTAGCAGAATTATTACCAACACATTTAGATGAAGAATTTGTAGAGAATTTCCATAGAGCAACCTAAATATAAAACAAATTCTATTAGTAACAACATATATTGTTTTAAGAATAATAATACTGAAAACCATAACAGTTCAAGATATAGTTGAGTTGAGACCTCCATTTTCTATCTCATGAGCTATAATAATTGAGACCTCCATTTTCTATCTCATGAGCTATAATAATTGAGACCTCCATTTTCTATCTCATGAGCTATAATAATTGAGACCTCCATTTTCTGCCTAATTTAATGGTTGTATTTCAAATCTTATATTTACTTGTGTAACGGCCCATCCTTTGTAAATGTTCTTAGGACTCTACAACATTGAGTTTATTTTCTTTCTGCTTTCATTTCCCCACATTCAGTCCATATAACATTGCAAGCTTAAGTGGTATTTTTATTGTAGATCACACCCAATAATTCAATGACGGCATCCACCTTACATGGATTCTGTGATGGATTACTGCCTATTATTTTGTATGATGGATTCAAAGTACATAAGGCGTGAGACTTGAGTTATTACATGTTTTCCAAATTGCAACTCTAAATTTGGATATGTGTTTCTTGCTAAACTTGCATTCCATGTAAACTATTTTAATTAGGAATAAACTGTTTCCAAGGCTTGTTTCCAAATCTCAAGTTTTCCATTTATTTCTTCCCTTGCTCTCCACCAACTAAGGTTATATCATCCAAAGAAAAACATATATTGTGACACCTTCTTTTGGATATGTTGAGTAAGAATGTCTAGAACAAAATTAACCTTTGTTGCACACTTATAATTATTCAAAAATATATTGCATTCTCGCCTTGTATTCTCATGCTAGCCATGATGTGACTAACCATTGCCTCGCTATTATTCTATATATTAGAAAGGTAGAGAGAATGATGAATTCAGAATCTAGAATACTCTAGAACAGAGAAGGAAGAGAGAAATATGGTATGATCGATCAGAAAATGATTATTACATTGAGAAGGCTAGGATAGCACTATATATAGGGACATGTAACTAACCCAGTTATTTAAAGCTATGCGAACTTAGCATAGAGTTTGTTAAAGCGCTAACAGCTATACGAACTCAGCATAGAGATTGTAAAAGCACTAAAGCTATGCTGATTCAGCATAGAGTTTGTTACAACTCACAAGCTGATCTAATCTGCATTTACTCTAATACTATATATTAGAGTTTGACCTAACTTATCCTTACAAAACCGGTTGGTAAGGTGAGGAGTGTCCCTCTATATATACTCTTTCAATGCTATATCTCTAACCAATGTGAGACTTTAGGATCTTCCTAATACACCCTCTCACGTCCAGCACTCTTTTAGGCTTGAAGCGTGGATATTAACGGTGGGCGGCCTATGGTCCGATTGATAGGCTCTGAAACCATAATAGAGTTTGACCTAACTCATCCTTACAAAACCAGTTCGTAAGGTGAGGAGTGTCCCTCTATATATACTCTTTCAATGCTCTATCTCCAACCAATGTGAGACTTTAGGATCTTCCTAATACTATACAGTATTTCTTTTACTATTCTCAAATTAATTGGTAGTAGGATCGTAAGAGTAATCTTGATCCTCTTCCCCACATTTTAGTCTATTTGAGTCCAAAGAAATATCATGTCCTTCATTAAAAAGATAAGGAATAACTTTTCCACCTTTTCTTGATGTCTTGTTCCTTGGCTATTACTTTTTCCCTCATCACCTTTAAAAGAACCTCACCTAATTAGTTCTCTTTCTTTTCTTTCCCTATAGTTCTCTTTGACCACTCTGCTTTTCAATAGTATAAGATAAGATGTTCCTCTCTCTAAAATGGTGATTTGGCCCTCTTTACTTACTTCCCTACATACCACCATTGACATTTGACACCACGATACCCACTGGATGCCTACAAACAACCATTTATATCACCTCTTAGGGAAATATTTTTATTTAGACGTATCTCTTTGACTAAAGCTTTATTTTAGAAAGGCAAAGACATAATCAGATAGTATTGGGGACAATTATACCGTTCCATCATGGCAGCCAGCAAGTAAATAATCATGAGGGGGCGTAACCGACCACTCCACTGTCAAAGGAATGCTGTGAAACAAAAAAGAGTAAATTAAACAAAATAGCCAGTCTAGAAAAACATATATTAAAAGGCATTGCGTACAACACATTCTGCAGTTGCATGAATTTAACCACCATAAGCCAACATGTCAATAACTCTACAATGAGCCCCCTTTTTTAGGTGATTATAATTTTTAGCATTCTCCAGAATTAATGATGGGCAGAGGGTTATAAACAGAAAATTCAATTCAATAAGGTAGAGACAGAAACTAAACATTGCACTTTCTTTTAAAATTTACGTTCACTAGTTTTCTTAAGCTGAAAGTTTACATAAAACTAACATTTCCTTTAGTAATCAATTGCAGCGCACAGTTCTTTCTTGAAATGCACAATTGTTGACAATTTAACATTTAATTCTTATTTTACTCAAGGGCTATAAATCAATAACATTACATAAAATTAACATTCTTCCAAAGCACCTTTTCTATAAAGATTTTTTTTTCACTAAGCAGCAAAATTTGAGTGTTCTATATAGAACTTTTCTAATGCAGCAGTGCCCAGCCATGACAAGCCCTATTATGCAGATCCACTGTTTTTTACAAGCATAATGCATTACCATTATAATATTAGTGAAATTACAATTCTGGTGACAAACAAACTCTAAATAAGGGTTTAAATGAATTAGGCAAGTAGACTTTTTTACTTGAATACAAACATCCAAATATTTCTATCAGAAAAACAAATAAATAATTTCACAAAGACCTGGACACAATGCAAATTTGAGTCCCATTGTCACCATTATTTTAAGATTTGATATTATATACAAATTGTATTCTGAAAATAAGAATTCTTCATAAAAATATATATAGATGAGTGCATGTCAATGTTTGTTGAGGTTTAAAATATAACAAAATTCATATTTCTTTGACCATTTTAATGTAGATGGGTTTAATGTTCACCATAGTTAGAATGAAGGAGGAAAAATACCTTTGTAAGCTACCACGCTTCAACATTGAGCATTTGAATACAGGCTTCAATCTTAAAAAACGTGGATCGGTGCCTTCGTTTTGCATATAAATTGCTCTCAGTGCATGAGGAAGGGGAACCTCCCACCTACAAGAATTATGATGCAACATCAAAAGTCATCCAAATCATAATGCTCCTCAAAGTCACAGATAGTTATAAAAAGAACTTGCTTTTGTTGAGAAAAACCAAACACTGTGAAATTTTAATGAACTTCTTAACGATTATCAATGGCAATGGCAGTGCTATACAGCTACGATAGGGACTTCAGGATTATGGGGTGCCTATGTACCACGTCAAGTAGTATGAGATGCTAGGTGGCTAATATGTTGTTAATCTCATATAGCGTAGCAGGATAGCCCCTAACGGAAAGACAAAAAACTAGTGTAAAAGGGTCCATATTTAAATTTATTCCCTTATAAAAAGAGAATGGCTGCTAACAGTGTGAGGAATTTATCTCTGAAATCCTATTAGCAGATGCAATAACGGTTTGGGACCACAGTTTTGCAGGAATTAGCGGCTGCTACAACTGCTATTGCAGACGGTGGCTCACAGGACAAAAAAACGTCGCGCCAAATTGACAACATAGCTAGGTGGAATACTTAAGTAGCTTGGTTCATCTACTTAATAAATAGCTTCTAAAGGAAAATTTTGAAAGTGCTTGGTTGCTTATCCAACGTTCTAGGTGAGGGAGGAAAGCGGGTGCAATCTTATATTATTATTTTGGATTGTGTGACAAAGGAGTATCTTTCACTGAGGGAGTCGGGTCTTTGGAACTTGTAGGGATTTCTTTTGATTAAAAAATCATTGCAATCTGTCACTTGAAGTGCCATTGTGGATTACTGCAGCCAATTAGATATCTGTCGATAAATGTTTGCGTTTTGTGTAGATAAATAAAAACGCAGAATTGGACAAACAAAAACAGTGAACTGACTATTGTAACTATTTCCACAGTGAACTGACCATTGCAACCATTTCAATAGCAAACAATAAACCTTGCTGAATCTACATAAAAAGGATCAGTTCATAACTATTGTAACTATTTATATACTAACTGGTACAATATTGTTTCAGTTTTAGCCTTTAACAAGAAACTATGTAACTTTACATACAGATTAGGTACCATACCAGGATAACAACGGTTATACACCAAGGAGCAACTAGCTTACTAAACTACATTATAATCTTCTAAGTGTTATTTATCATAAACATTGGCCTGGGTTTAGTTTATGATAAAGCATTGGCCTGAGAAAGCACTTCTTATGCTCCATAGATTGTGTCACAACTTATTCAAATTTCAAAATATATCAAAAGTCAATCCTAAGTCTCTATTTAAGTAGTTGTCTTTTGTCCATTATGTCTTGTTCAACTTTTTGGGAGAGGTCGTTATGATACAGACACAATCAATATAATATAATGATTAGAATATTATTTACTTAAAATATCCAAATTTCAAATACCTCAAATCTAATAACATGATAGTTCATAACAACATATATACATAATCAATAAAAAGAAAAATAAATCATTCAAGTATCACAAAGAAGATCAATAGAAAATGGAGAAAGAGGCTCAAAAAATCTTACACTTCCAGAGACCCATTGCCCAATAAGACAGCAAGATAGCCCATTCTATGGTTGCATGAGGAATCAATATTGTTAAGAGGCCGCCATTTGACATCCCATGCCACCTTTCCATTATGAGCTAAACATGACACAAATTTTGGCAATGCTACATTTTGTGGAATGGGACATATAGATGCTTGAGGTTCCAATACAGAACTACCATGCGATTGACGGTCTTCCTCCTCCTCACACTGATTCAATAATGGCCTACTTGCATCTTGGCTACAGCTTCTTTCCATGCGATTCATATTCAACCTACTCCTTGTAATAGGAGTTTCTGAATCGCATGCAGAAGCAACTTTCTTGGCATTCTTTCCCTTTGTATTAGAAAACTGTTGCGATTGATTTTCATCAGAATTGCCATGAACTACATCCGGAGAAATAAATTCGGCTGAATCTGGAAATTCAATAGCAAAAGGAACAAGTTGGTTCTCACAATTTGGATCACTCACTGTTACTTCTTTTGAATTCTTTTTAGGTCTCTTAATTGGTGCTGATTTTTTTTTCAAGGTTTTATTTCCTCTAGGCCCTTTTTTATTCTTGTATGTAATACAAAGTGTTTCTTTATTGTTTTCATTATTCCCATTTGGAGCAGGACACTCAATGGAATTTTCTTCAAATTGAACAGTACCAGATGGCATGTCTATTACAGTTGGATTTTTTTTCAATCTTCCATTTTTCCTCTTGTATGTAATACAATGCATTTCTTCATTGTTTTCAAGATTCTCATTTGGAGCTGGATTTTTTTTCGGTCTTAGTGTTTTTCTCTTGTTTGTAATAGCATGCATTTCTTCATTGTTTTCAAGATTCTCATTTGGAGCTGGATTTTTTTTCGGTCTTCCTCTTTTTCTCTTGTTTGTAATAAGATGTATTTCTTCATTGTTTTCTTCATTGTTTTCTTCATTGTTTTCAGTAGGATTCTTTCTAGGTCTTCCTCTAGGCCTCTTTATATCTGTCGACTTGTCATTTGTGCCTGTGTCTTTTATAGGTTTTTTTCCCTTCTTCACGGGGAGAGAAGATACTGCTTTGTTGTGTTCCTTATTATATAGAAGACACCATATTTGCACAGCACCTCTGCCAGTAAGCGGGGCACCCATTTTGTGATAAGATGAACCAGGTGGATGAGCCGCAACAGCAATGAACTAAACCAAGTATCATAAAAGGTCATCTAATGTACAAGAATTGCAAAGAAAATGAAAATTATTTTCTACTTTCGAGTCTGGAGCAAAAGTAAGTGCGGCATTTTACAACATATCTGAATATAGGTGCAGCCACAATAAGAAAGCAGCCACAATAAGAAAGCAGCCACAAAAGTATATCAAATAGGTATGCATATGTAGTAGGTAATATGTAGAACATTGAAGAATTTTAAAATAAACTTGTTGAACTTGCTGCTGTGTGATTGTTGCACCGTGTTACCAGTGTCTCCAACATTAATTAACCAAAGAAGTTAGGTAAGCCAGGTGGCAATTTAAAATGGCGGTGCTTAACTATTAAATTGAGTCCATGGAATCTTACAGCTACGTGTGACAAGTGCGGCATAGTACTGACACAAATTTAGCTTTCTACTTAAATCATTTATAGTGACAAACCATTTCAATCTAAAGGCTTTTAACAGTTACGAATATAGTTTTTCTAGACCTCTATACCTGTAAATATTAGAATAACTTCCATCTGATCTACACTCATTACCACACCATCAAACTTCAAATAAGCAATCACCCTCAACACGTGAAACATCACACTCAGAATCATCAGAAAGACAGAATGCACTGTTTATATTGCATTCAAACTTTAAAGACTTCCCAAAGCAGCAATAAAACAATAAAAGGCATTGTTATTAAATGTGCAATACATGTCTAAAACGAAGAGAGCAAACAAAGTACCTCGCATTTAATTGAACAATCGGACTCCTCGTGCATCCTAGGACACCAATCTAATGCCCATACAGAACCTCCAACATTCATCACAAAGTCTCTGCTCCAACAAAATTTTAAGTGTTTAGCCAAGTTAAACAATAATCCGCGACAAAATACTTAATTTATTGGCATGTTCAACAACAAAGTACAAACATAAACTTAAACTCCATGGAAATGTCATTGAGTAAACCACAACAAAACAAGTTAATATTTAAGCCATACCTGGAATCTTGAGATTCCGCATCCTCAAGTAGTTCCTCCTTTTCCGTATCATACTGAAAAGCACACACAATGATAATGTCTAGAAGTCTAATTATTAATAATTATAAGTTACAACTTGAACTTAAAAGAAAAATACATTCTACACACCTTGCAAACAAATAAAGTAGAACTAAGTATAGGAAGACTTGTACCTTAGGAACAATGGCAGATGAAAACTGAGGTAAGTTTATGTCTGTGATATTATTTCTCTCATAACACTCAGAGCACCCAAGTCCATAAGCAAACCTAATGTTTTTAGATGGATATTTAAAATCCTTCCATGCTCTGCATATTTAATGGTCAACCAAAAAAAAGAAATTAAGGGATTGTTTAGAAACTTCTAAAAACCGTAGTCAATATATTGGAGCTATGTTTAAATCTCATGAAACCCAACTTTGAAATTCAGTTCATGAAAAGCAACAACTTCGAAGTTTATTTTATTTTAATCCAACTTTCTCGTCGTCCTTCAATTAAATATCGAATTGGATTGACATAATTGTAGGAACCACAACCACTAAGTCGTCCAATGATTAACAAACATGCTAAGTTTCTCCAGTGTTAAATTAATATTAAAATAAAGTAGATAAAAAGCAATGTTGTCGATGACGGATGGCGGTCCATGGCAGAGAGCCTTGCAGCACCGTTGTAGCAGCTTATGGCGGAAAAACCCACAATATCCACCGATATTTACCATTGCGGCGAGCCCAAAAACCACCATGTATATCCTCCATAGCGGTCATGGCGCCGCAATTTGATAACACTGATAAAAAGTGATCTAATCTAAAACAAATTTTAACCAAACTATGTTGAAGTTAAAACTAGTCCGCAAAAAAACTAAATCCATACAACTTATTATATCTTTAAACAATTCTAAACCTGCTGTCAAACTGCCCCTAAAAACATGAGATAACAAACAAACAGCATAGCCGTTAGTGATACAAACAAAAAACAGTTACATGATATATATCACAGAGCATCACAGTCGATACATATTAATCAATAATATAACAAAATCGCATTGCTCGAGAACATTACATATTCTTAATATCTTCACAAAGATTATGACATAAGAGCAAAAAGAATTCAAAAAAAACATGAAACAATTAGTTGTTTACTAACCATACCTTAAGAAAGTGACAGAAGAACTCATTCTCTTGATCTCACTTTCCTCAACAGCAGCATTGCGTACTTCCCCACATAGTTTGGCAATGGTGTCCATGTCATGGAAGAAATTCTCAACAGAGAAATCAAACAGGGAAACCTTAAGGTTAGAATCACCGCTGGTATTACTACCACCACCGTCATTGTTTCGCACTGTAATGGAATCATCGGCAACAACAACAGCAACACTTTCGCTCTCTTTAGTTGCCTTAATCAGTTTCTTTTTCTTCTTCTTTTTGATATTAAATAATAATGTAGCAATCGTTAAGTTATCTTCTGCCTCTTCCATTCCTCTCTTGTTAGCAATTGCAGGCGAATGTTAAAAATTTCCAGAACCGAAATTCAAACCCTGGATCAGCTCTATTGCCGTGATACCATTTATGAAACCTAAATGCTCTTTACTTTACCTGAGTGGAAAATTTACAATAAATTAATTAGCACTAATCTCAAATACTAATCAACTGAAATCACTCCAGAATTAACCAATAACCATTTTCAGTTCTCTTGTAAGCATTTGAATCATAAATAAAGATACACTGATTTACATGATATAAACATGAATGCAACTTACTACATTTTTACAAAGAAAAACATAATACACAGTACTAACCGAGTGAGGGAGAGGTGAATGAAAATGGCGTTTTACGGCGAAAAACGATTAGAGTGAGGGAGAGAGGTTGGTCGTTCACGGCGGAGAGAGAAAATGATACCGGTGAGAGAGAGACAATTAGGAATTAGGGTTTCTGTTTTAAAAATAACCGTATTTGTAATTGACCGCCCGGGCATATAACTGGTTCAGGTCAACAGTTCCACCGGTTTTTTACGGTTTATTCTGGGCCACTGGCGGTTTATTTAGTCTCACCGGACCGGCTGCAGCTTCGGTTTCCGGTTCATTACGTCGTTAATCATTTAACCTTATTCAGTTATTTATATTATGATTAAATATTAATTGGTTCTCATGAATATATGGTCATTTTTAATTTTAATTCCTCTAAAATATTTATTTTTATTTTTGAATGGTTCTCTAAAATTTTGTATCTACACTTTTTTTTCCTCCGCTAACCTCTGTTAACAGAATCTTGTTTGGGCCTAGAACCCTCATTGTTTACTAAAACACATTGATTTCACTTTACATCCCCATACCCTGACTCATGTATTATTCTAGTTAGGATTAGTTTTGATTTCATATTTTTCTTAGATAATAAAATGTAATGGTATTTTAATATTTTTGATAGATTTTGGTTAGTTTAGGTAATGAAAACGCCATGAAAAATATGATGTTTGATTAGATTTTTGCATGATAATATAGTTGATGTGGCAATGCCAACATGACAAAGATGCTGATGTGGATGACACGTGGCGTTTTGTCCTCATTTTATATTATTTATATAAATTTAAATTATAGCAACGGATATTTCGTCGCTAATATGAACATCAAACAGAAACCCATAAACAAGAGTTAATTTGTAGTTAATCCGTAACTAATTCCTAATTAATTCAAACATATCAATCTTATGACTTAGACTTTATCTTTTCTCATGAGTTTTTGCAAGAAAGTTTATCACATTATAAGGATCTCTCACAAATATTTAATTTTTTTACTTGAGATGAATTAAATATGAATTTTTTTACGAGCCGATTTTCTATAAAACGGAAACAAGGAAACTGTTAGCATGTAATTGAGTTTTAAGCTAATATTTTACAGGGCTTATCTCATAACATATATATGTTGGATCCTGTTATAGGATGTGGAATATTCACGCTTGTAAGGGATGGTGTTTAGTGCAAGTGTGAGTGGTTAAAGTCTCACATTGCATATGAATGGGTGGATTGTTGGATTTATAAGAGAGATGATTCATTTACCTAACACCTTAAAGTTTTAGGTTGAGATGTGACATCTCCGTCTCATGTGGTCCTAGAGTATTAGTCGCATTGGTGCTCCCGACTTCCCTGGACTCCCCAACTGTGGTATTAGAGTCGTGTTGTGGTTCGGCTTGATGGGGAGCGGGAGCTGGATACGGTGTTGGATCCTGTTATAGGATGTGGGAGATTCACACTTGTAGAGGAGAATGTTGGATGCAAGTGCGAGTGGTTAAAGTCTCACATTACCTATGAATGGGTGGAATGTTGGATTTATAAGAGAGATGGTTCATTTATCTAACACCTTAAGGTATTAGGTTAAGATGTGGCGTCTCCCTCTCCTATGGTCCAAGAGCATTAGTCACATTGGTGCTCCCGACTTTCCCAGACTCTCCAACAGTGATATCAAGAGCCTTGGTTTGGTGGATATAAATTTTAGTATGCTATGTAGTTACAGTTTTGTCTGATCTTCCACATCAAAAAGGTTTTGGCTGCAATGTCAAGTTTTTTTAAGTGCAGTGAAGATTGACTTAGAGAAATTTAATGGAAGAATCAATTTTGACTTGTGGAAAATTATCCGCTAGGGGTGTTCATTTACCTGCGGTTTGGACGATTTTTACGCTAAAAATTATCCAAAACGCAAAAGAGAAAAATGTGTGGTTCGGTTTGGTTCAGTTGGCTTTTAAAAATAAAACCAAACCAAACCAAACTAATGCGGTTAGGGTTGATTTGGTTGGTTCAGTTTTTTACAAAAAAATTATTGAACCATACATACACATATAGAGGAAAATATAATTTTGTATTTTATCATTCATACATTTCCATAAAAAAAAGTTTATAATTGTCAAAATAAGTTTAAAATTTGATACATAAAATTGTGTCTTACACGTTTATCTTAAGTCTAAAGAATTATATAAATGAAGTTGTATTCTTAAATCAATATCATACAAAGAATATGATAAAATATATTTTGTCAAAATAGTATTTATAAATGAGTAATATTTTGTGTTTTGTTGATATGTAAATTAAAATAAATATCATACAAAGAATATGATAAAATATACCTACAATATTTGTTGATTTCTCTAAAGAATTAAAGAAATATATATTAGTTAGTAAAATTTTGTAACGTAATGCGGTTTGGTATGGTTAGGTTTGTAAAATACAAACCGCAAACCGAATCGAACCGCGCGGTTCTATTAGAAAACGGGTCAAACACATCCGAACCAAATGTAGTTTTTTGCGGTTTTGGTTTGGTTTTACGGTTTTCTATTGGGCTGGTTCGTTTTGAACACCCCTACAATCCGCATGTCTTTGGCTAAGAATATTCTTGCGAATGTTCTTGGTACGTCGTCAGCCAAAGAGCTTTGGGAGAAACTTTAAGGGTTATATTAAGGAAAGGGTATATCAAATCGTTTATTGTTAAAGGAGCAGTTTCATAATTTGCGTATGGATGAATATACAAAAGTATCTGATCATCTAAGTATTCTAAATGGTATTATTTCTGAATTAGAAATTATTGGAGTCAAGACTGATGATGAAGATAAAGTTTTTAGACTCGTATGGTATCTTCCATCTTCCTATGAGCATATTAAACCTGTTTTGATATATGGGAAGGAAACTTTGAGTTTTGAAGAAGTTGATAGTCAAATTATTTCCGAAGAAAGAAGATTGAAGGGTGAGGATAATACTTCTTCAAACTCACAGTCGGTTGCAAGAGGAAGGCCTTATATGAAGAAAAACAATGAAACAAGTGTGAAATGTTAGAAATGTGAAAAGATTGAACATATATAAAGTATAAGTGTCATGATGGGGCAGCGTCAGAGAAGGACTCTGAGTCAAATGCTAGTAATGTCTCTCTCGTTGTGAGAGAAGATAATCTTATATGAAAATTGAGTAGTGTGTTCTTATAACATTTCCGCAGTCATGGAAAAAGGTGAGGTATTGCCAGCGGATTAACACATGAGCATTGATGCAAAATATGTTGTGAGATTATGTCGATGGTTAAAGAGCTTCTTACCAACATAGAATTTGCACCATAAAGTTTCAATCTGGTTTTGTACTTGTGAAAATTCTTGAATTGGTTTACCTTCAAATGAAGTATATTCTTTGTTAAGTGGAGTATGATAGTTTTTAAAACTAAGATTGTCAATGAAGACAATATTAAAATTCTTGGAGTGGTTTAGCTTCAAGTGACTATACTCCATATAGTGGAGTATGATTGTCGGTGAAGACAGTGAAAGTTAATGTATTATTTTCAATCATGGTGGAGATTGTTGGGGTTGATTGAAAATATACATGTTGAAGATGTCCCACATCACTTAATATTATGAAGGAAGAGGGAGTCCAAGGCTATGTATAGGATTCAAAATTTTCTTTACAACATGTACTAGTCAAAAGCACTTTAAGCTTGTATTTTACTTTTTATATTTTCTTTGTTTTATAGGTATTTATCCATATCGGAGCCTCGAGGAATAAAGTGTGGAAGGCACGGCTTCGATTGTGCAGTATTGGAGCTAAATAAGGCAAAATAAACCATAAAGTCCGCTAAGCGGAGCACCAGCGCGCTTATGCTATCAAATTTCAATAACCCAGCTTGAAGCGGAGCAAAACAGAGGCGAATCAAATTTTTGAGTCTGCTTAGCGGAGCCATCTCGCTAAGCGAGATCACCTTTACTGTTGTAGATATTTTGTGTAATAAGTGCAATCCGCTTAGCAAGCTGACAGCCTACTTAGCAAGCCTCTGCCTAGCGGACATGCGCTGAATTGCTTTATATTTCTTTCATTTTACACATTTAGGTTATGGTTTGGGAAATTTTTTGGTCCCAACTCCATCAATTTCATTCTTAGATTAGGATTAGCTTAGAAAATAACACTAGGTCGTGCACTTGGATGATCAGAGGTGGATTTCTCATCAACCAGAGCTGACAACCCACGAGATGTTTGGTTTATCTCTTCTCTTCTCTGTGTATTTCTTTTGAGTTGGGTTTTGTTTGTATATTTACTCGAGTCTCATGTATATTTATCGTACATGGTGTTATATAAAACTTGCTTTACAATTCTATGTTGATTGTTGTTTTGGATTTTTGCTCTATGCTGGGGACTTAGGTTTCTTTAGAGATAAACTGCTTGAATCTTTATCTAGGATGATTATCTGTTAGTTTTTGAACTCTAGAGATAGATTTAGAGCTAACATTCACTGTTTGTATCTGTACTTAATGCTTTCGTGTTTGAGCGGCGCGTGAGAGATCGCTGACGCGAGAATACGGATGTTCTCGCAACTTTGCGTTAGAGATAACCTTGGTTGTGAGTTGATCTCGTAGGTGCTCCAGAGATGGACGCTTATGTGAGAGATGCGTGATGACATAGACGAGTATCATAGGTTGACTATAACTGGTCGATAAGTTTAAGTTTGTGACGAGTGAGTATATTTGCATGCCTGATAAGTTATTTCTCTTCTAAGAATGTGTTTATTTTTTCCTGTCAATATCCTTGTTTACTTTTCGTTCATTCAAACCCAAGCTCGAAACTATATAAACTATTGAATGGCATCTCTCCATCTCTGTGGACACGATTATTCCCGGATAAATATTTCCACATCTTTTGTTGCTTGCCGCTATGCCTACTTCAACAAAATGGCGCCGTTGCCGGGGATGGTTATAAATTGCATCGCAATAGTTTTCGTGGTTTTGAGCTTTGTATATATCGTATATATTGTATAGTTTCACTTGTATATATATTTACTTGTACATGTTTACTTGTTTATATTCATCATATAGGTTTACTTGTATATGTTACATATAAGTATACTTTTATTGTTGAACGTTGGTGAAGCATGTTGATCTCGGATTAGCTCTTTAATTACAAATCTTCACTTTTCAACTTGCGTATCCAACATTCACCAATTTTTCTCTTTGTGTATGTTAATAGTTATATGTATTCCATGTTTGTATATATGTGTTTGTTCTTGTACATATTTGTATATGTGTGTTTTCTTTTATGTTTGTATAATTGTTGTATATATTTGTACCCGTAACGTTTGTTGAGTGGTTGGTAAGGACACTTTCTTTAGGCTTGTGCGGTGAGACGTCCTCATGGCATGACGGGAGGAAGCTACTTTCCAAACACCGAAACAATAAAGGCGTCGAGCTACCAACGTAAAACAAGCGCTTGTTGGGAGGAACCCCAAGAGTTGTAATTTTTTTTTATGTTTAAGAGGTATTTAGGTGAAGTGGAGAGGGTTGGGACATCTAATTATGTTTTGTTTTTTCTGAATTTTACTGTCATCGCTTAGTGAGCTCAGCTCCGCTTAGCGAGCACAACAAAAGTTTGTTTTCTTGCTTTGTACCTGTGGGGTTCCAATTCCACTTGGTTCCATTCTGTTTCCCACTCTCACCAATGATATTTAGCAGTAGATAATAGTTTTGTTTTTCTAATTCTATTGTTGGTTGTTTGGATTCAAATTTTGTTCGGTGATTCGAAGATTTTTGAGGTGATTTTCCAAAGCTTAAGTGTTTCAACTTGCGGATGTATGGTAGGATATTGTTTTTGAATCATTCAAGGTACTCATTTATCGCTCTCTATAGCATAGCATATTTAGGAAACTTTTCATTTATACAATTAACATGCCATTCATTCTTTTGCATTACTTGCTTGTTGATTAAATCACTTTAGTTTCCAAACCATAAATGTGAGGAAGCTTTCCATTATTTACATATGCTGGAGGCCACAATCTTTGTTTTAACTGTATTTTATTATGCTTAATCTTTTATTTATGTTGATTTTAGAGAAGCATGAAAAGGATCAAGACATCTTGTTTTATTTTGAGCAAAGCAACCAAAACCAAATAGTCAATTCACCTTGTGAGTGTGTGATCATTTGTTAACCCTTTTGAGCTTTTTGTCAATGTCCATGTTGTTTTTGCTAAATGCTTATCTTTGAGTGTTTAGTTTTCATTTTTGCATGGATGATTGATTCTTTGTTTTCTTGAACCCTCAACCATGATTTTTGGTATGAATTTTTACCTTGCCTTAGAAGTAGGGAGTATTCACATGATGATGTGGTTGAATTTAAGTTGGGGAGAAAAAATGATTGTGCACTTATTTGGTTGTTGCTATGAGGTTGAAAAGAAAAGAAAAAATGTCAAAAGAAAATAAAAGAAAAAGAAAGAAAAAAAATGAAAAAGTTTTGAAAAACAAAAAGAAAAGAGAAGCGGATAATTGTGCTAATAAGTATTGTGATAGGTTTTAGAAACTTGGAATAAGGAAGAAGTTTGATCGGAATTGTGTTGCTTGGAACTTTGTGGATTGATCACTCCCTTAGGTTTAGGCAAGTTTTTGTTTCGATTAGCCTTAGCACTTATCCCTTATTTGTGAACCAAGCCACATTACAACCTTGAAAAGCCCTTGTGATTCTTGCTTTTGTAATTTCAATTTGATTTTTGGATGAATGCATAATTTAATATTGGCTAAATTACCTCCAGGGTCCTTTAAGTTATTTAATTGTAACAAGTCAGTCCTTTATGTTTTTTTTGTTCTATTTTTACTTTATTTTTTTCTATTACTTTTATTTTAACTTCTAAAATTCATATTAAATTCGTTTTTGGTCCAAAAATTATGAAAAAAATTCTAAAAATATTTCTTCTCATTTTACACTTCGTGTAATTTTATGAGAATTTTATTTTCTGTTTTACTATTTTTCTTTAATTTTTTCTTTTGCATGCATTTTAATTAGTTTTAAAATAGTTCTATGTACTAAAAAATTCTGAAAATTTTATTATATGATCCAATGATGCTCTATGACCTATGTTACGTGATATATCAGTACCATTAATGTTACTTTAGCTTTTTTGGAACAGATTTTGAGAAAAATGTCAACGGTGTAGACGTTAGTTAACATAAAGGACCAACATGTAGCGAAAAAGGACTAACTTGTTACAATTAAAACATAAAGGACTAACTTGTTACAATTAAATAATTTAAAGGATCCAGGAGGTAATTTAGCCTTTAATCTTTTGTTTGCAAGATTGTTGGATGAGTGTTAAAAATCCTCACCTTTGTATGTTTTTCATCTACCGATGACTGTGTTTGCTAGGTGTGATTCATGATGTGAGCATGTTGTTTTAGAATGTTTTGTATGATTTTTGTACTTAGGATTCGTTTCGTTTACATGTTGTCGTTGTAGGATAGTGGTAAGTATTTACTTTGTTTATACGTTTTTGTATTGAGCCATGCATTTGTTTTTGGTTTTTCTAAACTTGTTGATTCACAATTCTTTGGTTTATTACTTTTGATTCTTTGATTTATTTGACATTGTTTGAGGACAAACAAAGTTTCAAGTTGGGGAGAGTTTGATAAGTGCCAAAATATCGATATTTTGAGTATATAATCGTGGCACTTATCAATTCTATTCGTATAGTTTTTGTAATAAAGTCCCGACTTTTATGTAAATATTAGCATAATTGAGTTTTGATTTGTTTTGTGTACCGTTTTATAATTTTTCTTTTGTTTTATAGGTATTTATGCATATCGGAGCCTCGAGGAATAAAGTGTCGAAGGCACGGCTTCGAATGCGCAGTTTTGGAGCTAAATAAGGAAAAATAATGTCTTAAAACAAAAAATAAAATGTCCAAGTGGACAAAAGGAAAATAGCATAAACATAAACAAATAGAATGAAATGTAATGCTAAAAATAAATTGAAAAAAGTAAATTGCAAAAAATTAAACACAAGAATTAAAGTGCATAAAGTAAAGTTAGTACAATAATATGGTTAATTGTTAGTATTAGTCTTAGAGACAATGATCTGATTCATGATAAATTTAGTGCTATGTTAAGCAATCATATATGTACTTATGTAGAAATAGCATCTATGAGGCCGATCAATAACAATTTATGTATCACATTTCTTTGAGAAATGATAGAAATCATTCTCCTAAAACAAATAGCACAGGTACTCAAAACAAAGTGATGAAGACTTAGTCAAAGAGATGAGATCATTACATCAATCAAGTCCTTCTTAGCACCATAGGATAAACTTATCATCTACCCAAAGTAATTCAGATGACCCTTTGATCAAGTGGAAAATAGATTTGAATTGGTGAAAGTTCATCAGATACCAGCCCATACCTATTGATCAAGATGAATCATCAATAATCCAATTAATTAAAAAAAGAGAAAAAGAATATGGAGATGAAGAGAGAGAGACCAAATTCGATCAAGATCAAAGGCAAACAACAACATCAAGCATAAAATGAATTAAAATGCAATTGAAATGAATAAAAGGATTTTTAAAAGAATTTTTTAAAATGAAATTAAAGATGCAAATCACAAATAGGCATCAAAACATTAAAAAAAACAAATAAAATCATCATAGGTCAGAGACCATCATTGGATCATATACAAAATTTTCAGAATTTTTTAATGCATAAAAACATTTTTAAATTTTAAAATGCATATAAAAAAGAGAAAATAGATGAAAAATACTAAAATATAAAATAACATTCTAAAACATTAACATAAATATGGCTTGATTCATCAAGAAACTTCATAGGTTCATGTGTTTATTTTCATGCCTTCTTCAACAAGTTTCATCAAGCCATGAGCCTCACAATCAAGAGTGCTCCAAGAGAATATAATTTCAAGGTCTTATGTATCTCCTCATGCTTTATCATTCCAGAAAAGTTCAAGAGATTCAAAGTTGATTCCAGAAGTTTGACCTAATTTGACAAGTTCTTGATTTTATGATTACAAGGGCATAACTTCCTCATTTTTCAACATTTTTGAGTGCTTCTTTTTGAAAATTATTCTTCTTGACATCAACAACTTCTCTTCACAATTCAAAAGGAAATTTTGTGAAGTCATCAAAAGTGAGAAGACATTATATGCCCTCCTTTGAAAGTTTAAGGAATTGTGTGTCCACTCCAAAGGATCATAACTTGCTCATTTTTTAAATCATTTTGAGCCCATTTTTTTGCATATTAATCTTGAGTGAGTCTAATTTAATCCATCTTTGAATATCAAGAATAAATTTTAAGTGGAAGACCATGAAAGAGAGGAAAACATTATAGGTCATTACAAGATGCCTAGGTTTTAAGGCATACCATGTGTGCAAGACTGATCTCAAGTCCAAATGGCTCAATTTTAACGTTCTCTTGCATATATTTTGGCTCTAAGCTTCTTTTTAAATTTTTTACAACTTTAATGTTGGTAATTTTGATCAATTCAAGCTCTAAGTTACTCATTTGAGACATACATCAAGATTTTGATGAAATGACCTCGCAAGATTGTCTTGTTTTTGCCTAAGTTGGCAAAGGCATATCTATCAATTTACAAGGCCTTTGGAGATGATTCTTTTAGCATTGTTTTTATCTTGATGATAAGAGTATTTGGCTCAAGTAAAAATAGAAAACGCACGAGCCAATCGCAAGAAGGTCTAATTCAAAGTTGTGCACTCATACATGTCAAAAACTAAGAAATTTTTCTAAGTGTTGGAGTAGTTATTTTCACCAACTTTGAGGACTTATAATTTTATGCTCAAGTATCCAAATGTAATCTTTCCAATCACATTGTATATTTTGTTAACTCATCGTTCCAAAGCTACCAAGATCATGTCATAAAGCCTCTTGAGCAAGTTGCCATGTGAATTTGAAGATGGTTACTTAGAGCTGAAGATTCCTCCATGATCAGAATTTGAATTGCTTTAATCCAATTGCAAGTCACTTAAACACGGTTTTTTTTGTTGTTAATCAAGTATAAAAAGCTTACAGAAGATAATTAGCAATCAAAACGCATAGAATTGGTGAGTTTTGAAGGATTTCAAGTCACACTTCATTCGTGTAAAGTGTAACGCCCCGGATTTACTTAGAATTATTTTCAATTAGTTGTGATTAGATGACGTGTTAGTGTTTGTGTTATCTATGATTTCTTGATGTTTTGATACCTTGGATAAGGGTAGTTGCCTTAGAATTTATAAGGAATGAAGTTAGATGCTTTGGTGTGGGGTAGTGCCTTAAGATTTATAATAATTAAGGTCTTGTGAAAGATTAGTTGGACTTGAGGTGTGTTGAGAATATGAAGTGTAGTTGGAGAATAATTATTCTATAATAATTATTATTAGCAAAATAGTAGAATGAATATTATTATAATAATTATTTGGTTTATTTTAATTAGAGAAGGGCATTGTTGGTATTATGATTTAAGGGTATGTTGGATAAAAGAAGAAAAATAGAGAGAATAGGTTTTATTTTGATGGATCGTGAAAACAAGAGGAAGAGGCAAGAGAAGAAGGGAAACCTAAGGGAAGAGAGTGCAAGAAGCCATGGCAAGAGCTTGAGGAATCCGAAAACATAAGGTAAGGGGGGACTCTTCCTTTTAGTATCTCTTATGTGGTCTTAGGTAATAGGTAGATGATGTATGGTTTGATTCAATTAGACATTGGGATTGTTAGGTTAGGGTGTTATAATTTGGATTGAATTGATGATGATTGTGTGAACTAATTGGTTAATAATGAGTTTAAATGATGTTTTGTGATGTATGATTGAATGTATGATGATTATATGCTTGTATGTGATGTCTGGGGTCGATTTTGGACTGAAACTAGGTGGAATCGCAGGGTCTGTCGCAGACCTGAGAAATTCTGAAATCGCTGGTCCGCTGAGCGGAGGTCCCAACGTAGTTCGCTTCTGTCTAACGTCACTAGAGGTCCGCTGAGCGGAGGTATGAAGGAATTCGCTTCTGCCTTGCGTCGCTGAGCGAACCTTGCTGAACGAGAATTTTTCTAAAAACTTAAAAATAGCGTATCTTTTGATCCGTGAATCCTTTCTTAGTGCCGTTTTGGGCGTTGTGCAAGTAATTGAATGTTTTATATGATGAGTGATGAATATGGGCAGTGGCCGACTTTATTTCTTTAAAACTTGATTTAATTACTTGATGAGAATTGAACATTGTGTGCATATGAGATAGGTGTGACAATGTGTAACACCCGGTATTTAATTAATTATTTAATTAAATACTTTCAAATTATTTCGAATTTAATTGTTGAATTTGTGGAGTGTTGATAATTGTTGACATGGGTTTTATGATTAATTAGTCGATTAATTAATTGATTAAGTTGTAGAAATAGTATTGAAGAAATACTAGATTTGTTATATGGACTTAATTAAGTGATGGTGGTAGTAAAAGGTGGAGTGTGAATGTTAGGCCCAATAGGTTTAATGAAATTAAGTTAAGATAAGGATTAGGTTAATTAGAAGAGAAAAAGTCTTGGGAAATTGGTCATGGGAAGTTGTAGAGAAGAGAGAAAAGAGGAGAGAAACTCATTCCCGTTTTTCTTGCAGAAGTCTCACTAAATCAAAGATCCCCGATTCGTTAATCGTTGGATCGTCGCCAAATTTTGTGGGTAGGTTCGCAACACCTATATATAACTTTTGACCGTTGGGATATTCAAAATAAAGTCTGAGTTGGGAGATATCATCATCACACTGTAGTTGCATATTTGGAAAAAAATTCAGCTTTTAATTCTGATTAAAAGAGGCAAGGATTAGAAGCTAAGGCTAGAAGGCTTCGATCGGTAGAATTATAGAGTAATCTCCAATCCAAGGTAAGGGTGGGGTTCTTGCTCTATAAATGGAGATATGATGGACGTATGTGGGGTTGGGTTATAATTTTATCGTCGTGTTTGGTATTATTTGGTGTTCGCTATTTTGTGATTTTCTGGAAAATTATATATGCTGTTATTGAGTGTGGACAATTGATTAATGGTTTTGATTTGTGATGTGGTGATATTAAGTTGTAGGCCTATGGCCAGTGACGATGCAATGTTATGATTTAGCGATAACTGCGAAATGCAGGAAATAAAGCGACGTTGAGTTACCCTAATGATCGGTAACATTTGTGATATAGGCGTATGCCTCGCGACGTTGTTTTGTGATGTTTGTGATTTGTTGCATTTTATCAGTGTCTCATAATTTGCATATTTTAGCGACGTCCTGGATTGGCAAACAGCGACGAAGGCTTATGCCTGTTTTGATGCCTCTATTTATTGGCAATTGGCGATGGGGGCTGAAGCCCTGGGTACCACATGCATGTGCATTTGTTAGAGTCGCATTTCATTTGTGTGATTATGAGTTTATGTGTTGTGATGTGTGAACTTATGTGAATTATTGTGAAATCAGAATATGAATTTATGTGAGATATGGTGACGTGTGTTATTTTGATTTAAATAGTGAAGTAAACTATACGGTAATGATTATACCGCAAAGTGATGATTAATATGACTTAAACTGTATATATACTTTTTATCATCACCCTGTTTATATTGTTTGATATCTCACCCCTTTTATTTATTTTGCCGTTACCTTTAAACTGGTAACGTGCAGGTGATAGCCTTGAGGAAGATTTAGACGATGTGAGTCGAGTCGATGGTCGCTCTAATACGTAGCACTCGGGGGGATAAATGCGTGTTTTAATTATTTGTTACTTGCTGAATTTTTAGTGATGCTTTATTGTTGAATTGTAGCTTAAAGCTATTTTGCGAAGATGTTATGATTAAATTGAAATTTGTGAAGTTTTGTGAATTCCGCTGCGAGATAAAATAATTACTTTGATAAAGTAATTTTTTAGGATTAATTTTAAATTCTTGTGCTATGTATCTATATGAAGGCAAGTAAGTCGAGAATGTTTTCGAAATAACGAATATGTGATACCTCAAATGAAATTGTTTGAAATTTATACTCTGATTTTATTATATTTTTCGGGTAGAAATTGGGGTGTTACATTAGTGGTATCAGAGCAGGTCGGTCCGTCCGGCCAAGTTGTCTAATGTTGTTTATTCCTCTGTACGCGACAAGTGTGTGAAACACTGTCGGTACTTGTTGCTTTCTGGTTGTTGCAGGAATTAGTTTGAGCGAATGGGGAGAAGCTTTGCTTCTCGGATGTGGTTCAGTTGCAAGTTTGCAAAGAGGATTGTTGTCTTGGTGTTTCGAAAACTGAATTTCGACGAAAGAATGTGTCTCTCGAGTTATAAAAAGTTTGGGAGTGAGGAGATATGTTAAGAGTTGTTTGGAATATGTTTAAGTTGAAGAAAAACAGGTTTTTGAGTGAAATTTCCGTAAGCAAAACGCAGGAAATTGCCGAATTTTTTGTGAAACTTCAAAAATTCATAACTGGAGTTCTGGGTATCCGATTTGAGTCCCGTTTGAAGCGTTGGAAAGTTAACGAGATTAAATTTATTTAAAAAATGGTTCCAGCAGCTTTAATAGAATTATTTGTAACAAGATGATGTTGGAAAGAGATGAAGTTTGCGGTTACGCTTGTCCTTGGGACCAGACTTGTGCGTTGGTGTCGCGCTGGACGTTAGTGTCAGAGTTGAGTGAATTGAAGGAGTAATTAAAGGGTTTGTTTAGAAGAAATTTTAAGAATTAGGTGTCCCATTTGAGAAGTTTTGGAGATACCGTAAAGAGTGTCGCGGCATGGCGTCGATGTTCGCATTTTCAAATGGCGTTGGAATAGTTAACAAGTTAGTAACGGTTATGTTGAAGAAGTATCGGAATGGTCGACATATGTGTAGTCGATTTGAGATGTGTTAATTGGTTGTTATGTTGAATGGTTGGACGTGGAAGTGAAGTTGATGATGGTTGTATCGGATAAATTTTCGAGGACGAAAATATTCTAAGTGGGGGAGAGTTGTAACACTCAGTATTTAATTAATTATTTAATTAAATACTTTCAAATTATTTCGAATTTAATTGTTGAATTTCTGGAGTGTTGATAATTGTTGACATGGGTTTTATGATTAATTAGTCGATTAATTAATTGATTAAGTTGTAGAAATAGTATTGAAGAAATACTAGATTTGTTATATGGACTTAATTAAGTGATGGTGGTAGTAAAAGGTGGAGTGTGAATGTTAGGCCCAATAGGTTTAATGAAATTAAGTTAAGATAAGGATTAGGTTAATTAGAAGAGAAAAAGTCTTGGGAAATTGGTCATGGGAAGTTGTAGAGAAGAGAGAAAAGAGGAGAGAAACTCATTCCCGTTTTTCTTGCAGAAGTCTCACTAAATCAAAGATCCCCGATTCGTTAATCGTTGGATCGTCGCCAAATTTTGTGGGTAGGTTCGCAACACCTATATCTAACTTTTGACCGTTGGGATCTTCAAAATAAAGTCTGAGTTGGGAGATATCATCATCGCACTGTAGCTGCATATTTGGAAAAAAATTCAGCTTTTGATTCTGATTAAAAGAGGCAAGGATTAGAAGCTAAGGCTAGAAGGCTTCGATCGGTAGAATTATAGAGTAATCTCCAATACAAGGTAAGGGTGGGGTTCTTGCTCTATAAATGGGGATATGATGGACTGTATGTGGGGTTGGGTTATAATTTTATCGTCGTGTTTGGTATTATTTGGTGTTCGCTATTTTGTGATTTTCTGGAAAATTATATATGCTGTTATTGAGTGTGGAATATTGATTAATGGTGTTGATTTGTGATGTGGTGATATTAAGTTGTAGGCCTATGGCGAGTGACGATGCAATGTTATGATTTGGCGATAACTGCGAAATGCAGGAAATAAAGCGACGTTGAGTTACCCTAATGATCGGTAACATTTGTGATATAGGCGTATGCCTCGCGACGTTGTTTTGTGATGTTTGGGATTTGTTGCATTTCATCAGTGTCTCATAATTTGCATGTTTTAGCGACGGCCTGGATTGGCAAACAGCGACGAAGGCTTATGCCTGTTTTGATGCCTCTATTTATTGGTAATTGGCGATGGGGGCTGAAGCCCTGGGTACCACATGCATGTGCATTTGTTAGAGTCGCATTTCATTTGTGTGATTATGAATTTATGTGTTGTGATGTGTGAACTTATGTGAATTATTGTGAAATCAGAATATGAATTTATGTGAGATATGGTGACGTGTGTTATTTTGATTTAAATAGTGAAGTAAACTATACGGTAATGATTATACCGCAAAGTGATGATTATTATGACTTAAACCGTATATATACTGTTTATCATCACCCTGTTTATATTGTTTGATATCTCACCCCTTTTATTTGTTTTGCCGTTACCTTTAAACTGGTAACGTGCAGGTGATAGCCTTGAGGAAGATTTAGACGATGTGAGTCGAGTCGATGGTCGCTCTGATACGTAGCACTCGGGGGGATAAATGCGTGTTTTAATTATTTGTTACTTGCTGAATTTTTAGTGATGCTTTATTGTTGAATTGTAGCTTAAAGCTATTTTGCGAAGATGTTATGATTAAATTGAAAATTTTGAAGTTTTGTGAATTCCGCTGCGAGATAAAATAATTACTTTGATAAAGTAATTTTTTAGGATTAATTTTAAATTCTTGTGCTATGTATCTATATGAAGGCAAGTAAGTCGAGAATGTTTTCGAAATAACGAATATGTGATACCTCAAATGAAATTGTTTGAAATTTATACTCTGATTTTATTATATTTTTCGGGTAGAAATTGGGGTGTTACACAATGTATTTGATGTGATGATGAATTGGTTGTGATTATTATTATGATTGTGATGAATGCATGACTATTTGAATGATATTGAAAACATGTACATACTTATTCGGTGATGTGGTGTTGAGATGAGTTGTTCATCGTGATTCGGTGATGTTTTTAAGTATGTTATGTGTGTTTCATTCATTCATATGCATTTGATGATAGATCCCGTTGATGAGTGGATCGTTGGTGGCTATGTCCCATTGTGCGGAGATTAGTAAGCAGTCATCGTGTGCCCATAGGGGTGTGAGCGATGAGGTTAGTCGTGTGCCCATGTGGGGTGTGAGCGATTTGAAGGGCAGTATCATAGAGAGAAGTCCTGTGAATGCGATTCACGAATTTTGGTACCACATGCATTGTGTCAGTTGTGTCGTATGCATTCTGTCATAACATGATTGTATGGATTTCTGTGTTTTGTGTTGTAATCTATTATTGTGTGAATTGATGAATAATAGATGTGAATCTGAATATGTATAATTGGGTGAACGGTATATTATGATGCTTGTTGCTTATGAATTGCATAATATTTACTAATTAAGAATGAGACTCACCCTTACATGTTGTCTTTTTCAGATTGAGGAGTAGCGGCATTAGTGCTCGGTGAGGATGACTCGTAGAGTTTATCCGTTTATGTTAGGTCGTGTCGGTCATGCTCTGATCTTGTAACACTGGGGGACGATAGTTATAGAGTTTTATGAGATTACTCTATTTTATTTGGTGTTGGATTATATTTCCATTTGGTTATATTGATGATGTTTCTTATTCCGCTGTGATAAACATGATTGTGTTTTTGGTAAATCGTTTCCTAATGAAGCATGACTTGACCATGATTGGTTTATTTGTTTTTAAATAATTGTGGCACCCTTGCGTTTATGTTTTTACTCTGATATATTTATTTAAATTGCTGCGGGGTTTAGAAGGGTGTTACATGAAGGGTTCACACAATTTTAATCCAATTCTTATCGTTCAACACAACTAAGCATCTTATTTCATTCCTCCTATAAATATGGACCTTCTCCTCTTTATTTGACAAGTTGGATAGCCAAAATCACCCTGCCACATTTCATTTCAAACTTCAAATTCTGAGATTCAAATTTCCTTTTTTCTTGCTTCCAGTTTAAATCTCTCACCCCAATCTTCATCCTTGAGCTCCACTTAAGCTTCTACAACAAGAATAATTCCTAAGGATGCCTAAATCGTGCTAGCCAAGTTGATTTTCACACCAAACTTCTGCTACTTCGTTCAGGTAGTTTGAGGCACCATTTCTCCTAACTCAAATTACTGGAGTGATTTCTGATGATCACTTATGTTTGTTGATGGTTTAATTTTGAATAATTGATGTGTTTATTGCATCCTATAATGGTGTGTCTCATTGCATAGGATCTAATATTTTAATTTTTAATTCTGATTTTCATTTTCTTTTAATCCTTTTTGATTTTTTATTCATTTTAAATACCAAATCACATTAAAAAACTCCCAAAAATTTCTTAAAAATACTTTGATAATTTTGTGATTTAATGAATATTTTTGTGGAATTTTATTCCGAGGTTTGATATTTTCTTTGACTTTTCCTCTGTGTGTTTGGTTTTAATCGTTTTTTAAATACTTTCTGATTTTCAAAAATTATGAAATAATTTGTCAACACTTGTTGACTTGTGTTTGACCTCTGATTATTTTTTGGGATTTTTATTTGGTGTTTTGATATCCTTTGTGTATTTCATTAATAAATTCCAATTAATTAATCATTTTTGGTCATTTTTAAATAGTTTTATGTTTCTGAAAATTACAAAACTTTTTTCTAAAAATCTTGTATAGTTTTCTTGATTTTATTATATGGTCTTATTTGAAATTTGTTGGTTTTGCGATATTCATTAAGTATTTCATCAATAATTTCTTATTATTTGACCATTTAATTTTTTTTTTTTAATTTGTTTCCTCCCTCCATCTCTTTTCTTCTTGATTTTTGGGTGTTAGTCTAGACATATCCATTGTGTAGAGGTTATGATTTTATCATTCTTATGATGGATCATCAAGATGAAATCCCATAAAGTTAAACGAATTCATCTGGACACTTGGTTTTACTTTGATCCATTCCTCCCTCTTCATCTTAATCTCATTCTTGTTTTTGTTTGTTATTTTACACGTGTTTCAAGTTTTTGGAGAATGATCTTCTATATCATTTCTCTAACTTGTTCTTAAACACATAAATTGTTATTGACTAGCCTCGTTGTAGGGTGACTTCTATATAGGTTACTTGACAATTGCTTAACATAGCGCTAAATTTTGTCCCGTATCGGAAAATGATCATTCGTGACCTAAATCTGTGTTTATAAGCCCAAGGATGATTGATTATTTGAAAATTGGTTCAAGACCTTTGAAAACTTATTGTGTAGAGGCTTTGATTATATCAATCATCTGATGAATTTTCATTAACTTTGACCTAAGTTCATTATTCAACCATTATTGATCATTGACTTTTAACAACCAACCATTAACAATTAACTTTTAACTTCTAACCTTTATTTTATGCTTCTTTTATCATTTTATTTTATTTTACCCTATGCTTTATTTTATTATTTCTCATTCATCATCATGTTTATGTTTATGCTTATGCACTTTTTCTTTTGTTCTTAAAACATTAATAATCAACTTGAACACTAAAAGACTTAAGACTCTCTTGGCCTATGGTTACTATCCCTTGGTATTTTGGAGTTTTGACCTCTTAGACTTAGTATTAGGAGCCTTGCTCCCTTGAAACCTCTGGACCTTGTGTTATCTTATCTGTTATGCTTGTCTGAAGTCCTTGGAGTTTACTCCAAGGCATTGGGATTTTATCTGTGTGCACATATCATGTTTGTCATAAAAAGGCTTTGTGTGCTATGTTAATGCAAGTTCATCTAGGACAAAAACCAAGATTGGTGAAGCTATGCTTAAAATGGGATTAATATCTTGGAGCTTTGGTTATTTTGTTTAAGTTCCTTATTTTCTATGTTGGTTGAGTTTAATCCAAAGGATGAGGAATCTACATTCAAGTGTTGGCTTCTTATTGGTTAGATTTTTCTTATCCTTATCCTATTACTTTATGCTTTAGGATAGTCCCTTCGTCTCCTCTCTTATGTTTACAAATTCTTTTAAAACTCTTTTGATAAAACTTTCTTTCAAAATCTTTAGCCCTTTATGGCTTTCTTTTAAAATCTCTTTTTAAAGTTTAGCCATAGATGATTGTTTTAGTGGAGATGTAATCCCCCAAAAGTATTGATATTAATTGATATGATTGTTCATTTTCCACTTGAAAGAGCCAATGACATACTTGTTGATTTATCCAAGTTGGAGCCCTTCTTTCATTTGTGATGCAAAGGTTCCATCTGTTCTCATGTTCAAGCATGATTGGTTGAGTTTTATCCCCTATGATAATCAAGTGTCTATCCTTTTTTTTTAACAAAACCTTTTGTTTCCCTTTTAAGTGGAACTACATTTGCGCTAACTTCTCCATTACGCTGAGGAGGTATGTAGGCACAAGATGTAATGTCTTGCCGAGCATAATTTTAAAACACATAAACTCTTTTTGCACACAATTCCATTTCTTTTTTTTATACATATTTTCAAAATGGTTCTTGTGGCGTACCACATATGTGAGGGGTGCTAACACCTTCCCCTTGCATAATTAACCCCCGTACCTAAGATCTCTGCTTTGTTTTATTAGTTTTGATTTAAAAACTTCTTTGGGTTTTATGTCGCTCTTTTCCCTTTTCTTTTGGAAACAATAAAGTGCGGTGGCGACTTTCACTAAAATAATAATGAGTCAAGTTAATCCAATGACTTTTATCTTAATTTTCCCTGCCACAACTTTACCAATCATATGAGCATGTATATCCAACTTGTCGGCATAATCATTTTTTCCCCATGTAGCAAATTAATATTGAGGGCAGGATAATTGCACCATAAATTTTGAAGCCGCCAAGAAACAATATTCCGGTTTTTCAAAGCTTGGATAGCAACAGACGAGTCACTTTTAATCCAAATATTTTACAAATCTTTAGAATGTGCAAACTCTTCAGTTAAAGTAATTGCATTAATGTCGCTACCCGCGAAAATTAACAGAGTCGCCACTAACATATTTATCCTGAAAAGGAAGGGAATGCCAGCAAACCATAAAACAAAACAACGGTCTCACGACCAGAGAAAAAGGGTAAGGGAGTCGGTTACGCGAGGGGAAGGTATTAGCACCCATCGCGCCCATCGTACTCGATGGTATCCACGCTTGTGTCTAAATCTATGGGTGTGTAAGCAAACTACGCTAATCTGGACTAAAATGCATGCAAAGGATGATGCGAGAAAGCGATAAAGTGCGAGAAAAGTAAAATGAAACGGGATCAATACCAAACGGATGATGATCCGTAAACTAGAGCGAAGCAAAGCGAAGAAACTAAGAATCCCGCGAGCGAGCTAGCAAAGCAAAAGCAAATGATCAGCACACCGATTAGCCATGAAAGCACACAAAGGTCGACATGCACGTCGAGCACAATCACAATACACCTGCAAGAGGAACAAGCAAACCAAACAAGCAAGTATAAAGTAATAGGAACGCGTCTCCCGGATGAGAACACGATACGAGTGAATAGGATTGTGTTCCGCAAGTGGAACGGAACACACAAGTAACAAGTGTAGATCGGTGTCTATCCAAAGGCCTTGCACACTAGCACACAAGTTAGAGATAACAAACATCGCAATCGGAATTGCGTTATTGCATTATAAGCTAAGAGGAAATGACCAATCAACGCACATATAAAATGGACAACAAATGTCAAGGGGAAAACACACATGAATAACCTACAATTAATCAACATCAATCGTCTCATGAGATAGCACGTTTCACAAGCTTTCCAACGACATAAAGAACGCGCAAATCGGAGTTACGAGTAAAAAGATACGAAGGTTTGAAGTTAGAAAAGAAAAACACAAAAATTGCACTCAGGAACCGGTTCTTGCATAGGACAACCTGGTTCCCCATATAAAAAAACAGAGAAGCCACATTTCAGAAAATTGGGAACCGGTTCCCACCTAGGGACAACCCGGTTCCTGGTACAAAAACACAGAGAGTCAAAATTTCAGAAAACTGGGAACCGGTTCCCACCTAGGGAAAACCCGGTTCCTGGTACAAAAACACAAAACCAAGCAAATTTGAGATAACTGGGAACCGGTTCCCACCTAGGGACAACCCGGTTCCTGGTGCAAAAACCAAAGAGTCAAAACAACGCAGGAACCGGTTCCCACCTAGGGACAACCCGGTTCCTGGTACAAAAACACAGAAAACCAACAATTTTGGATTGAGTGGGAACCGGTTCCCGCCTGGGACAACCCGGTTCCTGGCGTAGCAAAACAGGTTTTTATGCATTTTTAAGGCTCCGGAGCCATTCGCACTCAATCCAAAACCGTTCCAACTTGAGATTAGAGCAAACAAACATTGAAAAATCATGCCATACGTAAATCTGCGAATCAAGTGAGTCACATATCAATAAACATGCTAAGTGCGACGCGTCAAGCAAGGCAAATATTAAGCAAAAGCACTACACATGCATTTGTGCAAACACTTTGAGTGCGACACAAGTAACATACATGAACATCAACAATTAAGCACACAAAATCATCCCCATAATCACGGATTCGAACACGAATATCACAATTCATCATCAACGAGCAACAATTATATGCAATCAACGTAAAATCCAAACACAATTCACATGAACACGACAAATTCGAACAAAGTATGAACAAATTCACCGATCAATCATCATCAATTATCAATTAATCAAGAACAAGAGGTAGATCTAGATCCGAATTCACATAATAATCAACAATTAAGCACTTAATTCGAGATCCGAAAGCTTACCGAATGAAGATCTAACCGAAGCGCGAACACGAACACGATGCGAACGCGAACACGACACGAATGCGACACGAACTCGAACGAAATCCGGAGGGAGAGAGAGATAGAGTGGCGCACGAGATGCAAGGAGAAGAGGAAGAGAAATTCAAACTTCGATCTTGATTCTTCAATCCATGTTCTTGATCTTGATGAAGATTGATGAATCTTGATGAAAGTTTTATGTGATTTGTGGTTTTGATCTATGAAAATTGAGAGAGAATTGAGAGAAAGTGTTTTTGACAAATTGATGAATTGAAATTGTGAGAGTTCTCTTTTGATTTGTGAAGAGCAAAATGTTTATATATTGTCAACGCGAAATGTCCAAATTGCCCTCGGTGCGTCTTATTTTGGCTCGTTTTTAAGGAAACTCGGTTCGGCTCTGAATTTCGGAACGAAACCAATGCTGCTGCGAAGATGACCAAATTTGTGACTCGTCGCCGCGAGAATCGTCCCAATCCGATAAGCGATGAAGAAATTACACGCATTTGAATGACGAGAAACGTCGATTCATCTGGTGCGACTGTTCAGAATTTTGTGAGTACCGCTCAAAGAACTCGATAAAACCCTACCTTCGGCTCAAAATCTGAACAAGCATGTGTGACGAAGAAATGAAGCTAACGAAATTTCCGAGAAAATGCCGCCAGAATGGACTTCATACGATAAAAATCGAAGAAGTTATGAATTTTCAAACTAGGCGCGACATACTCGAAAACACACTTTTTACCGAAACAACGCGACGATCCTTAAAATTCTGGGAATTTTCCGTGCATAATTGGCCTTCGGTCCGAACATATGAAATCTAGGTAATGATGGTACGGAGCTCCAGTTAAATTTTCAAGTGAATCCGACAAGCGGATTAGGAGATACGTATTTTCCGAGGTCCGAAACCCTACATTCAGCACTGTTTTTCACTACGAAACCTCAAGTAATTTGCAAATCTGGCGACCTTCCTCAAAGAACTGGCTTCCGATCCAAACACAAAAGTTGTAGATATCGTCGAAACGGTCAGGACAACACGGGAACTTAGCTCATATCTCCTTCCAAATATGACTTGTGAATTTTCTCGTATTTCCACTGTTTAAACCATCTTTCACGCCTTTCTTCTTAAACTCATGAAAACTCTTTATTATTTTTCTTCGATTTTAGAATGACGAAATAAACGTCATTATTAACTTATAGCTCCAATAAAGAGGGAAAATTTTGGGGTGCAACAGCTGCCCCTATTCAAACTTCTTGAACCTGGCGAGTGAGAAACGAAAGTTTCGAACCGCTGAGGTGGAAGGAGGTTGAATACCAGAATGAACTCGAAAATTTGCACTCTTGATCAATAGAAGATTCCGTCTTGTAACAATAAGGAATGTACCACCCCGCAGGCGAGGAGAAAAAACTTCGATTGATCCGGATAATAAATATGCTCCAACTTGTGATAAGAAGGAACGGGCACCCACAGGCAGGGGAAACACTTCAAATGATCTGGGCATCAAGAGAAGGAACATCTCGACTGATCTGAGTATCAGACGTAGCAAATGTCTCCGAACTTGCATCGGGATAGATGTCTTAAATCGATCTGGGAATCGAAGGAGATACGCCGGTTGATCTGGGCATCAACGGGTAATAGGTATCTCTGATCTGGGAATCATGATCTGGGAATCTGGGCAGACATCTCTTCTGATGCAATTAAATCATCAGGTAGATATTCCTACTAATCTGGGAATTAGCGGCTAGCTCCTTCGTAAGACCACGGGGATCCGGAGGCGGCTCCTTCAACTGAACTGGGAATCAGGATAGGAACAATATCTCTTCCGAACTGTGTACGCCGGGGAAAGAATGCCTTTAAACTGATCTGGACATGATGCCAGAAAATAAGTAGGACAATCTTCATCTGAAAGACAAAGTCGATTAGGCAAACATCTCCATCTGATATGATGATATCAGTGGCTTGCTCCTTCGTAAGACCACGGGGATCCGGAGGCGGTTCCTTCAACTAATCTGAATCTGAATATTAGGATAGGAACAGATATCTCTTCCGAACTGTGTACGCCGGGTAAAGAAAGCGTCTTCAACTGATGGTTAGGCATCAGGATTGGGCAGACGAGTTTCTTCTTCTGAACGAACTAAATCGTCAGGGAGTAGATATTTCCAACTGATCTGATGTATCAGAAGGCTTGCTCCTTCGTAAGATCTTGGGAGATCCGGAGGCGGTTCCTTCAACTGAGCTGAATATCAGGATAAGAACAAATATCTTCCACCGATCTGGGGGCATCGGGAATAGGAATGTCTTTGAACTGATCTGAGCTATGCCAGAAAATAAGTAGAACAATCCTCTTCTGATTCAAAACATCAGGATAAGCGCCTGTAATGACTAAGCGGATATTGCTCTCTGGGGAGCATTTGAATCTGGATAACTTTCCTGCAGAAAGAGACAGATATGATATGATTTATGCATGATGTATGTATGAATGTGTATGGAATAACGTTTCCGAGGAGGAAGACGCTACATGCTTAGAGAATGCTTATGCAAATGATGCATGATTCAAACGTTGCTTAGGGAGACAACGAATGAGCACTGAATTGCTGAAGAAGTCCTGGAGAGAGTATAGAACTCTGTGGGGAGGACAAGATGAGTGACCAAGGGTCACCTTTGCGAGCTGACAAAGATGGATCGGAAATCTGCTGGAGACGATCAAATCTGGGTGCGAGCTCTGTTTGGGGAATAAATCCTGCTTGGGGATATGAACATCCCGATTGACTGCTTGGGGAATACCCTGGCAACTTCACTGGAGAAGCAAATTCTCGACATTCTGGGGATGAGGAGATAAGAGCAAGTCGTGGAGATAACTCTGATGAGTAGTGACCAACTTGCTTGTATAGGACGCATTCCGCTGGGGAAGTCCTAGATGAGAACAGATCCTGCTGAGGATGCATGTGAATCTTTGCTGAGGAAAGAAAACTCAGTGGGGAAGATGAATACTTCTGCAAAGCGAGCTGCTGGGGATATGAGAGATCCGCTGGGGATAAGGAACTTAGCATAAGAACCTTCTGTTAAGGCAATTCCACTGGGGAATAAGATGACTCTCATGGGGAAAGCAGGTCAATCTGTTGGGGAGAGAAACACTCTACTGGGGAGAATGAGGAACTCGGTCAAGGAACCTCATTAAGAGCTTGCCGGGGAATCAGATACCATCCAATCATGACTCAACTGGGGAGAAGACATTCCGCCGGGGAATAAGACCTCTGGAACATAGAGAATGCATCAAGATGTGCTTTGATGAGGAGATGAGAATCTTTGGAATAAAGAAAGTCTCATCCAGATATACTCTGCTGGGGAATGAGAGTCTCTCGTTAGGATGCACTCGGCTGGGGATTGAGAATCTCTCATAGCTATGTCTGTCAATATGCTGCTGCGAAGCGCTTGCAAGGACGTACCTGCGAGACAAACAAGTGAAAAATGCCCCAGGATATAGCATGACATCTTGGCCTGCCATCCTGGTCACACAAGACTTTGAAGTAATTTCAAAGATTTTATCATTTCTAATCATGTATTGTAAAAGCAAAGCAGTTTTCATATGCAAAGTTTAACACAAATCCAGGACGTTTTATGCAAACAAAACAGTAAAAGAAAACAGTTGTTTAAGATAAAGAGATTTTATTAATTGCGAACAGAATGCTCGTAAAGAGCGAACACATTTTAGAAGTAGTTCCTAGTAAGAGGTAACCACGCATTTATTGAGTACAAGAGAAATGGCAATGTGAAAACGGATATCCATTGATTCCGATCCCGCTATCACTTTTATAATCTTGACGTTCTCATCTCCTTGCATTGGAAGACCGTACTCATTAGGATTGATCACTGCCCGATCTGATAATGTCACCAAACTTGTGGACCCGACGGGGTTTGTGAGAGCCTTTAGGGATTTGAGCTGCCAGGCGCAAACTCAAGAACACGGAGTCTTGCTTATCCCTCGGTCGGGAGCCCTAAACAAAGTGATTGGAATTTGTGAGTGCTCTAGGGATTTGAGCTGCCGGGTGCAAACTCAAGAACACGGAGTCTTGCTTATCCCTCGGTCGGGAGCCCTAAGCATGTATGAAGAGTGATTGCCAAGGTGGCATGCAAGATGTAGTCATTCGCTTTTGTCCCTTTTTTTTGCCTAAGTCGCCCTTTCGGGTTTTCAACTTAGCGGGTATATTTGTTTCTTTTTCATTCTTTTGCCTGATTCATTTTCTTTTCTTTTTTCTTTTTTTTCTTTTTTTCTTTTTTTTTTTAACCAGGTCTATGCGAAGTATTTTTTGACTACATCCGCGTTCACAGGGTGCAGAAAGTTCTCGCCATCCATCGTTGCAAGCATCATGGCACCGCCAGAGAACACTTTCTGCACAATAAAGGGGCCTTCATACGTCGGAGTCCACTTGCCTCGAGGATCACCTTGAGGAAGGATGATTCTTTTGAGCACCAGATCACCTGGTTTGTAGCTTTGAGGTCGTACCCGCTTGTCAAAAGCTTTCCTCATCTTCTTTTGGTACACCTGACCATGTCCAATAGCTGCCAAACGCTTCTCATCAATGAGGTTCAACTGATCCATTCGATTCTGTACCCATTCTGACTCGTCAAGCTCGACGTCTTTCATGATCCTCAGGGAAGGAATCTCAACTTCAACAGGCAGTACCGCTTCCATACCATAAACAAGCGAGAAAGGAGTTGCCCCAGTCGATGTACGCACAGAGGTACGATAACCATGCAAAGCAAAAGGTAGCATCTCGTGCCAATCTCGGTAGGTCACTACCATCTTCTGCACAATCTTCTTAATGTTCTTATTGGCCGCTTCAACAGCGCCATTCATCTTTGGACGATACGGAGAAGAATTGTGATGCTTAATCTTGAAGGACTCACAAAGCTCCTTCATCAACTTGTTATTGAGATTCGATCCATTGTCAGTAATGATCTTCTCAGGAATCCCATAACGACATATTATGTTGTGCTTGATAAAGCGAGTAATCACTTGCTTGGTGACATTCGCATAAGATGCGGCTTCAACCCACTTGGTGAAGTAATCAATGGCAACCAAAATGAAGCGATGCCCATTAGAAGCAGTAGGTTTAATCTCTCCAATCATATCAATGCCCCACATTGCAAAAGGCCACGGAGAAGTCAAAACATTCAAAGGCACAGGCGGCACGTGTACTTTATCAGCATAGATCTGGCACTTGTGACAAATTCTGACATGGTTATGACAATCAGTTTCCATAGTGGACCAATAGTAACCAGCCCTCAAGATCTTCTTAGTCATCGTATGCCCACTAGAATGGGTACCAAACTCACCTTCGTGCATTTCCTCTATGATTTTCGAAGCTTCTTCCTTCACGACACATCGGAGTAACACACCGTCATGATGTCTCTTATACAAAACCCCACCGTTGAGGTAGAACTTAGCTGCGAACCTTCTCAGAAACTTCTTATCAGTCACCGACGCTTCGGGAGGATACTCTTGAGTTTCAAGGAACTTTTTGATATCATGGTACCAGGGATTACCGTCTAATTCGACATCAGCTTCAAAGCAAAATGCTGGTTCATCCAACCTGTTAATGGTGATATTAGGTGCTTCATTAGCCCATTTCACTTTGAACATGGAAGCCAAAGTAGCGAGAGCATCAGCAAGATTGTTCTCTTCTCTAGAAATATGCTCGAATGTGATCTCATCAAAGTACGGAATGAGTCTCATCACATGCTCCCTGTATGGAATCAGATTCTGATGGCGAGTTTCCCAATCTCCATTGATCTGGCTAATGACAAGATTGGAATCCCCATAAACCTTCAAGTACTTGATTCGCAAATCGATCGCAGCTTCGATACCATAGATACAGGCTTCATACTCAGCCATGTTATTAGTGCAATCAAAACAGATTCTGGCTGTAAACGGAATATGAAAACCTGATGGAGAAGTAATTACAGCTCCAACACCATTCCCGAGTGCATTAGAGGCACCATCGAACACGAGCGTCCATCGCGATCCTGGTTCGGGTCCTTCCTCTGGTCCGGGAATGTTACAATCTTTGATATACAAGACATCCTCATCGGGGAATTCAAACTTCATTGGTTCATAATCTTCGACCGGCTGATGCGCGAGATAATCCGCCAACACACTACCTTTGATGGCTTTCTGAGTAGTATATTGGATATCATATTCAGTCAAAATCATTTGCCACCTAGCTACTCTTCCGGAAAGAGCGGGCTTCTCAAAAACATACTTGATAGGATCCATCTTGGAAATCAATAAGGTGGTGTGAACCAACATATACTGCCTCAGCCGGCGAGCAGCCCACACCAAAGCACAGCAAGTTTTCTCGAGCAGTGAGTATCGGGATTCACAGTCGGTAAACTTTTTGCTAAGGTAGTATATTGCATGCTCTTTTCGGCCAGACTCGTCATGTTGGCCCAGCACACATCCCATTGAATTTTCAAGAACTGTGAGGTACATAATCAAAGGCCTTCCTGGAACTGGAGGCATTAGTATCGGAGGTTCCTGCAGATACTCTTTCACTTTTTCAAATGCTTTTTGACAATCATTATTCCACCTGGCCGTCTGATCTTTTCTTAGTAATTTGAATATTGGTTCACAAGTGGCCGTAAGATGAGAGATGAATCTAGCAATGTAGTTCAACCTCCCTAAGAAACCACGAACTTCTTTTTCTGTTCTCGGCTCAGGCATCTCTTGTATAGCTTTTATTTTTGCAGGATCGACCTCAATACCTTTTCCACTAACAACAAAACCCAACAGTTTTCCGGATCGCACTCCGAAAGTGCATTTGTTTGGATTCAACCTCAGTCTGAATTCCCGAAGCCTTTCAAACAACTTCTGCAAGTGAACCAAGTGCTCTTCTTCAGTGTGAGACTTTGCAATCATGTCGTCGACATACACTTCAATCTCTTTGTGAATCATGTCGTGAAAAAGAGTCACCATGGCACGCTGATACGTTGCCCCTGCGTTTTTCAACCCAAAAGGCATGACTTTGTAGCAGAAAGTTCCCCACGGTGTGATAAATGTTGTTTTCTCCATGTCTTCTGGTGCCATCTTGATCTGATTGTACCCAGAGAAGCCATCCATGAAGGAAAACACTTTAAAAAGAGCAGTATTATCCACCAACACATCAATGTGGGGAAGAGGAAAATCATCTTTCGGACTCGCTCTATTCAGATCTCTGTAATCAACACACATCTTGACCTTTCCGTCCTTCTTAGGTACAGGAACAATATTAGCAACCCACGGCGGGTAATTCAAAACCTGCAGAAAGCCAGCATCAAACTGTTTCTCAACCTCTTTCTTAATCTTCTCAGACATATCTGGGCGAGTCCTTCGGAGCTTCTGCTTGACAGGAGGACTATCTTCCTTGAGAGGTAGACGGTGTACCACAAAATTTGTATCAAGACCTGGCATATCCTCATAGGACCAAGCAAAGATATCTGCATACTCTTTCAACATATCAATAAGCCTCTGCTTCACACTACTCTCAAGCGCAGCCCCTATCTTGACTTCTCGGACCTGCTCTTTAGTGCCAACATTTACCATCTCAATTTCCTCCTGATGCGGCTGAATCGCTTTCTTTTCCTGTTTCAACAATCTGGCCAACTCATCGGGGAGATCACAATCTTCATAAGCTTCCTCCTCGGCTTGGTAGATCGGATTGTCAAAATCATAATAAGCAATAGCGGAACTGTTACCAATGGAATCCGTAGTAGTGGAACATCTGCATGATTGATGTTTTTATTTTAGTTTTATTTTTATTGAGATATGTGCAAGTGTGTGCAAAAACATTGCCATTTAAAGGAAAAAGTTAAAAGAAAGACAAAGAGCAAAACATTTGAATGCAAAAACGTCCTTTTATTTCATGATTAACTTTGAAAAATGCGAACTGCATGGCCCTACAAATGATTCACTACGCCTTGGGCAGAACGTAGGAATTATGTCATGATAAGAAAAGTAAAAACAAGGAATTTACTCCTGAGCTTGTGTAACTTGGATGACATCTTCGATTGTCCAGTTGCAAGGCATCTCTCCAGGAATACTTGGACGAATCCAGCTATCAAAATCACAATCACTATCCACCTCTTCACCATTGACAATGGCGTCAACCTGACCGTCTTGAATGACACCCCCACTCACAAACTTGATCGGGCTAAGGATACTAGACTTGGGCGATGCATTCTGCCTTCCGGGATTGAAACCAAGACCATTCTTGTCAAATTTGGGACTCACATCAATTACTTGCCCCCAACCTTCCACTCTTCCAGTCTCAACGACAACCTGAGCGTCTTTCAGAGAAGACATAATCGTTTCTGGCTTCGTTATCTCATAAGGAGGAGTTCTCACAACATTTACAGCTTCAAACTCTTGAAACGGAGTCTCATGTATTTCACCTTCGATCTCCACATATCGGAAAGAGGACAAGTGACTCACAATATAATCTTCTTCACCACAAACTGTCACCACTTTACCGTCAACCGGATACTTCAACTTCTGATGAAGAGTGGATGTCACAGCGCCAGCCTTGTGAATCCACGGTCGTCCCAACAAACAACAGTAAGCAGGTTGAATATCCATCACATAAAATGTTGTAGTAAAGATCTGAGGACCAACCTGAATTGGTAGATCTACCTCTCCGAACACAGACCTCCTTGAACCGTCAAAGGCGCGCACTACCAACTCGCTAGGCCTTAACTCCACACCGGCATAGTCAATTCTCATTAGAGCTGATTTGGGAAGCACGTTCAAAGAAGACCCAGTATCAACCAAAACACGGGACAAAGTCGTCCCCTTACACTCAATCGAAATATGCAAAGCCTTGTTATGGTTTCTCCCTTCTGGAGGAAGATCACGATCCGTAAATCCCAAACCGTTCCCAGCAAAGATATTATTGGCTACCGCCTCTAGCTGATTCACAGATATTTCATGCGGGACGTAAGCACCATTTAGGATTCTCAAGAGAGCATCTCTATGACCTTCTGAACACATCAGCAGTTGCAAGATGGAAATCTTTGACTGGTTCTGACCCAACTGCTCAACAACCTTGTAATCAGACTTCCTGATGATTCTTAATAATTCCTCCACATCCTTGGAAGACACATCACTATCAGGTGCCCCATTCTGAATCGGAGATTTCTGGCGAAGTCACATGGAATTTTATAAGTGCTTTAGGGATTCGAGCAATGCAAATGGTACAATGCTCAAGATAGACAATGTCTTGCTTATCCCTCGTGCGGGAGCCCCAAGCAACTTCAAAGACTTGTAGATACTACATCACGACCAGGTGTCCCAGATTAGAATTCACACCTAGTGTCATCGTCATCAAGCCGAGAATCTGTAGACATGCACACAATACGGAGCTTAACCAGTTGCAAATAAAGCAAGCATGGAAGCAAATGAGCATAAGATAAGTCTTCAAAAAGAACCCCAAACTGAGCTTTCGTCTTGGCAAAGTCCCCACAAAGTCGTTCCATGACTAATCTCTGAATAAACAATAAGAACAAGTCGAGTCTGTGAGTCTGGTGAGAATACCACGTCTGAATAAGAGATCCTCGATCCTGAACACCTGTTATGCATGAAATGTATGAGATGCATGATATGAATGCAATGCCATGCTCATTCAATTTCCAAGGAATCCTCGTGTTTTGATTTTTTAGCAAATAAGAGATAGAAAAGCTCGGCACGAGGCTTAAAGATATGATTCCTTTGAAATGGAAGGAGCATGTATGCTAGTTATTTTTTGTACATCATTTTTTGGAAAGTAAATATGCAATGATGCAAGATGGTGGGACTTGTTGCCGCCCACCAGGCATTCTGGACTGCCGGTAACACACATAATACAAAGCCAAAGGTTCGGCCTCAAACGATATACCACACGGAACATAGAATGTCAATAAACGGAACCAAAACCCATAGTCAATAACACACTGGAATAGAACACAGATTACCACTCGAACAAGAACCATAGTACCCCACGAACAGGAACCAATAGTACACTCGAACAAGAACAGCGGTAACCCACGAACGAGAACGGCGGTCACCCACAATGTACCTGTTAAATGATCATTGATTCCCGCCCCACTCACGGGTAAAATCTAGGCCAAGGTAAGGTCATGAAACGCAGTATACAGTCCGCCCGAAGGTAAGCATCATCACAGCGCGGAAACGGGTGACGATAATACCTCCGTTTGAAACCACTACTCTGCTCGTGGTCACATAATCCATCCCGAGACGTACACCTCAAGACAAACCATGCTCCCACTCTATCCTAGGGTTCCTATGGTTCACACATAGCCTGGGTATTGGGCCTTCTAACTCTTGAAACACCCACCCAACAGACAGAGATCCAGCCAGTCCAGAATATGATGCAGAAAAGTAAAAGCGCACATAGAATGCAATGCAAACAGGTAAATATGCAAAGCAGTAAAAACACCCAATGATAAACACACAAGCACTAGGATCGACTCGCTAGGTCCGGACCAGCAACAGGTCAAGACGTCCCCAGCAGAGTCGCCAGCTGTCGCTACCCCGCGAAAATTAACAGAGTCGCCACTAACATATTTATCCTGAAAAGGAAGGGAATGCCAGCAAACCATAAAACAAAACAACGGTCTCACGACCAGAGAAAAAGGGTAAGGGAGTCGGTTACGCGAGGGGAAGGTATTAGCACCCCTCGCGCCCATCGTACTCGATGGTATCCACGCTTGTGTCTAAATCTATGGGTGTGTAAGCAAACTACGCTAATCTGGACTAAAATGCATGCAAAATGTAGGGAAAAGAAAGAGTTATACTCGCACGGGCCCTACCCCGCTGCCTACGTATCCGTTTTGCGGAATCAGAGGTACCGTAGCTCGGCTAACTAATTTTTGTTTGTTTTGTATTTTTTAGGTGAACGAGTTACATTCACACTCCGCTGCTCGACCTTTGGAGACTTATGCTTGGGAATGGAGCGGAAATAACAAGTTCTTAAGAAAAGAAAATTAAAGAGTGTGGTTTGTGTTTTAAAGAATGCATGAGGAAAACCTAAGCTAAGGGGGGGAAAGCTTGCTACCTAATGTTATCATACAAAGGGTACAAGTCTATGCTAAGCTATCAACCTACGAGGGAAAAGGGGAAGCACACAAGAATATCACACAAACGAGCATCCACTCGTAAAGCAAACAAACCAACGGTACTGACCGAGTGGTAGAAAAGCGGTCCCGCCATAGCCAAGGGGAGCAGCTCAACCCAAGTCAACCAAGCATTAGACCTCGTGAAAATGATCGGGCCATAGACAAGAGGGCGGACCCCTCTCAGCAACCAAGCCGTCACGGATCGTAAAGGAAAACGGTGCGTGCGTACACCGAGCATCAACGTCGAGCGACGTGAGCTATAGGAAAGGCGGGGGTCCGGCTACATGAACCCTTTTCCTGACATACTCGATAACAAGATCTTTTGCAAGTTCGGAAGCGAGCGACGCGAAGCGTGCGCATACCAAACGGACTCGATGAAACTAGGCGGGGGTTGATTGCTAGCCCTTCCTGCGTGCCTTCCATGAGGACTTAATGGAGTGCCATATAGGACTTATTACACCGTGACTCCCTGTCGCAAAGCACAAATATAAGCACACCAACAAAAACAGAGCCTCTTTCGAGGACTTGGCCAGATGCATGTCTAGGTCCTACTTCTCATGTTAAAGGATGATGCGAGAAAGCGATAAAGTGCGAGAAAAGTAGAATGAAACGGGATCAATACCAAACGGATGATGATCCGTAAACTAGAGCGAAGCAAAGCGAAGAAACTAAGAATCCCGCGAGCGAGCTAGCAAAGCAAAAGCAAATGATCAGCACACCGATTAGCCATGAAAGCACACAAAGGTCGACATGCACGTCGAGCACAATCATAATACACCTGCAAGAGGAACAAGCAAACCAAACAAGCAAGTATAGAGTAATAGGAACGCGTCTCCCAGATGAGAACACGATACGAGTGAATAGGATTGTGTTCCGCAAGTGGAACGGAACACACAAGTAACAAGTGTCGATCGGTGTCTATCCAAAGGCCTTGCACACTAGCACACATGTTAGAGATAACAAACATCGCAATCGGAATTGCGTTATTGCATTATAAGCTAAGAGGAAATGACCAATCAACGCACATATAAAATGGACAACAAATGTCAAGGGGAAAACACACATGAATAACCTACAATTAATCAACATCAATCGTCTCATGAGATAGCACGTTTCACAAGCTTTCCAACGACATAAAGAACGCGCAAATCGGAGTTACGAGTAAAAAGATACGAAGGTTTGAAGTTAGAAAAGAAAAACACAAAAATTGCACTCAGGAACCGGTTCTTGCATAGGACAACCGGTTCCCCATATAAAAAAACAGAGAAGCCACATTTCAGAAAACTGGGAACCGGTTCCCACCTAGGGACAACCCGGTTCCTGGTACAAATACACAGAGAGTCAAAATTTCAGAAAACTGGGAACCGGTTCCCACCTAGGGACAACCCGGTTCCTGGTACAAAAACACAAAACCAAGCAAATTTGAGATAACTGGGAACCGGTTCCCACCTAGGGACAACCCGGTTCCTGGTGCAAAAACCAAAGAGTCAAAACAACGCAGGAACCGGTTCCCACCTTGGGACAACCCGGTTCCTGGTACAAAAACACAGAAAACCAGCAATTTTGGATTGAGTGGGAACCGGTTCCCGCCTGGGACAACCCGGTTCCTGGCGTAGCAAAACAGGTTTTTATGCATTTTTAAGGCTCCGGAGCCATTCGCACTCAATCCAAAACCGTTCCAACTTGAGATTAGAGCAAACAAACATTGAAAAATCATGCCATACGTAAATCCGCGAATCAAGTGAGTCACATATCAATAAACATGCTAAGTGCGACGCGTCAAGCAAGGCAAATATTAAGCAAAAGCACTACACATGCATTTGTGCAAACACTTTGAATGGGACACAAGTAACATACATGAACATCAACAATTAAGCACACAAAATCATCCCCATAATCACGGATTCGAACACGAATATCACAATTCATCATCAACGAGCAACAATTATATGCAATCAACGTAAAATCCAAACACAATTCACATGAACACGACAAATTCGAACAAAGTATGAACAAATTCACCGATCAATCATCATCAATTATCAATTAATCAAGAACAAGAGGTAGATCTAGATCCGAATTCACATAATAATCAACAATTAAGCACTTAATTCGAGATCCGAAAGCTTACCGAATGAAGATCTAACCGAAGCGCGAACACGAACACGATGCGATTGCGAACACGACACGAATGCGACACGAACTCAAACGAAATCCGGAGGGAGAGAGAGATAGAGTGGCGCGCGAGATGCAAGGAGAAGAGGAAGAGAAATTCAAACTTCGATCTTGATTCTTCAATCCATGTTCTTGATCTTGATGAAGATTGATGAATCTTGATGAAAGTTTTATGTGATTTGTGGTTTTGATCTATGAAAATTGAGAGAGAATTGAGAGAAAGTGTTTTTGACAAATTGGTGAATTGAAATTGTGAGAGTTCTCTTTTGATTTGTGAAGAGCAAAATGTTTATATATTGTCAACGCGAAATGTCCAAATTGCCCTCGGTGCATCTTATTTTGGCTCGTTTTTAAGGAAACTCGGTTCGGCTCTGAATTTCGGAACGAAACCAATGCCGCTGCGAAGATGACCAAATTTGTGACTCGTCGCTGCGAGAATCGTCCCAATCCGATAAGCGATGAAGAAATTACATGCATTTGAATGACGAGAAACGTCGATTCATCTGGTGCGACTGTTCAGAATTTTGTGAGTACCGCTCAAAGAACTCGATAAAACCCTACCTTCGGCTCAAAATCTGAACAAGCATGTGTGACGAAGAAACGAAGCTAACGAAATTTCCGAGAAAATTCCGCCGGAATGGACTTCATACGATAAAAATCGAAGAAGTTATGAATTTTCAAACTAGGCGCGACATACTCGAAAACACACTTTTTACCGAAACAACGCGACGATCCTTAAAATTTTGGGAATTTTCCGTGCATAATTGGCCTTCGGTCCAAACATATGAAATCCAGGTAATGATGGTACGGAGCTCCAGTTAAATTTTCAAGTGAATCCGACAAGCGGATTAGGAGATACGAATTTTCCGAGGTCCGAATCCCTACATTCAACACTGTTTTTCACTATGAAACCTCAAGTAATTTGCAAATCTGGCGACCTTCCTCAAAGAATTGGCTTCCGAGCCAAACACGAAAGTTGTAGATATCGTCGAAACGGTCAGGACAACGCGGGAACTTAGCTCATATCTCCTTCCAAATATGACTTGTGAATTTTCTCGTATTTCCACTGTTTAAACCATCTTTCACGCCTTTCTTCTTAAACTCATGAAAACTCTTTATTATTTTTCTTCGATTTTAGAATGACGAAATAAACGTCATTATTAACTTATAGCTCCAATAAAGAGGGCAAATTTTGGGGTGCAACAATTAAGCTCTACAAACAACACATTTTGTGTACCAATATGGCTAGAAAAATCACCCGGGAAAATGGCATTAGAGTCACAATAAATATCATTTGATTAAATAAATGAGGTTTAATTTATTTAATATTATATTATTTAAATATATTTTCTATTTAATTAAAAATATTAATTAAAAATAAATACTATTGGTTTTATTTTGGGTCTAACCCAAAATTAAGGTTTTTAAGGTTTTAGTGGCTCACTCATTATAAATCGAAGAGATGTACACTCTCCAAAGGGAGTAATTCTAATAGTCACATAATCTTATCATATAATGGCTAGTATCACATTCTGATTTGTGCGTGTATGATGTGGATTAAAACTATATAACGCGCAAGTATACACAGTCCATAGTAGCAAGTGATAAAAAGTAAGAATATTGTTCCCATAGGGAGTGTAACAATTTAGATTGATTTGTAAAACTATATCTTTTCGTGAAGAAGCATGGGCAAAAATAACAATAATTGATGGTTATCACAAGTTCATTTTGTAAGTAAACATTGACAGAACTAAGTTTGGTTTAAATGAAAGGAATCAATGATGGAAAATATGTTGGGCAATGATTCTTTAATATAATTGGTATATTCTGTGTATATGATATGACACAGTTGGAACGTGATCTTATGGTGTATTCTTACAACATCATAAACATACGCAAGAAAGCAAGGGCATAAATTCCTAAACATACACAATGTCACCAACATAAATATGAGCTACCATAAGATTCCATTCGTTCTTCTTCATAAATAGATTTTTGTGAATTCCCCCAAGAACATATCGATGCTTAGTAAGAAATTTAGAGAGTTTCTCATACCAAGCCCTGAGGTTGTTTGAGTCCATAAATAGCTTTCCTAAGTTTATAAACATAATTTGGAAGACACGAATCAATGAATCATTTTTTATGCTCAATAAAGACTTCCTCGTCCAAGTATGCATTGAGGAAGGCAGTCCACAACCATATGATAAAGTTTGAACTTTAAGAGACAAGAAAATCCCAGGTACCAATATGATGGCTTCGAGACATGAAACTGGAGCAAAAGTTTCATCAAATTCAACCCCTTTGATTTGTGTGTAGCCTTGAGCCACAAGATGTGCCTTATTTCTAGTAACATTCTCATTCTCGTCAGGCATATTCTTGTAAATCTATTTAGTGCCAATGATGTTAGCAGAGGTAAACCTAGGAATCAGTTATGATACCTCATTTGTTTTATATTCAACAAGATCTTCCTGCATATAATTGACCCAACATTCATCATAGAGGTGTTTACGGTGATTTCCAGTAAACAACCGCTAGTCCTCCAAACTATAATAAATATGATTTGGTTACTCGCAGGATCGACTAGATTGATCCTAGGACATGGTCAAACGAAAGGTTTATTAATGTGATTTGGTTCATACCTGTTTGTTTTGATTTCGAGAAATTTATGTTCAAATGACTAATCATTCGAGATAACGCTGTTTATATGAGTTAGTGTAACTTCGACGCATAAATCGTAATAAGAAAACATGTAAATTGCGAGAATGTAAATTGCAAGAAAATTAACATGCAAGAATGTAAGTCGCAAGAATATAAATTGCAGGAAAGTAATGTGCATGAAACTAAATGACTTCGAAAGTAAAAGTTTAAACAAGGAAAGTAAAGAAAACGAAAAGATATTTGATAAAAGTAAATACACATGTATTCAAATTGGTGGTGTCATACGTACATTTCTCAGCGAACTCTTTCTCTTAACACTTGATACTTGAGCGATATGTGAGTGATTTGTACAAAATGAACACACGAAATCCTATCATTAAGACTCCTATTTATACTAAATTTGACCCTAACGGTCATACAATAATCTAATGCCACGTTATCCACGAGAACTCTGGGGATGCCATCTGTCTATGTGCAGTTTATAGAAACCGTTTCGCAATTCAAACCTTCCCGCTCAAGTCCTTTTCGACATGTGGCCATATAGTTATATTCGAAAATGTTACGGAAATACATTAAGCTTCAGTACTTTATGTAATTTTCCGCGAAATGTCTAAGTCTTGGCAAAGATATCTTCCGTGTTAGCTTCGATACTTCTCTCCTTCGTTTCAACTTAGACATTTTCTTGAAGCATGGCCATCAGTAGCCATTTTTTAAATCTTCGAAGATGGTCATCAGTAACCATCATTCTTCGAACTTAAAACCTTCGAAGATCAACTTCTTAAACGAAATCTCCAGCTAACAAGAGGGCTTCTTTCACATTCTTGGACTCAATTTTAGAAATTAACCACATATTAGCTATCATCTCTATAATTAATAGGTTTTCTCTTTGTGTAGTGATTCCTTTATTTAAATCTCCAATAATGATTTTAATAGGTTGATTCTTTTGCACCCTTAATGATGTTCCTTTATTTTCTAGAGTATTATCTTCACCTTTATCTTGAGTCTTTATCTTTTACCATAAATTGTAGGATATTAGATTCATTGTTTGGGGCATTTTGTTCAACATTTTGACCAGGAATGACAAAATCTTCGTATTTATGTGAGATCACTTTAGCTTGAGCATCATTAGCAATGACATGTATGGATTTCATTATAGATTTTGTATGTTTGTTAAACACACTATATGTCCTGCTATTAATGGAATACCCTAAAAAGATGTCTTCATCACTTTTAGAGTCAAACTTCCATCTTTGTTCTCTATATGGAAGAATATAACATATACTATCAAACACATGAAATTATTTACATTTGGCTTCCTTCCCTCCATAGCTCGTAATGTGTTACCTTGGTAACTGGTCGAATGATTACTCGTTTATGAATATGACAAGCATTATTCATTGCTTAAACCTAAAGATAGTATGGTAGATTTTTGGCATGAATCATAACTCTATCCATTTATTGCAAGGTATGGTTCTTCCTCTAAAAAGAAACCATTTTGTTGAGGTGTAATGGGAGAAGAAAACTCATTACTTATTCCTTTAGTGGTACATAAGGTATAAAGGTTAAAGTTTTCAAATTTTTTGCCATGACCACTACGAATAAAAATGATATTTCCAATTTCTTCTCCCTTTTCATGATGTAAATGTCGCGGTGGAAAAATTTTGAGTGTAAGCTATTGATTATCTTAACTCGAATGAAACAGAGTCGCCACCAAACTTTTATTTATTCCAAAAGGAAAAGGGAAGAATATCTAGAAAACCTTAATAAGATCTACGTACGGAAGTCGGTTATGCAAGGGGAAGGTATTAACATCCCCCACGTCTATAGTACTCTATAGGATCAACTCTTGTTGTTTTAATCAAAGGGTGTACATCTAAGGTTTCTTACTTTATTTACAAAGGCTAAAATTGAAAGAGGTAGTTTTTTTTTGTTAGTGGGTGTTTCCAGAAGAAATTATAAGAGAAAAATATTAATTTTTTGTTAGTGGATTATGTACAGGAGAATTGAGCTATTTACAAGTGATGTGAAATTGACTGGAAAGAAATCCTAAAGTATGTACAAGACTAATTATTTTTCTAACTAAAGAAAACAGATATTTTTTAGGATTTGTGGTTTTGTAAATCAAAATGAACTACCTAAGTTAATTGATAAAAAAAATAATAAAAGTATAACCTAAGTTAATTTTCCGCGAAATGTCTAAGTCTTGGCAAAGATATCTTCCGTGTTAGCTTCGATACTTCTCTCCTTCGTTTCAACTTAGACATTTTCTTGAAGCATGGCCATCAGTAGCCATTTTTTAAATCTTCGAAGATGGTCATCAGTAACCATCATTCTTTGAACTTAAAACCTTCGAAGATCAACTTCTTAAACGAAATCTCCAGCTAACAAATTGCCCCCAATAAATGCCTGTTTCGACAAACGAGAGAAATGGGCGTTTCTTGCCATGATGGGATTTCGTTTTGCTTTCTTAGAGTCCCGAGACTAATAATTGACGTCATAATCAATCATGACTCTATTTCCAAAACGTCTTGTCGCTTTCAAAAACGTCTTCTCAACAGTTACATTCCCACGTCTTGACCTTACTTTATGATCATTACTCCTATATCCTAGGAATAGAGCTGGTGACTATTCGACCGCCGTTGGATTAAATCAATTCTTGCCGCGTGTCCTTTAGTCTTTACCCAAAAGATTTGAAAGGGTTTCCGTTAAACCTTTAAATACTTAGTCTTTTCCTCTCTTTTTCCCTTTCAGTTCTATTCCTTCAAACTCTTTTCAGAAAAGACCGTACTTAGTTGCCTCCAAACTTCTTCCTCAAATCAAACATCTTTCAATGGCGTCTTCTTCAAATGCTCTCCAACCAGTTCTGAAGCTTCAGAAACCTATGCAAATGGGGAACCAAGAATACATACCAAATCCGAATACTGCGGAGGAACGCGCCATTTACGCTTCTCAGGTAATCATCCCTTTTGAACTTTCTGGAAAAACTTATGCTTTCATGGGCCCGTTACCAGGAGAAAATAGTTCACCAGATAAATTCTTTCCTGCGTATTATAAGACTAGGCCTCTGGTTAGCAAGATTAAAATAGACAATGAAGGTAATCCAATCTTAGAGGATTCAAACCCTACAAAAGAGGCTTCGACTGCGCCTCCCGTAGCCTTAGAGAAAATTAGGTTAGATTATGTAACCAATTTTGTGAAGGTTTTTAGGTCAATCCCTTTAGCAAAAGATCCCGAACTGTACTATTCTTGGTTAGCCAAAGTGGAGAAACAGAAGGCTTCTTTCTGGCAAGAGTTAGGGATTTATGACCTAATTCAATTGTCCAAGACTGGTTTAGAATATAACCAAACTATGTTAGTAGCGTCAGTCCATTTCTGGGACGCTTCTCACAATACCTTTCACCTTCCATGTGGAATGATTACTCCAACCCTTTTCGATGTAGCTGCCATCACAGGGCTTCGACCGACTGGCGAAACCTTTGATCCTAATGTCTTGGATGTTGATACTATCAATTTCAACGAAGCGACAGTCACTTATACTGCTTTCATCCAGCAATATCATGATTAGGCAAATGCTGCAGTCTCTGACGTAGAACATATTGCTTTCCTGGCATTATGGCTTTCGAGGTGTGTTTTCTGCTCCAGGTCCATACAAGTAGCGAAAAGATATCTTTGCATGGCTAATCAGTTACATGATGGTAAAAAACTGAACCTGAGCCAATTGATTCTAGGATTTCTTTACGAAAACCTTGGTGAAGCTGTAGATCTTGTAAAGACTTATGCAACAGGATCTCTCCTTTTTGCTGGTCCCTTCTGGTTATTACAATTGTGGCTTAATGCCACCTTCGAAGCTCACCTCCCATTCCGGGGCGTCGTCAACGAAGAAGTTCCAGAAATCAAAAATCGAACTGTCGAAGGGACTAGATTGGCCTTGTTAACCCCGAAAGAAGAAACTGGGAAACTTCGTGAACATTTCTTAGCATATGTAATGATGTTTGCTAAACGTTACCAGTTCAGTTCTTCGATGGCTCCATTTGTACGAAGAGCTGTAGGTCCTGAATGGTTTACTCGAGAGTTTCCTGCAACATCTCCGGATCACCAAGCTGAGTCTTTGGCTATTTGGGAAGCTTTTCTTACCCCGAGGTTATTCTATCACCGCCTTCGACCTTCCAAAGGTCAATGTATCCTCGTTTTCTATCAGCCAAATCTTGTGTCGAGACAGTTTGGGTTGGTCCAAGTGAAGCCCAAGTGTCTGTATGACAAAAGGAACCACATGTGCTTCCGTACTTAACATCTAACTGAAGATGAATGTGATACGAAGATAGCCAGATATACTGATGTTTTCACCCTTTCTCCTATCTCTTTCGTTCCTGCTTTCTATTCCACTCCAGATTTTCAACAATGGTGGTCAGATTATTATACCACCCAAATCTATGATGTCGAAGGCCTTACTCGAGAACTAACTGAAGCTTTTACTGCTGTGCAGGATAAATTCCACAAAGGTACCTCCACTCACATTAAAGAAATCCAAGCTTTTCAAAAGTTCTTTGAAACTATTTACAGGCCTGATGATCTTAGTCGGACCGTTCGCGAAGCTGCTGTTATTTTACGTGAAAAGTTTTCTGCAAAACTGGATAAGTTGAAATTGCCCCCGTCTGTTCGACCAGAACTACGTTATGAAGTGGCATTTAAAATTAATCCTCCAAAATTCCCTCCACTACCAAGTGCTGATTTTGGTGTGGCTTTAAGTCCTCCTTTCCCAGACTGGTTCGTCTGTGGGAATGCTTTCAAAATTCTTCAAGAGAGTACCAAAAAACGTGCTGAACGAGTGGTCCCGACTAAGCATACCCTGGATACTTTCAAAGGGCATCTTCATATAGATCTTGAACACGTTCGTGTCTTGACTCCAATACCAGAAGGTTTGGGTCTAGTTAATCTTTAGACTGACTCTTCTTTCTCTTATCGAGATAATAATTCCAATCTTTGTTACAGCTGTTGCTCGAAAGAGAAAGGTTAAAGCAACTGCTGCGCAGAAAGATTCTGAGGCCTCGAAGAGCAATAAGCCAAGTGGGAGCGATTCTATTACGACTGACGTGAAACCCACGGTACACACACATTTCATATTCCAACTTGCACGTCTTACGAATAGCGCTTATTTTTCTCCTTTTCACTTTTCAGAGTTCGAAGCCTCCAATGCCTTCGAAGCGAAAAGTTCTTCCAACTACTACTCCAGACGTTGCTTTAGATGAGGAAGACAAGTCTCCCCCTCGTACCAGGCAAGGGCATAAAAAGAGATAGAAGGTCACCACTCCTGTGGGCAAAGGGAAAGGACCTGGGTCTTCGAAGATCACTTTTTCGAGTGATAAGGTGTCTTCTGAAGAATCGCCTTTAAAAGCCACTAGTAATGCTCTCGTGATGGAAAGCCACAATTCAAGTCCAGCCACTGATACAGCTAAGGTATCTAGGCTTTACAACATAATCATTTCTATAAATTTCATTTCGAATAATTAAGTTAACGTCACCTTATGATTGCAGGATGATATTGGAACAGCTACTTCTGATTTCAGCTCCTTCAACGCTGCCATTTACCTTGGTAATCCCCAAGGTGAGCAAAGAAGTCTTTTGCTTATGTCGAATAATTCTCTTGCAACTCTTACACCACAATTAACCATATTTGTTCATTTTTGCAGATGTCCCTCAACACACCTCTCATATACTTTCACCAGTCCTCGAAGACGCTCCTCCTCTTGCCACTATCAATACTGTATCCTCTGTTGAAGGAAGCCATTCGACTGATGATTCTCCTCCTACTCGCAAAGACGCAAACATGGGTGAGGAGGACCAATTCTCAGGCGAAGATAATGCAGCTGTACCATCGACTGGGAGTGAGGACACCGTATCTGATCAAGGTGTCGTGGAAGAAACCTCCAAGTTGATCGAAATTGACCTCTGTGGAAATTCAAATTTTGAAACTGTAGTTATTCCTGAAACTACTCCAATGTCTGCCCCAGCCATACCTACTCCTTCAGAATTGGAGCAACTTAGGCAAACTGATCCTCTCAGCTTTCTTAAAACCATGATGAACATTGATAGTACTTCAGCTCCTGCGTCCGAAGCTTCTCCAACTGTTCAGACCAAGTCTGGAGACAAAGAGGACACCCCTGGCCTCCTTCATCAAATAAAGGAGAATTTCTTCGAAACAAACCTCATCGAAATCTTAAGTAAGGACTCCACGAGATGTCATGGCTTGAAGCAACTCTTGAAGAAAGTGGATTTACTTCTGGTTTCGAAAGAGGTCTCAGATGTGATTGTACTTCTGGGCTCTTTAATCGACCAGCTTCAGTCTAACATTCTTGGACAGAACAATGTTAATGAGCAGCTTGCTGCAAAAATGGCCTCTCATAGTTCTTCATGGAAAGCTGCCACTGAGGCAACCAACAAGGGTGATGCTCTTAGGTTGGAACGTTTGAAGAACCAAGAAGAATATGATGAGTGTGAGAAAAATATACAATCTTGGAAGCAAGAGATTAAGAAACTCAAAGAGAAGATACAGGAAGCTGAATCTCGCCAAGCAACCATTCGACAAACCAATGATCAAGAGATAGCTGAAGTAGCGCGACTAGGTATCCAACACTTCGAAGCTGCGCAGAAATTGATGCCAGAGATCGAAGAGTTAAAGAAGCAACGAGCATTGCTTGAGCTTCGTATGTCTTCGTGGGAGGCTCAGTATTCGAAGATCAAAGATAACCTTCCTAGGGATTTCAGTTAATTTTCTTCGAACTTTGTATTACCTTTTGTGGCGTAAATCCCTTTGTTTTGTAATCGCTTATTTTCAGAATATATGTATGTAAAACTCGTCTTTTTATGTGTTCACATTTTTTGCTCTGAGATGACCAATGGTAATGTTTAGCAATACTTCAAAATATTATCAATATATTTCTTTTTACGCCACAGTAACCTTAATGAATGCCTCACGTGGCTCGATTGCCCTTCGCAGCCCTAGACTTGACGTTTCTCCTCCCCTTAGCCGTAATCATCATTATTTTGCTGACGTCATTTCATCTCAAACGTCTCTTTAAGACGTGCGTGCATCAGTTTTATGATTACGTTCCAACTTCCAAGGGCGGGAAACGGCGGTGACCATAACTTCTCTCTAGAAACACCAAACGCAGTCTAATCAATCATTAAAACTGAAACGTTTCTTTATCGCTCCTTTTGACTATATAAAGGGTTAGTGTCCCATTCTTTTCTTCACGCTTTTTTCAAACCTTCACTTCAGAACTCTTTTCTTCCCTCTCGTGCTCTTTTCAACCACAATCTTTTTCAACCTTTAGCATGGCACTCAACAGCAACCTAACCTATGCTAACATTAGAACTCTTATTAAAAAAGAGTTCAAACCCTGCCCAGAAGAATTCAGCAGGCATTCCATCAGCCTTCGTGCTCTTTTCCACAACCAGGGGATGGGATTTTACCCAACCATTTTAGAAGGGAATGTTTATCCCAAGATGCTTGCTGACTTCTGGATGTTTGCGTACCTACGCATTGATCCTGAAGGAAGAACTACCATAGTTTCTGAAGTTCGAGGGGCTGAAGTTTCTATCACGCCCTCTACCATCTCTGACTTGTTGCGCTGCAGCAACACTGGAGCGACCTTTGATGATAACAGCTTCACCATGACCACTTCTGTCTTACTGAAGGGTCTCATGGAGAATGATCCATATAGCGCCAAAGTCATCAGGATTTGGCATCAACTTCTAGTGGGTAACTTTTACCCACGAAGCTGTGATGAGAACAACATTATGGTGGAGGACTTAGAGTTCATCTCTTGTGCTTTGCGAGGGGTGAAGATCAACTTTCCTTTGTTGATCTTCAAACGACTCGTGGAGACTGTCACTTTAACTTCCTCTCGAGAGGGTTCAGTAAGTTGCCTTCCTTTTGGGAGGTTTTTATCCTACTTGTTCCTCAAGAGAGGTGTAGTGCGAAGGATGCGAGATTTGGGGCGCATGAACATGTTCGAAGCAGAGGGTCTTCATATGCTGTCTTTGGAAGACTTAGAACAAAGGGTCAACTAAAGGGTAGATCCTTTTTAGGTTTTTTACTGCTTCGCTTTTTGTAATCTTTGCTGCTCCATATGGACCAAAGTCGCTTGTACCTCCTTTTTTAAAATTAATGAAGATCTTCTGCCGTATTTTTATTTATACATGTTTTCTGGTCACGGAGCCATTTTGGTGCAAATCTAACCATTTTGGCTTACATAGTATTACTTAGATATCTACGTTTTGGCAATCTTTACTTCATGCATGCTTGGTTTGTATCTCTTTAGATACTTCCCATTCACTCTTAAGATCCTACGATCTTCTGCTAATTCCTCTATCTCGTAAGCATTATTTGAGAATACTTTCAAGATTCGAAAGGGACCTTCCCAGTGTGGGGACCATTTCCCCAAAGCTTGGTTCTTTCGATCTATAGGTAAAATAACTTTCCAAACTAGGTCATTATTAACAAACGTTTTACCTTTCACCTTTTTATTGTATGCTCTGGACACCCTTTCTTTCTGTCTCTTTATCATCTCCAAAGCTCGAAGTCTGTCTTCGTCCAAGTCAACTAATTCATTCATCATCAGTTCCCAGTACATGTTAGGGGGAATTTCTGCTTGTCTTTGTATCCGGACTGATTGCAAGTATATTTCAACTGGGAGTACCGCATCATGTCCAAATGTCAGTTGAAAAGGTGTAGTGTTCGTAGCTTCTTTCGGAGATGTTCGACAAGCCCAAAGTGCTTGGTCCAAAGTTCTGTGCCAACTTTTAGGTTTTTTCCCTACATGCTTCTTTATGAGACCAATTATTATTTTGTTCGCTGCTTCGACTTGTCCATTTGCCTGAGCATAGTAAGGTGTAGAAGTAAACAACTTGAAGCCTATCTCTTTGGCGAAATCTTGCATTTTTCGCCCAGTAAACACTGATCCTTGATCTGTAGTTATACTTTCTGGGATCCCAAATCTGTATATAATATGTTTTTGAATGAACTCGATCACAGCTTCTTGATCAACATTCGCGAGTGGTATAGCTTCGACCCATTTTGTAAAATAGTCGATTCCCACTAAAATATACCTTTGACCTCTAGATGACTTGGGGTGAATTTCTCCAATTAGGTCCAACGCCCATCCTCTAAAGGGCCAAGGCTTTATTATTGAACTTAGTTCATTTGCGGGAGCATGTTGAATACCTGCATGTTCTTGACATTCTTGACACCCTTTGGCAAATTCTATGCAGTCTTTTAACATGGAAGGCCAATACATTCCGTATCGAAATAGAAGCCATTTCATTTTGTGCCCCGCTTGGTGGGCACCACATGCTCCGCTATGCACGTTCGAGAGAGCTAAGTAAGCTTCTGCTTCACCCAAACATTTTAGCAATACTCCTTCAGGAGTCTTTTTGAACAATTCATTTCCCATCAGAAAGTATGATAAGGCTCGATATTTTACCTTTCTATCCGTGTCTGACGAAGGGTCCTTCAAATAATTCACAATTGGACTTCTCGAGTCTGTGTCTGCCAACGAGTCTATGTTCAAAACTTCGAATTCTTCTTTGTTAGCAAACCCTATTTGTGAGTTTTCCAGATCACTTGGAGAAAGTTTCATAGCCATTGCTCTGCCTCTTACTTGGATCAATTCCTCGAATTTGCTTTTCGATACCCTGTACCCTGAGGCTAGTTGTGCCAAATCGTTTGCTTCCTGATTATGCAATCTTGGGACATGGTTCAGATCCACATATTCGAATTTTTTAAGCAACCTATTTGCTATGACAAAGTACATGATCAAATTTTCTTTGATGCACTTGTACTCTTTCGTTAGTTGTTTAATCACCAATTCGGAATCTCCTTTAATTTCGACTCTGGTTGCCCCTAATTCTAACAAAGCTTCAAGTCCGGCTATCAATGCTTCGTACTCAGCTTCATTATTGGAACATAGAGGGCCTTCGATTTTATACTTGAGCTTTGTTGGAATTCCTTCAGGAGAAATTAGCAATATTCCAACGCCAGTTCCTTCTTTGTGAGTTGAACCGTCAAAGTATAACTTCCAAGGTGGCAGTTCCACGTATTGCTGAGAATTTTCCACTACTGCATGATCAACAATGAAATCTGCCACAATTTGCCCCTTCATTGCCTTAAGGGGTTGAAATGTTAAAGAGTACTCAGTTAGGGCCAAAGCCCATTTGCCAATTCGACTATGTAATATTGGCTTCGATAACATATGTTTAATAACATCGCAATGGGACGAAACATAAACATCAACTGGCTTTATATAATACTTGAGTTTAATACATGAGAAATATAAACAAAGGCAGAGTTTTTCTATTGCACTATACCTAGTCTCTGCATCATTGAGTACTCTACTTAGGTAATAGATGGCTCTTTCGATGCCATTTTCATCCTCCTGAGCTAACATGCTACCTATTGTTTTATCCTAAGCTGAAATATACAAGCGCATGTGCTTCTTTCCATTTGGAGGAGCCAATATTGGAGGATGTGTTATACCCCAAAATTTGCCCACATATTTTTCAAGAAAACTCCAATCTGAAAATTAAGGGTCTCATGTAATCATGGATTTTTATTTCAACAAATATCCTGACATATGAAATGCTTAGTTTTTAGAATTTTTCTTATACAGTAATTTGGCTTGCAGTTGAATTTATTCTTACGCAAACACCAAATACTGTTTATTACTTCACACATGCTATTTATTTATTTACAGATAAATGGTACTGACACAATTGGTACAGAGTTAAATCTTTTTTGCAGGCGCAGAATCAGGAAACTCAGACTGTACTGGTAACAAGTAGATTATTATTATCTTTTGTTTCCCACTAATTTTTGTACTATATTCCATTATTTGCAAAAAATCTTTTCAAATCTCTTTTTCAAAAATCAAATCTCTCTTTTTTCCAACACTATCATACACTTTCTTTCAAATCTTACTTCCACTCAAATTTTCCTTTTGTACGGAATCACATCATTCCCCAACGTCTCTTTCCTTCTTTCCATTCTATAAATACCTCTCATTTTCTTCCATAAAATCTCACATCAAATTCCAACTCATCTTTCAAATTCCTATCTCATATCTATTTTCTCTTCTTCCCTGACAAGAATGGCAAAGTGGATAGAGACACTGTTTCTTACAGTCATCACCATTGCTACGGTGATCATGACTTTCTTCTGCCTGTATAGTCCTGAAGAGTGTGGACCTGCAATGGTTGCACTCCCAATCATCTACATGTTATTGTTCATAGCATGGGTCATTAATCGTCATTCTTAAAATTTGCCGTATTTCTTATTTCTTAAATGTACCGTTTATTCGTCGTACTGTTCAATATAGTATGTGATATTTGTACTGTCAGTATTAAATGTTGTACTATTTGTCATAATATTGCTTAATTACTAAGATAATATTTTGTGTGTTTTCTGCCAGTCAAATATTCCTATTTCTGTGCATTAAATGATTTTCAGGGTTATTATCGGTAATTTTGCCCGCATATCGTAAATATTAGTTATTTATTATGTCTGTGTTTTTCTAACAAGTCATGTAAATAAACTTTCATTTTTCACATAAAACAAAAACAAAAAAAAACAATAAAAAAAGAAAATTAACTTTGACTGTTGATTTTTCACTCTAACTGCTACATCAATACCTGAACAGTCAGTTGACAGCCAAACTGCTGGCAGTACAATTCTCAGTGTTTTGTACCATCAATCAAATCAATCTTTCACAATTCAAAATTCCAAGATTTTTGTTCTAGAAGTCTTCTGAATATCACGCGATTAGCAGAGACTCAACACTGCACAAAAATCAGGTACGCTTAACTGTCTCCTACACAAACAGTCCCTAATCAGGGTTTTTCTTGTTTTTACAGGAGCAACAAGTTTTTGAGAGCTCAAATGGATTTCATACACATCCATATATCTCAAAGTACCATCATACAAATTTTCAAACTTCAATTCACTCAGACGCACCGTCAGCAGCTCAAACAGTCAACAGACGACCCGTTTGACCAAAAAAAGTCAACAGACAGTCAAAAATGAAATTTTTTGTCAAAGTCCATATTTTGTCAAAGGATTCATCATTTGATCGTTGGATGATCATAATTCATCAAGGAAAGATCAAAAATCAACAAAACCCTAAGATTCAAAATTAGGGTTTTTGCCTGAAAAGTCAACTCAACTTTGACTGATCATAACTCTCTCATCCTTCATCCAAAAAATTCAAACCAAAGCTTGTTTTGAAGGAAATTCAATTATCTTTCAAATGCCATTGATCCCATGGTCATTGGATTCACCATTTGAAAAATATGATCAAAGACATTACAGGTCATTTTCAAAGTCAACAAAAAGACACTTTTTTCAAAAGGACACACAAGGAGCTTCAAAAATCATTTTGACATGAGACCAAAGGCATTGGTTAGAGGACTCTTTGAGGTTTCCAAAAAGTGCAAGATCTCCTTCATATGACAAAAATTGAAGGATTTACACCTTGTTGAAGTTGGCTAAATTTTGGGAAAATACATGAAATCAACATTGTTCAAAATGGCATTTTTTCCAAATGGGGCCAAGTTTTCAGCATTCAAACATCATTTCCATGTTACTATGGGCCTCCCACGACCAAGACTAAGCCCATACCTTTTTTTTATCCATTTTTGCATGATTTTATCTTACTTTAAGATTAAAATTAAAAGGAAAATGCATGGATAAATGGTAGCTTACAAATCAAGCATGACTCACCCCAAAGAATCTTCATCTTTCTGCAGAGAAGTAAAGGGCAAGGCAGGTGCATTGAAGGCAAGGTGACTTGGTCAAGAATTCAAGCTTTTTTAATATTAAAGAATGCAAGATTTCAACAAAGGCAACTAGCTACATATTAGCTTCAATTCTAAGCACACATGGCTTATAAATAAGCTATCTTAGTTCAGCAACAAGAGAGGGACAAGTTCAGAAGCAAAGCTAAGCATAACACCTTTGTAATCACTTGAAAAAAATTCAAAGAAAACTCAAATTCGAATTTGTAATTTCTGCTCATTTCAATACAAACTAAGCATTCATACACCTTCCTTGAACATCACTGAAACTATCTCAATCAATTACAAGCCTTGAAGCTCACTGAATCGAGCTACACAGGTCAAAAATTGTTCAAACTAAAATCAATTCGTATCTGGCTATTCACACATGTTTAACAAGATGTAGACATACTATTGAGTTTGGTTTGAGGTGTAGATCATTTCTGGAGCTTTAATTAAGTTTTAGATGCGTATACACGAAACCACCATTTTAGGGTTCTTCATCCCAAAATTAGGGTTTTCTAAATTAGGCAAAATTACAGGTTCTGAATAGTACCATTGAGTTCGCATGAACAATACGAACTCAACCATACCATCGCGCCAAATTTATACTCACGTTTGCTTGTATTCGCTATTATTACCAGGTGTAAAAGATTGGGTTTTTTACACCACCTGCAAATGAACGGTGTAAAAACCCATCTGAAGGTTGAAGATGATGCGTGGCGCCCTCTGATTCGCTGGGAGGCGCGCGCGTGTTTTTTTTTAAACTGACTTGGAATTCAGTGTTTTGCAGGTGTTCCACGTGCTATGGTCCCTCACCATCTGGGCCTTCTGATCCATCCATCAACTCATCCAACGCCTCAGAACACGCACGCATATCATACTCCCTCATTTAATTTCCATACAGGATCAGTATCCTTTTATTTTCTATTTTATTTTCTATTTTGTTTTAATTTCTTTGTTAAATTAATTAAAAATAGTTTTAAAAATCCAAAAAATACACAAAAAATATTTTTAGACTTCTAAAATAATATACTATTTTCTGAAATAAAAATATTTTATTTTTCTTCATAATTTCAATATTTTTCATAATTAATTAGTATATATTTATATATTGGCTTTTTAATTATTCTAACCAATCAAAAAATCATAAAAAAAATTGTTCTTTGTGTTAAATATTGTTTATATATTATAAACTAATTTTGTACATATTTTGAATAATTTTCTTTTTAAGTTTTAATTATTTGTATAATTATTTGTATAATTATGTATTAATTAGCTTAATCAATTTCCAATCAATTTCAAAAATTCCAAAAAAATTAGTTTTGTTTTAAAATTAATTGACAAATATTTTGTACATATTTTAAACTTAATTTCTAGGTTTAAATCTATTTTTTATCTTTTTTCCTCATTTTAATTTAATTAATCATGCATTAATTAATTAAAATCAAACCATAAAAAATACAAAAACATGCCTTTTATTTCTTGCAATTTAAAATTCCTAGATAAATGTATAGGATGTCAAATTCGTGTAAATAGGCTAGTTTACGTTTCCTGCACAATCGATGTAATAGCGTAGATTTACTTTCCGCACTTTACATTTCCGCATTTTAATTCCCAGCACATATAAACTGCGTGTATGTCAAAGATAAAATTGAACCGTTAGATCACTAACTTCAAAGATAAATATCTGAATCCAATCACAATCACACTTGCACCTCTTCAGGTAATACCCTTCTCATTCTTTCAAAATCAAAGTCAAATTCTACTGTTTTGAGTACAAAATCGAACCTTGCTTTTATATCCGGTGAAAGGATAGATTTTTAAAGGAAATAGGATAAAGACCTTACAACTCAGGGTAGACCTCCTAGTTTGCTTGCTCAAATCAAAACAAACAAAATTCTCATACACTGTTGATTTTTCAAAACTTTCAAAAAAGACAATACTTTGTATACATCCAAACACGGGTTATTACAAAGTTAACGTTCTTTTCAAAACATCTTTCGAAAGATAAACAAGCATTTTGTATACATCCACACACGGATCATTACAAAATTCAATTTACAAAAGTATGTGAAACCACATATGAGCAATTTCAGAGCAATTGAAAAGTGATCGAAAAACAAGTGAGCTAAGCAAACTTAAGAGCCCATGGATAACCATGGATACAAAGGGTGCTAACACCTTCCCTTTGTATAACCTACCCCCTTACCCAGAATTTCTTAAAGGTCTTTTTTCTGTTTCTTTTATAAACCTTTCCTTAATTGGATAAAATAAAAGGTCGGTGGCGACTCTGTGAATTTTCAAAATGCGAAAGCATTAAGCGACAAAAAAGAGTCAGTTCACGTATCTCTACAGATCAGAGGTATGGCCCGGAATTAAAAAATCGGAGGTCCACAGGATGCATCAAGTATTGCTTGATCTTTTCGAAAGCTTCTTGATGTTCAGCTAGCCATTCAAACTTGCCTTGCTTGAGTCGAAGCAAAGGTGAAAAGGCTTGTGTGCGTCCACTTAAATTGGAGATGAATCTTCTCAAAAAGTTTATCTTCCCCAATAAGGACTGCAGTTGCTTCTTCGTGGAAGGAGGCTTCGCTTCCATAATGGCCTTTGTCTTATTCTGGTTAGTTTCTATCCCCTTCTTATGGACCAAAAAACCTAGGAAGTCTCCCGCCTTGTGGTCTAGATGAATTTGCAGCGCAGGAGTCTTTCTACCTCTGCTTTGATCTTCGAATGGATCTCGGGTGCAAACCTTCTTGGAGTTTGCTTAATCGGCTTTTTCCCTTCTTTGATTGGCAACTTTAGTTCGACCAAGTCTCGTCCCAAACCAGGCATTTCGTCGTAATCCCACGCAAAACAATCTTTGTTTTCTTTCAGCAACGTAATGACTTTAGATTTTAGAGTTGGTTCCAGCTTTGCACTAACATACGTTATCCTCTTCCGATCTCCTTCCCCGAGATTTACTTCTTCAAGTGGATCTTGGGCTAACATTTTAATATTTGAGGCCATAGGGTCTTTTTCGAACCCCAGAGGCTCCTCGTCGTAAATTGCGTCCAGTTTTTGGGTAAGTTCTTCCTCTGTGGTGTTTACCATTCGAACTGGATCTTCAAAGGATTGAGAGGACGCATGTAACATAGTTGGTCTGGTAACGGAACCCACAGTTAAATTTACTTGAACAACTCCTAGAGTCTGCCCAATTTTGCCTTCGTAGTTTGACAAAACCATGTTATGAGGCCTTATATCTGTGTCGAACATACCAATTCTCTTCAACATGTATTGGGGCATTAGATTCACTGCTGCCCCTCCATCTACCAGAACTTTGTTAATGCCAACGTTCTCAATCTTATCCCTTATGTAGAGTGGTTTCAGATGATTTCGCATGCCTTCGTCAGGCCTTTCGAAGAAAGCATTCTGCTCCTCAACTGCTCCGTTGTTTAGCACGTAGTAACACACAGGTCTGTGTTTTGTCATCTCTTCGACGTCAGTTTCTTCACACTCCTCAACTTCAGTTTCTTGATTGAATTCGTGAGGGAGGACCGACACCACGTTGCATATCAAGTTGAGAGATGATACTCCATCCGAATCGAAATCATTTGTCATTCTATCTTCTTCCTTCCAAGAACTGGAACGCATCTTTTCTTCTTCTTCTAAAATATTTTCAGCTTCGAAGAGTCTGCGTTCTACCGGAGGTTTGCTTGCCTTTGCCCCTGGTGTTGGACTTGGTTGCTGCTAGACTCTCCAATCTCTCTTGGCTTGTATTCTCTTTGGGCCTTCTTCATTCTCTGGTGCCGTCTCCATTGGGATCTGGACATAGGATTTCTACCTTTGTAATTCTCAAGCCTATACATCTCTCGATTTGAGGTCTGGAATTGCTTCCTATAGGCCATCGCAGTTCTTCCTCCTTGGTCCCAACTTCTCCACTTATTGGTTCTTGCGCCAGCTTGCACCCATCTGTCCCTAGGTGTATCTGCAGGGACTTTGAATGTGACCCTTCGTGCCTTAGGGTGAGGACTGTCAGGCCTCTTATATGAAGTTTGATTGTCGAACGTATATATATTAGGACGGAGACCTTGGGTTTCTCGATTCATGATAAAATAACTCCTTTCGAGGGAACGCGCTAGGAGTTCATCATACACTGCTCCACACCTGGGACATAACACCACTTCTGTATTTGCTTTGTGGCATCTGACCAAGAAACTCACCAAACTTTCCGCAGTTCTTGGGTATATCTTTAGCAGTAGGTTTCCGCCTCTCCAAGGCTGCTCCAATCTCTCTCTCAGGGTCCTCTCGAAGTTAGCTTGGATTCTTCGATTCAGCATTATAGAGCATCTTGGGCACATCAGCATTTTTCCTCCATTCTTCTCGTGGCAATTCCAAAGGTAATATTTCAAAGTTTCGCCCTTTGGTGAAATATCCACATTTCCCTGTTGCCTTGTCAACCATTCCTCCAGCTCTTCGATTTCAGACAAAGGTCGTCTAGCATTTACCATGTTGACAACTGCTGGAGGGGCTTCAGAAATTTGTATCTGCTGAAGTTTCATCCTGAGGTCTTCAGTGGCCTCACTAGTTTTTTCTTCCAGATTGTCGGTCATTTCTGGGTCGAGGGATCCTTCAACATCAGTATTGAAGACCGCGTCATCATTTAGGCTTTCAGTAGCCTGCTTTCCCTTTGACATCATTTCTGGTTCAGCAAATTCGACTTCAGACACTTCCACCATGTTGATGTCACATGGCTCACACAGGTTGGTGTCAGCAATGTTCAGGGGGTTGGTATCGACCTTCATATGACTTTTGGATTTGTCAGCGAATTTCAAACGACCATCCTTGATAGCATTCTGAATTAGATCCCTGAAAAGAAAACATTGTGAGGTTTTATGGCCTAAAAAACCATGATATTTACAAAAGCCTCGCTTATTCCGTTGTTCTAACGGAGGAATTTTAGAGTTAGGAGGCACTATCATTTGGCCATCTTTTACTAGTAAATCGAATATTTCGTCACATTTGGTGACATCGAATGTATAGGTTTTCTTAGGAAATCTATCGCTTTTATCATTTTCTACTGGATTTTTTCCATTGGCAGGGGTAAGTAATTTGCAAGCATAAGGCGGTGCTTCTTTTAATTCAGCTAGATCTATTTCGACCTCCTCTATGCTATATGAGTCATCGAAGGTTTCGCTATCAGTGTCTTCAACTTCAACATAGGATATTCTTTCTTTCTTGTAACTCTTGTTCACTTTAGCCTTTTCTGCTTTCAGCCGTTCGACCTGTCGAACCCTATCTGCCAATTGGGCCATGTCTCTTAAATATTGGGTATCTAATTTCTTTCTAATTGAATAGTCTAAACCACCAGCGGCTATTTCGACTAATTCGTGCTCTGGGATGACTATGAAACATCTTGATTTCAACAAACGAAACCTGTTTAGGTAATCATCAATAGGCTCTGTGAACTTCCTTTTAATGCTAGCCAATTCCTTCAAACTTATCTTTGTTTGACCCATGTAAAATTGTTCGTGGAACAATCTTTCCAATTGTGTCCATGTATCTATGGAGTTTGGGGGTAAAGTAGTAAACCAAATGAAAGCATTCTTCGTTAATGAACTAGGAAAATACTTGATCCTTAGAACTTCGTTCCCTGCTAACGTTCCTGCCTCTGTTAAATATCTGGCTATATGTTCCACCGTCGATTCACTAGTATCCCCTGCAAATTTGGTAAACTTGGGTACCTTAATACCTCTTGGAAATTCACTTTGCATGATGTATTCAGGTATGGGAGATGAGTAATTTGGACGTCGAAATCCAGTATTAAAGTCGTTATTAGCCATTATTCTTTCTATCATGGCAGTAAGATTATTTTCTGTTGCCAAATCATTTCTCCTGACTCTGTGGACAACTTCGTCAGGATGTTCGTCTCTCCCTACCATAACTAGTCTGGGCTGTTGTCGGGGAATAGCTTGTTGGCCAGTCTCAGTCGTTTCGATTTGAGTTCCCAATTCGACCGCTGGATTCTGTGCGACTGGATTTGGCCTTGGTGGGGGTACTATGTTTCGGATTGGTTCGACAATTGGATCCTCTTCTTGGTAGGTTGAGTGGTTATTCCTTCGTCTATTTTGTGGGACTCCTAAAAATATCCGCCATTCGTCCCAACTGCGATGATAACCTTTGGTATGTTTCTGCACTATCCTGGCTAGACCTAGTAATGCTTGCTGCTATTGGATTAAAGATTGTTCCTAACTCTCTAGCAAGGAGTCCTACCATATCCTGGTTACTTGCATCCATTTCTTGTCGAAATGCTGCTTGAGTGCTAGTGGTCATAGGGGGAATCTGAGCCGACAAACCAGTATTGTGTGCACTTCGACCTACTGATCCCATGTTTGGTGAAAACGCCATTGGGTTGGCTGCAGTGTATGTAGGCCCTGTTCCTCGTAGTCCTGCCATGTATGAATATGGCATCCCGTATGGCATATTTTGTCTCCAACCATCTACAGCGAATGATGGTCCTGGGGTAGATAAATAATTTGCAGCGTTCGTCGATACGGGTGGTATCTCGCTTGTGCTTGCAAACGGAGGAGCGGTGGTCGATACTGAAATTGGGATAGTCCCAGTTGATGTGGAAGTATTTTCAATCATGGCTTGCGAACTACCCGCTGGTTCAGATCTTGTTGAAACCGGTATGGCCTGCGCTCCTTGAGTGGAAGTCGAAACATTCGTCGCGTTTGGCGCTACTGTTCCTGATCCTTGTGGGGGATCTTCTTCGCCCCCTGCACTGGCCGCTACGACCATTTTCTTGTTGTACCTTCGTTTAGGAACTGGATTTGCACTGTTGGTTAATTTACCGTTCCTAAGGTTCATACAAGGTCTTGACAATTTCTAGACAAAACAAAACAATCAATTAATAACACTTAGTTTGACACTGTCCCACTGGGCGTGCCAATTTGTTTACGGTGATTTCCGGTAAACAACCGCTAGTCCTCCAAACTATAATAAATATGATTTGGTTACTCGCAGGATCGACTAGATTGATCCTAGGACATGGTCAAACGAAAGGTTTATTAATGTGATTTGGTTCATACCTGTTTGTTTTGATTTCGAGAAATTTATGTTCAAATGACTAATCATTCGAGATAACGCTGGTTATATGAGTTAGTGTAACTTCGACGCATAAATCGTAATAAGAAAACATGTAAATTGCGAGAATGTAAGTTGCAAGAAAATTAACATGCAAGAATGTAAGTCGCAAGAATATAAATTGCAGGAAAGTAATGTGCATGAAACTAAATGACTTCGAAAGTAAAAGTTTAAACAAGGAAAGTAAAGAAAACGAAAAGATATTTGATAAAAGTAAATACACATGTATTCAAATTGGTGGTGTCATACGTACATTTCTCAGCGAACTCTTTCTCTTAACACTTGATACTTGAGCAATATGTGAGTGATTTGTACAAAATGAACACACGAAATCCTATCATTAAGACTCCTATTTATACTAAATTTGACCCTAACGGTCATACAATAATCTAATGCCACGTTATCCACGAGAACTATGGGGATGCCATCTGTCTATGTGCAGTTTATAGAAACCGTTTCGCAATTCAAACCTTCCCGCTCAAGTCCTTTTCGACATGTGGCCATATAGTTATATTCGAAAATGTTACGGAAATACATTAAGCTTCAGTACTTTATGTAATTTTCCGCGAAATGTCTAAGTCTTGGCAAAGATATCTTCCGTGTTAGCTTCGATACTTCTCTCCTTCGTTTCAACTTAGACATTTTCTTGAAGCATGGCCATCAGTAGCCATTTTTTAAATCTTCGAAGATGGTCATCAGTAACCATCATTCTTCGAACTTAAAACCTTCGAAGATCAACTTCTTAAACGAAATCTCCAGCTAACAAGAGGGCTTCTTTCACATTCTTGGACTCAATTTTAGAAATTAACCACATATTAGCTATCATCTCTATAATTAATAGGTTTTCTCTTTGTGTAGTGATTCCTTTATTTAGATCTCCAATAATGATTTTAATAGGTTGATTCTTTTGCACCCTTAATGATGTTCCTTTATTTTCTAGAGTATTATCTTCACCTTTATCTTGAGTCTTTATCTTTTACCATAAATTGTAGGATATTAGATTCATTGTTTGGGGCATTTTGTTCAACATTTTGACCAGGAATGACAAAATCTTCGTATTTATGTGAGATCACTTTAGCTTGAGCATCATTAGCAATGACATGTATGGATTTCATTATAGATTTTGTATGTTTGTTAAACACACTATATGTCCTGCTATTAATGGAATACCCTAAAAAGATGTCTTCATCACTTTTAGAGTCAAACTTCCATCTTTGTTCTCTATATGGAAGAATATAACATATACTATCAAACACATGAAATTATTTACATTTGGCTTCCTTCCCTCCATAGCTCGTAATGTGTTACCTTGGTAACTGGTCGAATGATTACTCGTTTATGAATATGACAAGCATTATTCATTGCTTAAACCTAAAGATAGTATGGTAGATTTTTGGCATGAATCATAACTCTATCCATTTATTGCAAGGTATGGTTCTTCCTCTAAAAAGAAACCATTTTGTTGAGGTGTAATGGGAGAAGAAAACTCATTACTTATTCCTTTAGTGGTACATAAGGTATAAAGGTTAAAGTTTTCAAATTTTTTGCCATGACCACTACGAATAAAAATGATATTTCCAATTTCTTCTCCCTTTTCATGATGTAAATGTCGCGGTGGAAAAATTTTGAGTGTAAGCTATTGATTATCTTAACTCGAATGAAACAGAGTCGCCACCAAACTTTTATTTATTCCAAAAGGAAAAGGGAAGAATATCTAGAAAACCTTAATAAGATCTACGTACGGAAGTCGGTTATGCAAGGGGAAGGTATTAACATCCCCCACGTCTATAGTACTCTATAGGATCAACTCTTGTTGTTTTAATCAAAGGGTGTACATCTAAGGTTTCTTACTTTATTTACAAAGGCTAAAATTGAAAGAGGTAGTTTTTTTTTGTTAGTGGGTGTTTCCAGAAGAAATTATAAGAGAAAAATATTAATTTTTTGTTAGTGGATTATGTACAGGAGAATTGAGCTATTTACAAGTGATGTGAAATTGACTGGAAAGAAATCCTAAAGTATGTACAAGACTAATTATTTTTCTAACTAAAGAAAACAGATATTTTTTAGGATTTGTGGTTTTGTAAATCAAAATGAACTACCTAAGTTAATTGATAAAAAAAAAATAATAAAAGTATAACCTAAGTTAATTTTTTTATAAATAAAACCCTAAATGTATTTATCCGAATCTCTAATTAAACAATCTTGAATAAAATTAACTTTTAAAAATGTATCTAACTAAAACTAGCCTAAAAAAGAACTAATCATTTAAAATTAACCTAGCAAATTAAACACGTCGTTAATGAATATGTTTTTCATGTTTTTTTCTTCTAAGACTATGTTTGGATATCATAAAATGAACGGAGCGGAATGGAGCTACCATTTCATTGTTTGGAAATTTTAGGATGAAATAAGGTAAACTATTCATTCCGTCCAAATTGGAGGGGAATGAATATAGTGGTAAGTGATGTAATGGAATAAAATCCATACCACTCATTTCTGCTCCGCTCATTTGTTTTTAAATTATCCAAACAATGAAATATCATTTTATTCTATTCCGCTCCGCTCCATCTAATTCCATCAATCCAAACAAAACCTAAGAGATATTAACCTAAACTAAATTGGTCCACTAAAATAAACATACGTTTTTTTTTGGCATTTTTTAAATATTTTTTTTGTAAACAACATTAAATAATCAACTAAATTAAAACTAGAAACGGTTAATTAAATTAAATAATTAATACAAATTAAACCTAAAGTGTACACTGTCGAATAATGGTGATATCAAGTGATTGCTCCCTGCTTTAATATATTGGCCCATGAAACCCAACTAAAACATTAAGGGTAATTTGATTGTAAAGAGAAATAGAGAAGAGAGAAATAAATAAGAGAGAATAAGAGAAGAGAAAAATATATGAGAAATAGAGAGGATTTGAAGTATTGTTTGGTATAAGAGAAATATTAGAGAAATAGAGAAGAGAGAAGTTGGAAGATTTTATGATTTGACAAAAACACCCTTTTCTAAAATTTATTTTTAATTAATTAATTAATGGGTTAATAACTATTTCCACCCCTGCCATATAGGCTTGGTTTGAAAAATCCTCCTGCCCAAAAAAAGTTGCAAGAATGACCTCAACAAATTTCAAAAGTTTCATTTTGACCATTTACAGGCCACATCATCAAAAAGTGTGACGTGACAACTTTTTTTTAATTTTTTTTTATTATTTTTAATGACGTGCTTGGCTTAGGTGACATTTTTATTATTTTTTATTTATTTTGATTCCATGTGGCATTTTTATTATTATTTTATTGTTTGGTTCTTAAAATATTAAAATTTATTTTTAAATAATTAATTAATGGGTTAATACCTATTTTCACTCCCATATAGGTTTGGTTTGAAATATCCTCCTGCAAAAAAAAAAGTTGCAAGAATGACCTCGACAAATTTCAAAAGTTTCATTTTGTCCATTTATCAGGTCACATCATCAAAAAGTGTGACGTGACAACTTTTTTTAAATATTTTATTATTATTTTTAATGACGTGCTTGGCTTAGGTGACATTTTTATTATTTTTTATTTATTTTAATTCCACGTAGCATTTTTATTATTATTTGTTTTTATTATTATTTTATTGTTTGGTTCTTAAAATATTAAATATGAAAGCTTAAAATATTGGTCCTATGGGGTGTTGAACCCAGGACCCATCAAACACAAGGAAATCAACCTTACCATTGAGCTACATTTTGGATTTTTTTATACAAATTCCTTAGCTAAGATATAATAACTATTGGACTGCGTTTATAATTAATATTAGTTTAATTAATATTACCACTGGGGCTGCGTTTATAATTAATATTAGTTTAATTTATATTAATGTTTATATTTAATTTATTTTAATTTAATTAATGTTATTGCTGTTAACGTTATATTTAACTTAATTAATTTAATTTAAAGAGTTTATATAAATGTTTATTTCTAATTTAATTTAAAGACTTTATATAAATGTTTATTTAACTTAATTTAATTTAATTTTTATATTAATGTTTATATCCAATTTAATTTAATTTATTTTAATTTAATTTAATTAATGTTATTTTACTGTTAACGTTAGATTTAACTTAATTAATTTAATTTAAATAGTTTATATTAATGTTTATATTTAATTTAGTTTAATTTCTTTTACTCTTAACGTTATTAATTAATATTAGTTTATATTAATTTAATTTAGTTTAATTTGGTTGATATTTTATAATTAATATTAGTTTAATTTAATTTAATATTTTAATTTAATTTAATTTAATTAAATGAATGTTATTTTACTGTTAACGTTATATTTAATTAAATAATTTAATTTAAACCGTTTATATTAATCTTTATATTTAATTTAATTTACTGTTAAAGTTATTAATTAATATTAGTTTATATTCATTTAATTTAATTTAATCTACTATTAACTAATAAACATTAACTAATTACTAATAAACATTAACTATTAACTAATAAACCTTAACTAATAACTAATAATTATTAATTAATAATATTAATATTATTAATATTAATTAATAATGAGAACATTAACTATTAATGGTAATACGTTAAAAGTGGTTATTATATGTTAGGTAAGGCAATTTTTAACAAAAAGCAAGGCACAGCCTAATTGTAAGGGTAGTTTGTTACGCATTCTTTGGGTTCTGAGTTCAATACCTCATGGAAGCAATTTTCTAAGTTTTCCCATTTAATATTTTAAGAACCAAACAATAAAGGGCCAAAATGAAACTTTTGAAATTTGTTGAGGTCATTTTTGCAACTTTTTTTTTGGGAAGGGGTTTTTCAAACCAAGCCTATATGGCAGGGGTGAAAATAAGTATTAACCCTTAATTAATTAATTAATTAATATTTTGATTATGTTAAAGTGGTGGTTTCAGTATATTTTTTTATTAAAATTAAAGATTGTTTTCAATGGTTTTCACTACAACATTATTAATTTTTTTAGTGCGTCTTAGTCTCAATTTGTCATTACCACTCACAATACAAAACATAAGGATAAAGGGTATAAATGGTAAGATAGAGCATCTCTCGTATTTCTCTACACAAGAGAAGAGATTAGAAAAAGGAGTGAGACCCACGTTTTTCTGGTCTTTCTCTCCTATTTCTCTGAATTCCAAACAACATAACTTTAGCATCTCTCTCCTACTTCTCTCTTTTTAAACTCTCTCTTCACAACTTCTCTCTAAACAAACACACCCTTAGTGTAGTGAAGAGAGATGTGTTAAAATGTGGTAGTGGTGTCATACCCTAATTTTGATGTTACACTTCCAGGTTTTTTTCATTAACCCAAGACAAGTACTCAGGGCAGTCACTTGTTACTCAACTGGAGATGTGCAAGAACAAAAGAGTTCAGGCCAAGGACCAATCAGTATGGGATTAATCTATGATGCAATCACAAGGCTCAAATGATTCATTCATTCACATATGATTGATTAGACACCAGTCATCAAGACTCAGGTTTGCTCATCACCAGACTAGGGTTTTGAGCCCCTCAAGGACTAAAATCAAGGACCACATTTGGGAAACCCTAAAAAGCTCAAGGGCATCACTCAAAGGCTTCAATCATCTTCAAATGATCCATATGACAATATCCACTGGGCATTGTACTTCAATTCAAGATCTACAGTCCTCAATTCCATCTGGCCTACAAATTAGGGTTTTTGACCTAATTCACTTAGACAGTTGACTTTTAATCAGGACATGAATCAAAAACTCAAAACATAGATCAAGAGCTTCTATTACCTCAATATAATCCATTCACATCACTCATATGAGAAGGAGAGCTTGATTCATCACAAAAGTCCAAGATTTCACTCCATTTGAAAAAAGTCAATTGTACAGAATCACCTTTGACTTTTGAGATTTTTGGTCAAACCATAACTTTTAAGGATCAATATCGTCAATATATGATTATTGAAGTCATTTGGCCAAAGAAATTCAAGAAAATCCATCAAGGATAAAAAAGTCAACAAAAGTCAAGAATTAGGGTTTTTAAGGGCATTTTGGGAACTCAAAATTTTACTTACACACTCAAAAATCTCCCAAAATGAAAGTTGTAGATCTTGCAAAATAAAACAACATCTTACAATGCAACTTTTTTCAAGAGATCAATCATTTGAGAGATTTAGGCTTTGGAAGTTATAGGTCATAAAAACTTAGAAAAATTTCTAAGTGTTTTTTGACCTAGTTTTCTTCCAACTTTAGGCCCATTTTTCATAAATTTCCCAAATGATTTTGAAGAAAGTCCAAACTAATGAATTGAAGTATATGTTAAGGGCTTTCCAAATTGTGCTCAACCTTCTTCAAATTCATTTTAAGCTAGGAGTTATGCTTGTTCAAAGTTGGCCTCATAAAAGAAAATTACAGGTCATGTCCACATTTGAATTTTTGCAAACTTTGTACCAATGCCTATACCAATTGATGCATCCTTGTACATGATATATCAGAAGGGATTTAGAGGAATCAAATGCATTATTTCATCATTTTTGGCCAAGTTGCAAGAATTCAATGCCATGTGATTAAGTAATCATTACAAAATGGAATATTGGTGAATCATCAAGGAATCTTCTCCTAAGCCAATTAGAGGCTTATCTGCATCAGAAATGATCCCTAAAGATCAGATTAAATCGAGGGCTAGGGCTTGGGATCAAGAGGAATCAAATTGTCATCATTGCATTTTGGATATTTCTTTGAATTCCTTCATAACCAAGAAACCAAGTTAACCTCACTAAGCAAGCTCACTCTCTTCAATTGTACTGAGCTCTTTGCCTATATATAGAAGAGCCTTCATCAGTATTGATCACACCAAAGCAACCATAACTTCTTGCTCTCTCCATTTCTCCCTCTTGCTTATAGTTTTCAAAAGTTCTTTGGCAAGAAGAATCAAATTCTTCAAACCAGAGCTCTTCTTTTGAAAGTAAGCCCTCTAACATCTTAAGGAGGCTCATTGGAGTTGATCCAAGCATCTGGATCACTTCTGTAAGTGGAGGTACACCATTGTTGCTTTCATTTTGAAGCTCGGACAGTTGGAGGTCCATAGAGCAATTCAGAAGGTGTCAAGCTAGTCCAAGCATCCAAACACGTCCATTAGGTTGTAGGGAAGCTATTCAGATTCCTGCAGCACATCTGCAACCACAGAATCACCAACCTCCATGATCACTTGAAGCTCAAATAGAAGGTGTCGAGTAGAGAATTTCTGAGGCATTCAGGTCACAATAAGCATTCAGATAGCATCATTGAGTCACCAGGAAGCTTTTAGGATCATCCATACAAGCCCAGGAGTTCTCCATCAGCCTCACGACCTCCATTTTCAGAGGTAAGTTTCTCAGCTCCATCTCTTTAATTTGTGTACTCTTTTTGTTAAAACTCAATACCATTTCATTCATCATCATCAGAGGATTAAAAACCCTCTATCATCAGTCATTTATACTTCAGTATAGCCATTTAATTTAATTTTTAAATTTTAGGGTTCTTCGCGTACTTTAGATAATTCAGTAGATGTAGTTAAAATAAATTCATGTTAGTTACATATTTGAAATCGTGAGAGAAATTAGAACAAGTTTGGTGTTTACAGCATCTGATTTGGTTGAGAAACGAGAGAGTTGGAATTTCAAATTCATGGAAGCTTGAGGTTGAAGATGAAGATGGTGGTGGCGCGCAAAAATTCAAATCCAGGGTTAAAGTTTATCTTATTTTGAGTGGTAGGCGTTTTATAAACGACTACATCGTTATAGCTCAGTGGCAAAGAGAGAGTTTGTTTGCGCGCGTGCCCCAGGTCTGGGGTTCGAATCCCCCTCGCCCCAGACCTTTTGGATTTTATTTCTTTTTTTTACACTATGCATTTGATAACCAATGTATTGCAATGGAGTCACTCCTTTGACACCAAGCGCGCGTTGGCCCAGTGGTGTTGTTTTGAGTAATTGATTGCAAAGGGCGTGGGTTCAAACCATGGTGAGACCAAAACATCTTTTTTATCACTATTTTCTTTAATTTTCTTCACAATTTCAACCAACTAACTCACCTATCAAATTAAATCATTTTCACTTTATTTTTCACACACTTTTCATTTAATATATCTATTTTATGAATAACCCAAAAAATCACAAAAGATATTATTTATTTGATATATTTTTATTAAGTTTAAAATGATACTTATTTTAAGTATTTTAAAATACTTTAAGTATAATTTTCATTTGATTTCCAAAACTTAATCACTTGCACATATTTTTGTGATAAAACCCTAATTACTTAGGCCTTAATTAGGTATAGACTTTGTCTTTATTCTAATTAAGTTGATTATTGTCAATATTTCAAATTATTTTCAAACTTCGATTAAACGGACGGTTAAGGTTCTCATTCAACAAAACCTTACATCTCGTGTTTTCTTTTTATCATAAACAGTAAATAAATCTTGAAATTCTGGACTCAGACACGCGATGTCGAACAGGATGTCACGACATTACTATCTGAATATTTTTAAACAAATGAACAAGAAGTAAACAAACATATAACAACACAAGAAAGTTGTTAACCCAGTTCGGTGCAAACACACCTACATCTGGGGGCTACCAAGCCAGGGAGGAAGTCCACTATAAGTAATATCAATTTAAGGTAATACAGTTCAAGATTACTCCTTTCACTTAATATCTACCCAATGCAACTTCAACCTAATATTACTTAGATCAGAGATTCCACTCACTCCCCCTCAATCACAGCAGTGATGAATAACGCTCAATGAATATGGATAGAAGACACACTTCAAAGACACAGCTTGATCTTGCTTAAAAGCTTCAATCAAGTACAATGGTACTCTTGCTTAAAAGCTTCAAGTACTTCTTACAACTCAAACAAAAACACCTAGACCAAGACAATCATCATGATGATTGTTTGGCTTACAAGAAAGCTAGAACGCAAAAACTTAAACACGAAGAACTCTTAAAGCTTCTCAATACAAAAACCCTAATCCGGTCTGCAGCTTCTTCATAATATATATAGCCTTCAGAAAACGCAGCAGCTGGGCCTTGGATCCGAATTAGTTTTAAACCGAATAAAACTAATTTCCACAAATCAAGGAACATAAAATAAGAGCAATTAAAGACGTCCTTGAACAGATCAAAATCCAATATTTCCAAGTAAAGCGCATAGGATCTTAACAGATCACATAACCATAATTAGTAACAGAATAAGACGTAACAGCTACGAATGTCATGACATCGGCCTTGACAACAGGTAAAGGCCTGCATAAGTAAAACTTCACAACAGTAGAATGCATGTCATGACACCAGTTTTGACATGATAAAATCACAATGAGTTTTACCAAAAATTACAGCCAATCAACAACATCTACAAATCTTTTGGGCCTCTAATAGAGTGTAAGTCCCAGCACCTTTTTCTTTTCTTAGTTTGTTTTCAAAACTGTATTTACAAAATCTTCTTTCTGTTTTCAAAACATTCTTCTGGTATTTGAAGGGCATTATTCCCGGTGAAACTCTTCAGATACCTATGTGACCTATGTCCATCTTCACTTCTTCTGTTTTCAAAAACCTTTAACTGTTTATCATAAATCTTCAACTGTCATCAATAAAACAAAAAAATTGTTGGTAAGGCTTTGTACATACATCTTCAAAGGCCTCCACTCCATCCAGGTTAGGCTTTACAAGCTTTCAATTTACAGTCTTTATTTAAATTACTGTCAAATATAAACTGTTTATTATTTAGAACTATGTCTGAGTGTAAACCTTAGGACAGTTAAACTATATATATATTATAGGACTATGGCCTAGGATTGAGAATGTCTTCCCGGTGAAGGCTCTTTCCTAATTAGAGATCTTTAGTTCAAACCCTCAAGATGAATTATTCCCGGTAAAACATCTTGAAAAAAGCCTTAGAACCCAAAATAGGATACATCCACCCAAGAGGAATTATTCCCGGTGAAACCTCTTACCCATTTGCTTAGAGCCAAAATAAGTTCAAAACCACATAGCTTTCTCTTGTGCTATAACAAGGACCCTCGATTAGCCTCCTCTTGGGCTTTGTACAAGGACCCACAGGCTTCTTAAAAGCATTCCCAGCTTCCTCTTGAGCTTGTATACAAGGACCCATCAGGTTTCATATAAACATAGGAACAGGTCTTTAGTCACCTTTTAGCCAACCCTGGTGAGTTTCTTCCATTCTTAAAAACCAGACTTTACACAAGCTAAGATTGTCTCAATCTCAGTATTGAGTACACTTTTTGGAATGATAGACATGGACAATCTCTATCACCCTTATCTCCAATGATTTTCCTCCTTAGCAGAGTCTAGGATCCATATTTGTTTATCTTCAGTCAGTGTCAGCCTTAATCTTGGGCTTTAAACAAGAAGTCTCACATAGTTAATCTTTCTGCCATCTTCCAAAACCCCTGGAAAGGGTTAGCCTCCAAAATCAGTCCTTCAAAGTCATAATCCCCTGGAAAGGGTTAGCCTCCAAAATCAGTCCTTCAAAGTCATAATTCCCTGGAAAGGGTTAGCTTCCAAAATTAAGCTTTTAAAAGACAAATTCCCCGGTAGAGTCTACTTTAGGTCAACCATTCAAAAAGTCACCAGTAGAGTCCATCTTCAAACCTGGGTCTTTCATTCATCATTCCTGTTTAACAAAAGAACAATCCTCAATAGGGTTAACCCTTAGGATTATCCTCAACAGAGTCAAAATCCCCTCTGAGTCAAAGATCTCACACTGATAGATCTTTCTTTAAAAAAGTCAGCCTCAACCTTGGGCTTTGTACAAGGCACATACACCCTTTAGAGTTAAAACCATGTTCATAGGTATTCCCCTGTTTAGAGTCAGCCACACCTTGGGCTTTGTACAAGGCATATAATAGAGTCTTCACAGTGAGTCTTTCACCATCAAGTAGCCACAACCTTGGGCTTTGTACAAGGCAGATAAAATTACATTCCCTGTGTCAAAAGATTCCTAACCCTTAGGATCTTTTGAAGGATAGAAAAACACTTAGAAAGGGGGGGTTTGAATAAGTGTAGCTTTAAAACTTGTAAGATAAAAACAATTTGCACAATGATTTTTATCCTGGTTCGTTGTTAACTAAACTACTCCAATCCACCCCCTTGGAGTGATTTACCTCACCTGAGGATTTAATCCACTAATCACACGAGATTACAATGGTTTTCCACTTAGACAACTTCTATGTCTTCTAGAGTATACTGATCACAACCTGATCACTCTAGGAACAATCTGCTTAGATACCCTCTAAGACTTTCTAGAGTATACTGATCAACAACCTGATCACTCTAGTTCTTATAACTTAATGTAAACAAATTCTAAGAGTTACAATGCTTCTAATAAAGCTATTATCACAACTGTGATTTTCTCTTAAGTTTAAGCTTAATCTCACTAATATATTACAACAGCAATGTAGTGAGGTTGATGATGAAGTTTGAGAGCTTTTGATTTGAACAGCGTTTCAGCGTTTTTGCATAAAGTCTTGTATTCAAAATTCGTAACTGAGCTTCTCATCAGAACTTCATATTTATAGGCGTTTGAGAAGATGACCGTTGGGAGCATTTAATGCTTTGCGTATTCCGTACAGCATTGCATTTAATGTTTCACTCTTTTGTCAACTACCTCGAGCCTTGCTTTCGCTGTGTCTACTGACGTTGCCTTTAATAGCTTTCAACGTTCCTTTTGTCAGTCAGCGTAGCCTGCCAGCTAGTACTTGCTTCTGATCTGATGTTTGTGTAAACAACGTTTGAATATCATCAGAGTCAAACAACTTGGTGCAGAACATCTTCTTGTCTTCTGACCTTGAAATGCTTCTGAGCGTGATACCATGAGAACTTCAGTGCTTCTGCTTCTGATCTCAAGTCCTTCTGATGCTTTCATAGACCATGTTCTGATTCTGCTTGACCATCTTCTGATGTCTTGCCAGACCATATTCTGATGTTGCATGCTGAACCTTCTGAGTCAGTGCTTCTTGCGCTGATTTTGTGTATACTCTTTATATAATTCCTGAAATGGAAATTGCATAGTATTAGAGTACCACATTATCTCATACAAAATTCATATACATTGTTATCATCAAAACTAAGAATATTGATCAGAACAAATCTTGTTCTAACAATCTCCCCCTTTTTGATGATGACAAAAACATATATAAATGATATGAATTTGTGATCAGAATATCATACGGCTAAAGACAATTACACAGCTATAGCATAAGCATATAAACATAGTGTGTGAATATGTCTCCCCCTGAGATTAACAATCTCCCCCTGAGATAAATAATCTCCCCCTGAAATAAATACTGGAAGAAATTTATAAATTAAGGACTTCCCAGAGTATTTTCCATTTCAGTTGAGACGATCACATATGCTTAGATCTTCAGAACATTCATAGCTTCTGATTCTTGCTTCCATAGGACAGCTTCAGAGCTTGAATTTCTTCTTGAATCATTGCATGCTAGATTGTATCAGAACATTGTTGAATGTACCAGAGCATCATCAGAGCATCTCTACATCCTGAAATGTTACAGAACAAACTAAACGACAAAAGTCAGAGCATGAATGAATCAGAACATAAAATATGTATCAGAACATATAATATGTATCAGAGCAAAAAAACAATAATGTTTCAGAGCATATTTAGAACTAAAAGATGCATCAGAACATATAAGGAATAAGAATGAGTTAGAGAATATTCTATCATCAGAATATCATAACATTCTTCCTTCTTGCTTCTGATCTTGAAGCTTCATAGCACTCAGCTTGCTTCAATTTCCATGAGCTTGATTCCATACAGAATTGCTTTTCCCCATGTCTTTGCTTCTCATGTTGAGCTTTTAAGAAGATCTTCACTTCCTGCAAAACACTCAAAGACATAGAACTTGCACATTCTGTTAGAAATGTGGAGACTTTCTCCTAGCAACTGATAATATAAATCAGATCATTTATCACAGTTTTCTCCCCCTTTTTGTCATAACATCAAAAACACAAAAGATTCAGATGAAAAACAAAACAATTATGAGAGAAAAGAAAGGATAATTTTCATTGATAGCACAAAAAATTATCAGAAGATACAAGGAAGATGCATAGAAGACAGATGCAAGAAACAAAGAGAAACTACTAAGACACAAAGACTAAGACGACCCTAGCTTAGACATAATCTTGGCCAGCATGTCATGAATCCCAGCATTGCTCTCAGTCTGCCTCTCCATGAAAGTGCGGAACTCAGCATTGGTAGTATCTTGCGCGCCCATGCGAGAAGCTAGGTCAGCTTGGTTCTTCTGAATAACCTCTAGAGTCTTCACCAGAAGAGAGGGTTCACCAGAAGAAGCTTCACAACTTCTGTTCAGAGGGACAGCATTCTGAACTGCAGCTTCCATTGTGAGATCATCATCTTGATTTTCCTCAACAGGAATAGACTTAGCAGGATGATCTTCAGCATCAGCTTCTCCCATGTCAGCATCTTCTTCATACTCAGGAGCAGGAAGATCAGAATCTCCATTCTCAAGAGCTTGAAGAATGGCAGCAAGATTCCTTGGAGCAGAAGGACCTTCAACTTCTGGCGGGTCAACAACTTCTGGAATGACCAAATAGGGGTCTTCCTCAGAAGGATTTTCCCTCAGAAAGTCAAACAAGGACTTGAAGTCTCCAGTCAGAACTGGATACTTAGGTCTCCATACCACAATATCCCGACAAGGATTTGCTTCCATTTCCGCAGAAATTCGCGCTTCTACAAGTTCATCAATGAAGTTCTTCTCTTCAAAGCAATATCTCCCTCCAAGACGACTGAACCAGAAGTCTTCATAGTTCCTCGGAATTCCACAAGGTCGTGGAGCAAGTTCTACACAAATTTCCTGAAGTTCTTCAAAATAAGCATCTGCTTTTCTTCGGAAGATTCTCCAGAATTTTCGCATAGCAACATCATTTAATTCAGCATCTTCAACTATTCTGAGAGTATCAAAGATTCTTCTGATATTCCTCTTTACCATTTCATAGATTACACCAATAGGGTATGCTCGGAGGGAGTTTATTTTGGTTATGGGAGAATCTGGGTTTGAGACAGAATAGGGTTGAGGCTCTCTATCCAAACGGAAGGATGATTCTGCTTCATTCTCAGATTCTAACACTACCAGCTCAGCTTCGGGACGAGGCTTGGGTGTGTAATTGCAGTCACGGAGCAATTGCTCATGTGATGCAGAATCTGGAATATCTGATACAGAAGGATTGTTTTGAGAGGTGGAAGGAATGGGTTCATAGTTTGCATGAGGTGGGGGTTGAGAAATGGATATATTTGTGTGAGGTGGAAAGAGAGTTTGAAGGGGTGGTATATCAAGGACAGGGTTTTCAATGGCCTGGTCAGAAGCAAGGTTGGTTGTGGGTGGAGATGAAGGAATGGGAACATTTGTGATGGGTGAATGGGGAGGAGTAAGAGTTTTGGTTATAGGAGAAGAAGGAGGTGTGAGAACATGGATATTTATGGGTGATTCTGATGGGGCTTTTTCTGGTTGATTTACTGGTTCAGGGGTTTGGGCAACATTTATTGGTGCAACTTCTGAATGTAAAGCAGGAACAGAATCAGGTTCAGAGAGATGTATACCTTTGGACACCTTCTGAATAGCTTCAAACACAGCCTCCAGTTTCCTTTGCTTCTTACTCTTCTGCTCTTCCACAATCTTAGCCTTTCCAAGAGAAATTTCTCTTCTTCTGGCAGATTCCAGTTTCTCCTTCTCACTATCAACAGCCTTCTGACCTTCAACTTCTTGAGTTGTTGGTCCTTGAATGATTTCTTCTTGCTGATTCACAGCTTCTTGAGCTTCTTCTTCTTCATCAGAATTATTAATGATTAATTTTCTTTTTCTTGTCTCCTTCTTTTCAACAGCCTTTTCACTTTCCACATTCTTATTTTTCATTTTTCTCTTCTTCTTCTTCTTCTTCTTCTTCTCAGCAGTCTCTTTTTCAACTACAAATTTCTGAACTTCTTCAGCAACAACTTCTTCTTGAGCAGCTTTCTCAATAACATCAGTAGCAGCAGCTACACTTTGGACTACCTTTTCCTGGTTAACAGAAGGATGATCAAATTTTCTCTTTGTCCTTCTTTCCTTCTTGACAACAGCATCAGGTGCTGCTTCTGAAACATCTTCTGAAGCAGCAGGCCTGGAAGTGGAAACTTTCTTGCGACCACCTTTAGCAGGAGCAACTTTGTCTTCTTCTTCCTTGAGTGAGTTCAGATATATAGTTCTGACTTCTGGCAGCTCACTTCTGAAGAAGGACTCAAAGTCAGCAAGAACAGGATCTCTTCTGCTTCTTGCTCCAGGAAGAGGTTGAGGGTTTTGTACAACAACATCAATAACACTCATCTTTCTCAAAGTGAGAGCATTCAAACAACTTCCAGTATCAACAACAAGATCTTTGATGGTCCCTTGAGCTTCCAGTTCCTCAACGATCTTGGAGTGAACCAGAAGATTTGTAATCATTCTTCCAAAAGGAATAATAGTACACTTCTTCTTTCTGAAAGCATTTCTGGAATCCCTCACAGCATTCCACATGTGGTTGAAGATTATGTATATAACATCAACCTTCTTCTGAGTGGCAATGCAATACAGAATGTATTTCTGCTCATTGTTGACAAAATCTGCAGAATGGGTTGCTTTCCTGTGATAGAAACACCCCAGAAGAATCTTGGTCCAGATTTTGTAGAGATCCTTCATGCCCTTGACACGATCAGTTTTCTTCACATCTTTATAGAGAGTAGCCAATACTTCATCCCAATCAGCCCTTAGATCAATTTCATGAACACCCTCAGGGTTTCTTAGATCAAACATCATTCTCAGGATGTTTTCAGTAACAACCACAAACTTCCCATGAACAAAGGACATAATAGATTTAGGAGCAACAACAGCGTGCATCCAAAATTCTTTTACAAGATCTGGGTAAACCGGTCCACAGAACTCAGCAAATAATGAGGTCCATCCTTGAAATATGATATCTTCTTTAAGACGAAACTCGTGTTCTTCAAGACTATCAAAGTTTACCATAAGTTCACAGATAACTTCCAACTCCTTTTTGGGAATAGAGCAGGCGATAACTGGAACAATTTCCTGATCTTCTTCTTGAAGATGGAGAGGAGCAGATGAACCAACGTTGAGAGATGATGAGGCAGCCATTGAAACAGTACTGAGATTGCAAGAAATATTTCTGGGTTTGCGCTCAGGGTTAGAGAAAAGGGCAAAGAGGTTACAAAAGTGCATGCATAAGGAGAGAGAGAATGGGAGCGAAAAAGAAAAACGTTATGATTTGAAATATATTTATAGAGGCGGATTTGAAAAAGAATGCAATAAAATTATGAGAATGAACAGTTACAGAATCAAATGAAATCAACTACATTAAATGATGAGTGACGTTAGGTGAGAGAACATGGTAATTGAAATGATTTACACAGTTACCTAGGGCAGCGTCCCATCCGATTCACTCACGCTTTTACCATCCGTGCAAACACGTGTTCACTATCAGAAACACTTGATGACAGCTGTGTTGTATTGCATTTGCTTCTGATGATGAATAGAGCTTTTCATTTTCTGATTCTGGTCACTGATTCTGACTACCATTCTTTAGAAATGATCTAGTTCTGATAGATCATCTTTCTTTCCAAGAATCACATCTTCTGAGTGAGCTGAGGTGAGTCTAGAAGATCTTCTGACTGTTGGTTCTTCAGAAATTCTGAGATTCTCTAAAGATGCAGCAACTTGATCTTCTGATTCTTTGCTTCTGAGATTTTCAGCTTCTGAAACTTTGCTTCTTGGTTCTACAGCTTCTGATATATCAATATCTATATCTGCAAAATTCTCAAACTGCTTTGGCTTTTCAAGACCAAGCTTATCATCAAATCTGATATTGATTGATTCTTCTACAGCCAATGTTTCAGTATTGTATACTCTGTAGCCTTTAGAGCGTTCAGAATATCCAAGAAGGAAACATTTTTGTGCCTTAGAATCAAACTTACCAAGATGATCTTTAGTATTCAGAATAAAACAGACACATCCAAAAGGATGAAAATATGAAATGTTGGGCTTTTTGTTCTTCCACAATTCATAAGGAGTCTTATTTAGAATAGGTCTTATAGAGATTCTATTCTGAATATAACATGCAGTGTTTATTGCTTCTGCCCAGAAGTGCTTAGCCATATTGGTCTCATTGATCATGGTTCTGGCCATTTCTTGTAGAGTCCTATTCTTTCGCTCTACAACTCCATTTTGCTGTGGAGTTCTAGGACAAGAGAAATCATGGGCAATACCATTTTCTTTAAAGAACTCCTCAAAGAATCTGTTCTCAAATTCACCACCATGATCACTTCTGACCTTTATGATTTTGCACTCCTTCTCAGATTGAATCTGAGTGCAGAATTCAAAGAACACTGAATGAGACTCATCCTTGTGTTTTAAGAACTTTACCCATGTCCAACGGCTATAATCATCTATGATGACTAATCCATATTTCTTCCCTCTGACAGATGCTGTTTTGACTGGTCCAAACAAATCAATGTGCAGAAGTTCTAACGGCCTTGAGGAAGAGACAACATTCTTAGATTTGAATGCAGGTTTGGAGAACTTGCCCTTCTGACATGCTTCACAAAGAGCATCTGATTTGTATTTCAGATTTGGGAGTCCTCTGACCAGATTTAGTTTGTTAATCTGAGAAATCTTTCTCAAACTAGCATATCCTAATCTTCTGTGCCAGACCCATTACTCTTCAGAAACAGACATAAGGCAAGTCACCTTCTGCTTCTCAAGATCTGAAAGATCAATCTTATAAATGTTGTTATTTCTCTTGCCTGTAAATAGGATTGGGCCATCCTTCTGACTTACAGCCTTGCAAGACTTTTGATTGAAGATTATGTCATAACCATTGTCACTTAATTGACTAATGGACAATAAGTTATGCGCTAATCCTTCTACAAGAAGTACATTAGTTATGGAAGGAGAGTTACCAATACTTATGGTTCCAGAGCCAATAATCTTGCCCTTCTGATCTCCTCCAAACTTGACTTCTCCACCAGATTTAAGCACCAGGTCTTGGAACATAGACCTTCTTCCCGTCATGTGTCGCGAGCACCCAGAGTCCAGGTACCATGACATTTTGTGCTTTGTCTTCTTTGATGCTAAGGATATCTGCAACAGAAATTATCTTCTCCTTAGGTACCCACAGTTTCTTAGGTCCTTTCTTGTTAGTTTTCCTCAAGTTCTGATTGAACTTGGGTTTAGCATGATAAGTAACAGGAGGAACAACATGATATTCTTTAGGTTTGGCAGCACGATATTTTTTAGGTTGTGTCACATGCTTCTTGGTGTGTGAAGTGTTAAAACTTTTGGCATGTGAAGTGAGCCTAATATCATGTGAGTGGCCATATTTGAACTGATCATACAATGGCTTGTATGTGATTTTCAAATCATCAACAGGTTCAAATTTTTGTGAGGTATCACCCTCATAGCCAACACCAATCCTTTTGTTTCCAGAAACACCATATATCATAGAAGCAAGATGACTTCTGCCAATACTTCTAGATAGGAACTTTCTGAAGCTCGAGTCATATTCTTTCAGAATATGATTGAGACTAGGAATGGATTTTTCTGATTCAGAAGGAGATCCATTATCTTTGGATAATTTTAAAACTTTTCCTTCAGTTCTGAATTTTCCACTTCGAGCTTCTTAGTTTCAAATTCAAATAGCTTTTTCAGCTTTTTGTATTTGATACTAAGATGAGCCTTGAGTTCCAGAAGTTCAGTTAAACTGGAAACTAACTCTTCTCTAGAAAGTTCAGAAAATACCTCTTCAGAATCTGATTCTGATGTAGATTCTGATCTGTCATCCACTGTGGCCATTAGTGCAAGGTTTGCCTGCTCACCTTCAGAGTCTGATTCTGATTCTGAATCATCCCATGTTGCCATAAGACCTTTCTTCATATGAAACTTCTTCTTGGGATTCTCCTTCTGAAGTTTTGGACATTCATTCTTGAAGTGTCCAGGCTCATTGCACTCATAGCAGATGACCTTCTTCTTGTCAGATCTTCTGCCTCCAGAAGATTCTCCTCTTTCAGGCTTCTTTGAACTTCTGAAGCTCTTGAACTTCCTTTGCTTGCTTTTCCAGAGATGGTTTACCCTTCTGGAGATCATGGACAGTTCATCTTCTTCTTCTGATTCTGATTCTTCAGAATCTACTTCTTCAGCCTGAAAAGCGTTAGTGCATTTTTTATAATTAGATTTTAATGCAATAGACTTACCTTTCTTCTGAGGTTCATTAGCATCCAGCTCAATTTCATGACTCCTCAGAGCACTGATCAATTCTTCAAGAGAGACTTCATTCAGATTCTTGGCAATCTTGAAAGCAGTCACCATAGGACCCCATCTTCTTGGCAAGCTTCTGATGATCTTCTTGACATGATCAGCCCTTGTGTATCCCTTGTCAAGAACTCTCAATCCAGCAGTTAGCGTTTGAAATCTTGAGAACATCTTCTCAATATTCTCATCATCCTCCATCTTGAAGGCTTCATATTTCTGGATCAAGGCAAGAGCTTTAGTCTCCTTGACTTGGGCATTTCCTTCATGGGTCATTTTCAATGACTCATATATATCATAGGCAGTTTCCCTGTTAGATATCTTCTCATATTCAGCATGAGAGATAGCATTCAGCAAAACAGTCCTACACTTATGATGATTTTTGAATTGCTTCTTTTGATCATCATTCATTTCTTGTCTTGTAAGCTTTACACCAGTAGCTTTCACTGGATGTTTGTAACCATCCATCAGCAGATCCCATAAGTCACCATTTAGACCAAGGAAGTAACTTTCAAGTTTATCTTTCCAGTATTCAAAGTTTTCACCATCAAATACTGGCGGTCTAGTATAACCATTGTTACCATTTCCATTGTATTGCTCAGCAGAGCCAGATGTAGATGTATGTGATGGATCTTCACCAGCCATCTTGACTTAAGCGTTTTTCTCTTCCTGATTCTTTTCTAAAACGGTTAAGTGCTTGCACCTTAGAACCGGCGCTCTGATGCCAATTGAAGGATAGAAAAACACTTAGAAAGGGGGGGTTTGAATAAGTGTAGCTTTAAAACTTGTAAGATAAAAACAATTTGCACAATGATTTTTATCCTGGTTCATTGTTAACTAAACTACTCCAGTCCACCCCCTAGGAGTGATTTACCTCACCTGAGGATTTAATCCACTAATCACACGAGATTACAATGGTTTTCCACTTAGACAACATCTAAGTCTTCTAGAGTATACTGATCACAACCTGATCACTCTAGGAACAATCTGCTTAGATACCCTCTAAGACTTTCTAGAGTATACTGATCAACAACCTGATCACTCTAGTTCTTACAACTTAATGTAAACAAATTCTAAGAGTTACAAAGCTTCTAATAAAGCTATTATCACAACTGTGATTTTCTCTTAAGTTTAAGCTTAATCTCACTAATATATTACAACAGCAATGCAGTGAGGTTGATGATGAAGTTTGAGAGCTTTTGATTTGAACAACGTTTCAGCGTTTTTGCATAAAGTCTTGTATTCAAAATTCGTAACTGAGCTTCTCATCAGAACTTCATATTTATAGGCGTTTGAGAAGATGACCATTGGGAGCATTTAATGCTTTGCGTATTCCGTACAGCATTGCATTTAATGTTTCACTCTTTTGTCAACTACCTCGAGCCTTGCTTTCGCTGTGTCTACTGACGTTGCCTTTAATAGCTTTCAACGTTCCTTTTGTCAGTCAGCGTAGCCTGCCAGCTAGTACTTGCTTCTGATCTGATGTTTGTGTAAACAACGTTTGAATATCATCAGAGTCAAACAACTTGGTGCAGAGCATCTTCTTGTCTTCTGACCTTGAAGTGATTTTGAGCGTGATACCATGAGAACTTCAGTGCTTCTGCTTCTGATCTCAAGTCCTTCTGATGCTTTCATAGACCATGTTCTGATTCTGCTTGACCATCTTCTGATGTCTTGCCACACCATGTTCTGATGTTGCATGCTGAACCTTCTGAGTCAGTGCTTCTTGCGCTGATTTTGTGTATACTCTTTATATAATTTCTGAAATGGAAATTGCATAGTATTAGAGTACCACATTATCTCATACAAAATTCATATACATTGTTATCATCAAAACTAAGAATATTGATCAGAACAAATCTTATTCTAACATCTTTTCCCCCATAGAGTCATCCATACCCAGTTTATCTAAGAGTCTGCCACAACCTTGGGCTTTGTACAAGGCAGAAAACAATGTTTTCCCTAGCCAGAGTCAGCATATATATATATATTCCCCAATTAAGAGTCAGCCACAATTCTGGGCTTTGTACAGAACACCAAATAAAATCCATCAAAATAAACACTCTCCAACTAGAGTCAGCCTCAATTCTGGGATTTGTACAGAACACAATACCTTTTAGTTTAAGTTAATCCCCAATGGAGTCATCTCCCAGAGTTAATAAAATCAATCAATCAAAAAGCCTCAAGCTTGGGCCTCATACAAGCCAGCTAAAGTCAAATCTTTTATACAGTAGATAGATATAGCTTATCTCTATAGAGAGATCTTTCTCCTATCTCACCACATTCAAACAAACAAACATTACATTACATTTTAATTTTAATCAGTCTCCCACTTAGGATTTTGAAAGACATGCTCTAGCAGTAAAAACCAGGCATGTGTAACTTTCCCTAATTTGGTTGAGCATCTTTCTTTCATTCAAGACGGAGTTGACTGGTATACTTGCACATAAACAAGTAAGGTCCCCCTCTTGAATGAAATGAATTCAGTTATTCTGTCACTCTTTTAATGTTTGTGGTAGAATAGTAGAAATACCTATCTGTAAAGATAATTTCATGTCTCTTTACTGTAAACATAGATTTAATTCAAGCTTCAACCTTGAGCTTTAAGAAAGGCACCAAAAATAATTAATTTCCCTAATTAGTTCTCCGAACTACAAAAATCTATGACTTCCATTAGGGATATGTAGGCATGAGGTTCACAAGGAATCTCAGCGAGCTAATAAAAAAACCAAAAATAGTCAGTCAGTCTGTCTTTTAATTCAATTCAATTCCTTCTCCTAACACAAAGGAGAAACTTTCCCAATCAATAAGCAACAAACACAAACACATAGACACAGAGAAGGTTCCCGTAGAGTACTACGGATATGTAGGGTGCTTAAACTCTTCCCTATGTATAACCGACCTCCCGGACTCCAGAATTTCTAGTCTAGGTGAATCCCCACACTTAGCAAACTCCTAGGGTTTATTTGAGATCTTTTTCCCCTTTCCTACTCGTAGGATAATTAAAAAGTTCGTGTGATATCGTAGGAAGAACTGAAATAAAATTCATCCCGCCACAGGCGCATTCTCCTTCCAAATTTCGCGTGAAGGGTCTAGCGTGCCGTCCTCCCAAGTGAAACGGGGAGGTAAAAAAAACGACACCACAGAAAAATGGCGACTCTGCTGGGGAAAGTAATAACCTTGGTTTTTCATCCAAACCAATGGTTGACCTGTGCTGGTCCAGCCCCCAATGAGGAATTAGGGATGCCAAATTCCCCCTCAAACAAGAGAGGTCCTGCCTAACCTCTGTGTCATTTCATGTGATTGTTGCATATATATTTGTTTATTTTGTTTGTTCTATATCGGGAAAGGGCTTGATTCCCCCTTGTGTTGAGAAATCCTATACCCGGATTTGAGTGCAACATAAGATAGGATGGAGGATGTCTTCTCGGTGAAGGCCCTCTAATCTTGGTTCCCAAATCTACTCTTGGGATTTGCCTGGCTGGTTGTGATTAACTGCGCCAATGCATTCCGAGACTGATTTGTACCAGGAGGACCTAGAAACGCATTAACCCCACTTAAAGCTTTTTTTTAGGACGTAGAGCGGTGATTACGAAAGTAATTGTCACGCAGATATTACACTCAGAGAAAAATCTCTTATAGATACCAGTCAACTTATCTTTAAGATTGAGCAAAAGCTCTGAGAACCTTTAGAACCCGTTCTACAGGTACAAAAATCCTTATCCTTAGTTTACCCTGGGGCAAGGTTTGCGATGTGACTTCATGACCACTATACCCTTCTACGCCATGTTTGTTAAAAACTCTTGTGTGTGCATTCATGCATTCATGCATCATAATAATTAAAAACAAAAGAGTCTTTTTCGAGTCGTTTTTCAAGGAAACTAAATAACGAACATTTTGAACTTCATAGAAAGAGAGAAACGGAGAAAGAACTTAAGGATCTATACCATGGATTACGGAAGAAAGAGAGTTGGGAAATACACCTTTAAAATTCCTAAGGTCGAGGAATTGGAAAAGCTCGGAAAACTGGTGGTCAACCCCCAGGCTTTCAAGGAGAAGAATGGAAAACTTCTGCCTCTTCTCAGTACCAACATTGTGGATGGGATCCTTCCCACATTGGTACAATTTTACGATCCAACGTATCACTGCTTCACCTTTCCAGATTATCAACTCATGCCTACGTTAGAGGAGTACTCTCGTCTGGTTGGAATACCCGTGTACGCGCAAGATCCGTACTCCAGTTTGGAAAAGAATCCTGACGATATTATCATTGTAGCAACTACTCCCTTAAACGTAGTCGACATCAGAAATCATATGGTGAGTAAAGGAGGAATTCAAGGATTGCCCTCCAAGTTCTTATTGGATCAAGCTCGGTACTTCGTCAGCATCCAAGATATGAGCGCTTTTGAGGACATCTTGGCATTGCTTATCTACGGATTGTTTTTGTTTCCTAACATTGACAATTTCGTCGACATCAACGCAATTAAGATCTTCTTAATTGGAAATCCAGTTCCAACCTTGCTTGCGGATGCTTACCACTCTGTGCATTCAAGAAACCTGCAGCGAGGAGGATTAATCACATGCTGCGTACCGTTGTTATACGAATGGTTTGTCTCGCACCTGCCAAAGTCTAGCACTTTCTGGAACATGAGGGATGGCCTTTACTGGTCACAGAAAATCATGTCCCACACTCATTCGGACATTGAGTGGTGTAGTCCTGACAACGACGAAACCAAGATCATCTTCAGTTGCGGAAGTTATCCCAACGTACCCCTTATTGGAACTAAGGGAGGAATCAGTTACAATCCAGCTTTAGCCCGTCGTCAATATGGCTATCCCATGAAAAATATACCAAGTAATACTCAATTGGAGGGTCTGTTCTTCAAGAACATCGACGATCATGGTAACATGCTTAAGAAGGAAATTCTCCAAGCCTGGCGTCTCGTTTACAACAAAGGGAGAAGATTATTAGGAAAACATATTTGCATCTCCCTGGATCCTTACCTTCAATGGGTACGCGTCATGGCATTTAAGCTCAAGATGCCATATCAACGTCAAGAACCTATTCCCCTAAGGGAACCAATCTTCCTTTTCTCCACCGATGTTGAGAAATTACAAGCGGCATTAAGCAAGGTATGCCAAGAAAGGAATGCTTGGAGAAACAAGTATCGAATCATCAACACAGAAAATGTTGAGATTCAGAACATCCTAAGAAGGAAGGATGAGTTACTTGAAGTACTCGATCGACAAGTGACACAATCGTCACTTTCTCATCATATCCCTCCTGCTTCCTGGATCATCGATCAACTTACGTCAGAGAACGCTCAGCTCAAGAAACAGAAGAAGATGTTAGGACGTGAAGTCGGCTCTCCGTCAAAGTTTTAGAGTCCTTTCTCTCAGTTTCTCTATATTTCCCTTTTCAAAGTGTGTAAAAAACGGCGTTTCCGCTTAATTAATAAAAGTTTGATGTTTCATAACGTAATTATGGTGTTTCCTTGAAATTTTTTTAACTTAATTGCACATCATGCATCGCTTTAATTGTACGCACTGGCACAAGAATTGTCGCGGATCTAATCGTCACTTTCCTTTCTCCAGAAAGAGAGGAGGAGAAAGAGGTGAACAAAGGCATTCAAGCTGTCTCATTCATACAACACTCGTTCAAGTCGCAAGAAAAGAATGGAAGACTTAGAGCAAGAGAATGGAGAACTTAGAGAAGAGGTTACTACTCTCAAAGATGTTGTTGAAAGGCTCAATAGTATGGTAGAAGCCTTGGTAGTTGCACAGAATCGACCAACGCCAGAAGAACCACAAAGGACTGTGGTTTCCGAGATTGTTTCTACTCCTATTCCTCAGTATACCATGCCGCCCAACCGACCATGGGGCATGCCGTATAACTTTATTTCAGATGGATACATACCCCCAGTTTCTCAAGTTCCAAGAGTAACAATGGATATGCATCCACCGGAGGGTTACAGACCTCTGGAAATTGAAGTTCCAAGAGCAACGACAATGGGTTACACGCAACAGAATGCTGAGATTCCAAGATCTGCTGTCATGGCTTCTCCACAACCCATTATGCATACTTTTCCTCCACCGGGCGGACAAGTATATCATCACGCTCCCAGTGAGGACGCTGGCCTGTATGAAAGATTGGACGAGTTCCAGGAACAGTTTCTGCAAATTCAAAAGGAACTCAAGACTCTCCGAGGACAAGATCTATTCGGAAAGAATGCTGCAGACCTCTGTCTGGTTCCAAATGTTAAGATTCCTCACAAATTCAAAGTACCAGATTTCGAGAAGTACAAAGGGAATTCATGCCCACAAAGTCACCTCGTGATGTACGCTCGAAGGATGTCAACTAAGACTGATAATCAATAATTGCTCATTCATTATTTTCAAGACAACCTGACTGGTGCTGCACTTAAATGGTACATGAACTTGGACAGTTCAGAGATTCGTACTTTTCGAGACCTCGGAGAGGCCTTCGTCAAACAGTATAAGTACAATCTGGATATGGCTCCCGACAGAGATCAACTCCGGGCCATGACTCAAAAAGATAGAGAAAGCTTCAAGGAATACGCTCAGAGATGGCGTGAAGTTGCTGCTCAAATTTGTCCACCACTTGAAGAGAAAGAAATGACAAAAATCTATCTCAAGACATTGAGTCCATTCTACTACGGACGAATGGTCGCAAGTGCACCAAGTGACTTTACCGAGATGGTAAACATGGGCGTACGTTTAGAAGAATCAGTTCGAGAAGGACGCTTGAATAAAGAACCAGAATCTTCTATTGGTCCTAGGAAGTATGGAAGTTCTTTCCAGAAGAAAAAGGATCAAGATGTCGACAATGTCTTGCACAAAGCAAGGAAGAAGTTTCCACCTCAAGTTGCTACAATAACTCCGGTTGTTAACTCAGCGCCAGCTTATCAACCTCAGGTTTCTCAACAACCATTTCAACAAAGGTCACAACAACCTCAACAGCAGGTTCGACCTCCAAATTTCAACAACAATCGGGCTCCAAGGTATCCTGCCTTTGACCCCGTACCAATGCCGTATGCGGAATTGTTTCCAACATTACTGGCGAAAGGACTCATTCAGACAAGGAGTCCTCCAAATCCTGCAAATGAATCTTCACCTTGGTTCAAGGCAAACCAATCTTGTCCCTATCATCAGGGGGCACCAGGTCACAACATTGAGAATTGTTTCCCTTTCAAGATTGACGTTCAAAGATTAGTGAAGAGCGGAATGCTATCCTTCAAAGATACTAATCCTACCGTCCAAGAAAATCCTTTGCCGCAGCATAAAGAAGCATCAGTGAATTTGATTGACCAACACCCCAACGTCATTCAAATCTATGATATTCGTCAGATAGGGTAGAATCTTGTCAAGATGCATGCTAGACAAGCTGGGTACGGCCATGTACCACCTCACAACTACTTCACATGTGAAATTTGTCCAAAGAATAATCAAGGATGTGCTGTAGTTCAAGCTGCGTTACAAGAACAAATGGATTTGGGATGTGTCATACCCCAAAATTTTCCCATCATATTTCAGTCCATCTGACTTTCAAATGCTCAAAGATCTCTGATTGCTCAAAGCCACTTATCTCCTAAACAAATGCCTGTGAACTAGGGTTTTGCTTTTCTCAAAGGAGACTCAGAATATGATACCTCAAATGGATCTCATGGTCTCATATATGTCCTAAAGAATCCCTATATTAAAGTTTCAAGCTATGATTCATAAGATTACTCAGTCAAAAGTTCAAATGGACAACAGTCGACTAGTTTGACCTAAAAGTCGACTGTGGTCAAAGTACAGTCAAAACTTCTGATTTTTGGTCAACATCCTCATTATGAAGTATCATTCATCATTTGATCAAGGATTGATCATGATTCATCAAAGAAAGCTCCAAAATCACCAAAAACCTATGTTTCTAAATTAGGGTTTTTAAAGAAAAAGTCAACCCAACTATGACCGGCCATAACTTCCACTTGTAACATCAAAAGTTTCCCATACAAAGCTCATTTTGAAGGAAATTGAATTCTCTACAATTTTGTCTCTCACAAGCCAAGGCTAGAAATGCACCATTTGGGAGATATGAGCCAAAACATTACAGGTCCTTCTAAAATATCGCAAAGAGTCATTTTTTCTCAAAGCTCATAACTTGAACATGGTAAAATCAATTGAGATGAAACCAAAAGGATCTTTTAGAGGACTCTTTAAGCTTTCTAAAAAGTTTTAAAACACCTTCATAGGATAAATATTGAGGGAGATACGCTTGGTATAAGTTGGTCGATCTCTAAGGAAAGTGCAAAACCCTAATTGGCAAATTTTCAATCTTTGATTACTGGGCTTGGACTTTTGGTTTTCCCACGTGATAGTAAGCTCATTTAAGGCCCAAAGACTATTTGATATTTATTTTATGGTTTTATTATATGTATTTTTGGATTTATTTACTTAAATTCAATATAAATCAAATAAAATAAACAATAACTCAAATTAAATCATACAAAATATTCTCACTCATCTAAATCAAATCAAATCTCATCCAATGGCCATGATTAAAGAATAAATATGCATGGAATAGCATAAGGTTCAAAAATAGAAAGATTTCATATAAAAATCTCTCTCAATTTCCATGTCACTAATTTGTTTGATTATTCCACAAGATTCAACCCTAATTCTCCCACATATAAGCATAACAAACTCAGCATAGAGGGGGACGAAAAAGAGGAGTTGAAGCATAGGGTTTCCAAGCTTGCAAACTTTCACAAAAACTAGGGCACAAGATTTCTAAGTCTACGGCCAATATCAATGAATTCCAAGCAATGCATCACGCTCTTGAGGTCATTAGGAATCGTTCCCAGCCATCATTGAAGCTCGCATCAATCCATAACTCATCCCTCATGTTCTTCATACTCTTCCATGTTTGATTTTCGTTTTTTACATATTGATGTGTTTTAATGAAATCTAATGGCTTGTTTAAGTTCTTTGTGACCTATAGAGGAGGTTTGCGCCATTGAACCGAAGCCATATCGCCCAGAACGAAGGATGCCATTCTTAGGGCTCATGAACACCAAGCTTCGTATTCCATGCTAAAGGCTATTTCAGACCAAACCAATCACGCTATTGACTCGTAGGGGCTTGAATAAGAGGTCTGGGTACTTTCATGCTTCGGTTAACGTGTTATTTTATTAGTTTTAATGTTGCAGCAAAAGCGAAGAAAATTCCGCAGCTGAATTCGCAGCAGAATTCACAACAAAATCCGCAGGTGATTTTGATGAGGAAGATGAACAGGGAGGTGGAACGGTTGACCACGCGTGTCTATCTCCCGTTCGTGTGTCAACTCCTCACTCTCTCTCTCTCCGCTTGCATGGATCAAGATGGTTGGATAGTCAAATTTCAGCAGACTCTCCCTCCTTCTCTCATTGGCTGAACGCAAAGCATACTGGGGCCCAGTTTGACCGATTCTTTGAACTCCCATTTGACTTATATTTTTTTTTATTATTTATTGATTGTTGATGAATACAAAGACAACTAATTATTGCAGCGCAGTTGGCAAACGTGACAAGCAGGTGACCCAAAGGACTTGAGATCGATCCCAGCGTCCTGCCCCTTGTTATTATTTTTGAACAATTGTTTCTAACTACAGAATCAAGTACGTGCAGCCCATGCGAAGCCTACGACGCACCTTCGTTCTCCTCCATCAGATCATCTCAACTCCATATCTAATTGTCGCCTCGGTTTTTTGTGGGATGTGAACTGACTCTTCTTTTATTTTTGAGTTAAGAAAATCAGAGAGTCACCACCGACTTTTATTTTATCCAATTAAGGAAAGGTTTATAAAAGAAACAGAAAAAGACCTTAAAGAGATTTTGGGTTCGGGGGTAAGTTATACAAAGGGAAGGTGTTAGCACCCTTTGTATCCATGGTTATCCATGGGCTCTTAATTGTTTAGCTCACTTGTTTGAATCGTTTGTTTTTCTTGAAATGCTTGTATGTGGTTTTAAATATTTTGTAAAGAGTTAAATTTGTAATGATCCTTGTGCGGATGTATACAAAGTATTTATCTTTCGAAAGATATTTTGATGGTTTGAAAAAAAGATTCTTAACTTCGTAATGATCCTTGTTTGGATATATACAAAGTGTAGTCTTTTTGAAAGTTTATTTTAAAAAAACAGTGATGTGTAAGAACTTTTGTTGTTTTTGATGGAGCAAGCAATTAGGAGGTATACCCTAAGTTTATAAGGTTCTTTCCTATTCCTTTAGAAAATTTTCCTTGACTGGATACAAACAGAAATTTGAATTGTATTTGAAACAGTAAGAATTGATTTTGAAAAGAGTAACAGAGGGATTACCCTAAGAGGTGCAAGTGTGATTGTGTTTTGTTTTCAGATATGTTTCGTCTTGAGATTAGTGATCTAGCGCTTCAGTTATTATTCTTGACATACACGCAGTTTTATATGTACAGGAATTAAAGTGCGGGAATGTAAAATGCGGAAGGTAAATCTACGCTATTACATCGATTGTGCGAGAAATGTAAACTACACTATTTACATGAATTTGACAACCTATACACTTATCTATGAATTTAAATTGCAATAAGATAAAGGGAAAATATTTTTGGAATTTTGGATGGTTGATTTTAATTAAAATTAATGTATAATTAATTTAATTAAAAGGTTAAGAATTAGAAATAAAATTTAAACCTAAAAAGTTAAGTCTAAAATATGTCCAAATTGTTTGTTAATTAATTTTAAAATAAAATTAATTTTTTTGTGATTTTTGAAATTGTTTTGGAGATTATTAAGTTAATTAATATATAATTATACAAATAATTATACACATAAATTAAACTTAAAGATAAAAATATCCTAATTATGTACAAAATTATTTCATGATATGTAAACTTAATTTAATAAAAAGAAAATATTTTTTCTGATTTTTTGATAGGTTAGAAATAATTAAAAGATAAATATATAAGTATTATCTAATTAATTAAACAAAATATTTTAATTATTAAGAAAAATAAAATATTTTTATGTCAAAAATTAATACAATATTTTATCACCCTAAAAATATTTTTTGCATATTTTTCTGATTTTTGAAACTATTTTTAAATAATTTTGCAAAAGAAAATTAAATAAAATAGAAAAAATAAAATATTTGATCAGGTGTGGTTGGCTGGTGTGTCCATGGTATGGACAAGCAAAGCGTTTGCGTTGGATGAAGTGATCAGATGCATCTGATGGTGACCAGAGCGAGGGAGTATGCCACGTGCGTACGCTGCAAAACACATAATCAAAATTTTAAAAATAATAAAACGCGCGCGCCCTCTGGCCAATGGGAGGGAGCCACGTCTCATCTTCTTCCTCAGAAACACTTATTACACCGCTCATTTGCAAGGAGCTGTAAAAAGCTCCAGTCTTTCACACCTGTGCAACACGAATAGGGGTTAGAAGCAAAAGAAATTTGGCGCGAGGTCATGGTTCTATTGCAAATGTTCCACTGATCACAACCATGGCCTTAGTTTGGTCTAATTTTGCCTTAACAGAAAAACCCCAAAATAGAGCTCAAGAACCCTAAAATGGTAACTTCGTGAATACGTGACCAAACCTAAATTAACTATCCAGAAACGATCAGAACAACAAACCAAACTCAAATATATGATTACATCGTGTTAAATATGCATGTACGATTATATTTTTGTAGGTTTTTGTTTGAACAAACCGTGGGTTTTTAGTGCTTGGTTCAAGGTGTTTTGATTGCTGGAAATGATTGGAATAGTTTCAGAATTACTTGAGGATTGTGTTTGGATGATTATTTGCACTTGAATCTAGCTTAAACTCAAAATTCGAATTTTAAATTTCTTTGAAATTTTCAAGTGTGATACAAGTATGTTTCTGGTTCAGAATTCGTGTGTTTGTGTTGCTGATGGACTCAAGCTATTTATAGGCAATATTTGAATGCTGCAAACTTAAGTAACCATGCTTTTCTTCCATACTTGAGTGCCTTTGAATCTTTGAATTTTTTATGAATAAAAGCTTTGAAAATCTTGGCCATGGCTTCAATTTTCTTCACCCCTCTTGCCATAGGTCTTATGTACCTCTATGCTTCAGAATTCGGATCAAACTTGGTGACTCATGCTAGAGACAAAGCATTGGATCACTATCTTGGATCATTTCTTTTTTAATTTAGCTTTAAATGAAGTAAAATTAAATCAAAAAAGAAATAAAAATGTCATGGGCCTAATGTTGGTCGTGGGAGGCCTTAGGCATTATTAGGAACATGTTTGGATCAGAAATGCTTGGGCCCTTTTGAAAAAAAAACAATTTTGATCAATGTTGGTTTCATGCATTTTCCCAAAAAATGACCAACTTCAACTAGGCATAATTCCCTCAATTTTGATCATATGAAGGAGTTCTTGTACTTTTTAGAAACCTCAAGATAACCTCTACAAGCCACTTTGGAAGCTTTTTTGCATTTGGAGAATTTATCTTGATGTTATGGGCTTTGACAAAAAACTGCTTTTTGTTGACTTTGAAAATGACCTGTAATGTCTTAGCTCATATTTTCCAAATGGTAAATCCAATGACTATGGGACCAATTTCATTTGAAAGATAATTGAATTTCCTTCAAAATAAGCTTTGGTTGGAATTTTTCGGATGAACGAGGAGAGAGTTATGGCCGGTCAAAGTTCAGTTGACTTTTTAGGAGAAAACCCTAATTTTGAAACTTAGAGTTTTGTTGATTTCTGAACTTTTCTTGATGAATTATGATCAAACATTGATCAAATGATGAATCTTTTGACAAAATGTGGATGTTGACAAAAAATTTCATTTTTGACTGTCTGTTGACTTTTTGGTCAAACTGGTCGTCTGTTGACTGTTTGAGCTGCTGACTGTGCGTCCGAGTGAATCGAAGTTTGTAAATTTGTCTGGTGGTACTTTGAAACATATGGATATCCATGAAATCCATTTGAGGTCTCAAAAAACTCGTTCTCCTGAAAAAAACAAAAACCCTAGTTAGGGACTGTTTGTGTAGGAGACAGTTAAGCGTACCTGATTTTTGTGCAGTGTTGATTCTCTGCTGATCATGTGATTATCAGAAGACTTCTAGAACTAAAATCTTGGAATTTTGAAATGCAAAAGATTGATTTGACTGGTGGTACAAACACGGAGAATCGTGCTGTCAACGGGTTTGACTGTTAACTGGCTGTCCGGGCATTAACGTAACAGTTAAAGTGAAAACTTTAACAGTTAAAGTTAATTTTTTCTTTTTGTTTTTGTTGTGTTAATGGTGAAAAATTATTTACCTGAGTCGTTAGAAAAACACAAACATAATAAATAAATAAAATATACTGTACGCGAACAAAATTACCGATAATAAAATTGAAAAGGATTTAATGCACAGAAATAAATATTTAACTAGCAATAAACACATATAATATTATCTTGATAATTAAACGACGGTACAACAGATAGTACAATATTTAATACTGATAGTACAAATATTACATAAAAATATAGCGAACAGTACGACAAATATAATGAACGGTACGTTATTTGAAAGCGAAAGATACGACAAACTTTAAGTATGACGATTAAAAACCCATGCTATAAACAACAATATATAGATGTACGGGAGTGCAAGCATCCCAGGTCCGCATTTTTCAGGACTATGTAGACAGAAAAAGGACATGATCACCACAAAAACAATGATGACAACAAGAAAAAACGTATCCACCCACTTTGCCATTTTTGCCGGGGAAGAAGAGAAAATAATTATGAGATAGTATGATAGAAATTTGGGAGATGAGTGAAATTTGATGTGAGATTTTATGGAAAAAATGAGGGGTATCTATAGAGTGAAAAGTGGGATGGAGACGTTGGGGAATGAAGTGGTACCGTACAAAAAAAGAAAGTTTGAGTGGTAGTAGGATTTGAAAGAAAGTGTATGGTAGGGTTTGAAAACAAAGATGTATAGAATAAAGTTAGGGTTTGATTTGAAAGAAAAAGATTTGAAAAGAAAGAAAGAGATTTGAAAACAATAATATAGTACAAAAATTAGTGGGGAACAAAACCAATAATAATTTAATTGTTACCAGTACAATCTGAATCCCTGGACTCTGCGCCTGCAAAATTTGATATGTACTAATTGCGTCAGTGTTATTTATCTGAAAATAAATCTCAAATAAACAGCGTGTGAAGTGATAAACAGTATTTGGCGTTTATGTAAGAATAAATTTAACAGCGAACCAAAATACTGTATAAAAAATTCTAAAAATTGAGTATTCATAAAATCAGGATATTTATGAAATAAAATCCAAGATTATATAAAACTCCAAATTTTTAGACAGAGATCTGTTGTCTTCTCCTTGAAAAAAGACGCGGGCAAATTTTGGGGTATAACACTAATGCATGAGAAGGCGCTGGCACACCATGTACCCTCAGGAGCGCACAACACCCAATCTGAGCTAAGTTTCTTTTTTTGTTTTTATTTTTGATTGCATGAATTTTTTTTATATATATTCTTTTTTTTTATTATTGTAATTTCTTTCTTTTATTTATTTTTTATTTATTTAACCAAATTAGTTTTTATATATAATAATTTCATAGTTATTTATTTTAATCGAAAACTCGTTTTTTAATTTTATCAATAATTATTTTTAAACAATAAAAATTGTTATTTTTGTATATACTTTTAATTAATTAATTAATTGAAAATTAATAATTAATTTTTTGTTAACCTTGATTCATTTATAAACCCTAGAATCCTCAGGTAGGTGTTCTCCACTAACGCATTTTTAAGCCTTATAAACCTTTTGGGTCACAATAAGTTTTCTTAAATAACCCTTTAGGGTTTGTAAACTTTTTAGGGTTTGTAATCAATTAGGGTTTAAATCAGTTAATGCACTAACACTTCTCTTCTTTGTGTTCGACTTTTCAGGGTTAATCAAACATCCTCCGACCACGCGCCATGCCAATCGAAAAGCTAAGTTCTAATTCTTTTTATTTAAACATCATTTTATTTTTAATTTGTGCCTTATAGGTTAAATTAGGATTTACTTCATCTGTTAATGAATTCCTCCTACACTCACCCTATTATTTTTCTTTTAATTTTCAGAGTCAATCGAGGGTTCGAGGAGATCAAGGCGTTCAAAGATGTTTAAAACTAATTATTGATCCCTCTTATTTTTCCGCCTTTTAATTTCCGCATTCCCCTACAGGTTTTTATTGTAATCCCCATCCCCACAGGTGTTTATTGTAATAGCGTAGGATTTTAACTGCTTTATTTTCTGCCATGGTTAGTAATCCTAGGGAGTGCAAGCCTGCTAAATAACTTAGATAACTAATTATAAGATAAATATCATCGAAGTTAACCACGTGATTGTGCACCCACACACCTTTAGGGTAATCCCTCTGGTTGCCTTGTTGCCTTAATTGTTGCCTGTTGCCTCTAATCGTACAAAATAGTCAAGTCCCTCGATTCCGAGGATACCTAAAGCAAGGTTGCCAAAAGAGATTAAAAATCATCTAGTCCCTCGAAGTTGCCTCGGTAAAAGATGATTGTCCCAGTTGCTAAGGTATCCTCGCCTGATGTCTAAAAAGATTAATGACTATTATATCCTTCCCTTAGACTACCTGCCCTCTTTATGGTAGGGACAGTCTTATGGCGAACGATCCTCTCGATGACCCGATCACATCCAATTGAAAGACTTCCTGCCCTCTCATGGTATGGATAGATCCTTTCGCCCGAAAGACTTAAAGAACAAGAAAGACGAACTTAGAGTAGGTAGTTCTTAATTGTTTGCTCAATTCAAACAAATTCAAATTACTTTTCACACCTCTCTTTTCAAATACTTTCAAAACAAGGCTACGCTTATTTACAAGCTAAAGTCCTTAAAACGAAGTTTTTACTATTCACACACGACACTCTCTCAAACAATTCAAGCAAACAAGTGAGCTAAGCAATTAAGAGCCCATGGATAACCATGGATGCAAAGAGTGCCTTACACCTTCCCTTTGTATAACCTACCCCCCGAACTCAAACTCTTTCAAAGGTCTTTCCTGTTCTTTTTGCCTTTCCAATTGGATAAAATAAAAGTCAGTGGCGACTCTTGCTTACCATACATTTCGATAAAGTCAGTTCACCGTATTACAGAACTGGCGACTATGCTGGGGATGCTTTCGAATTAAAAGAGGGGTTACCTTAAAGTTTAGGATCACTTAAATGTTTGCTTTGCTTGCTTTATTTTAAAGGTTGCTTGGGAATTAAATGAAGGACGAGTCCTATACCCGGATTCAAGTACACTTAAGATAGGAGTGACATAGTCATGGCGACCTCTTTCACATATGTGGGAGATGAGTCAATATGAAGTTCACGCTTGAGTTAGGACTCCATAGCTATATCCAAACGTTTCTCAAATGAGGGAGGTCTATGTATGTGCCTGTGGGTGCGCCGGAGCTCAAGGACCTTTAGTTACCCTTTAACCCATCTTGGCCTTTAGGAACGTAGTGGGGGGACTACTCTTGACAAATGTTGAGAACTAGTCGCTACCCGATTGTCATACCCCAAAATTTACCCATACTATTTCTCCTATTCAAATTCAAATCAATACACAAAGCTCCAAGACACACTCTCCTACACAAGGTTCAGAAACTAGGGTTTGGTTTGTTCAAAGGAAAATCAATGAATCAATGGCTCCAAGGCATCCCATATGGCTCAAAGTATCTCACATTACCTCTATGACAAGTATCAAGTCTCAGCTTAAAGGATTGGTCACTCAAATGTTCAGAAAGTCAAAAGTCGACTGGGTTGACCTAAAAGTCAACTGTGGGCAAAGTAAAGTCAAAACTCCTGATTTTTTGTCAAGATCCTAATATTGAAGTATCATTCACCATTTGATCAAGTATGGATCATGGTTCATCAAGGAAAGATAAAAAATCATCAATTCAAAAAGTTTCTAAATTAGGGTTTGCATAGGAGAAAGTCAACTGAACTTTGACCAGCCATAACTTTCACATGGAACATCAAAAATTTTCCATCCAAAGCTCACTTTGAAGGAAATTGGATTCTCTACATTTTTGTCTCTCACATGCCAAGTCTAAAAATGCTTCATTTGAGAGATATGGACCAAAACATTACAGGTCCTTTTCAAAAGTCAACCAAAAGACATTTTTTTCAAAAGAACATACAAGGAGCATGGAAAATTATTTTGATATGAGACCAAAGACACTGGTTAGAGGACTCTCTAAGGTTTCTAAAAAGTCCTAGAACACTTCCATACCTCAAAAATTGAGAGAGATAGGCCTTGTCAAAGTTGGACTATTTTGGAGGGAAAAATGTGAAAGAATTGAAACATTTTTGCAAATGGGCCCAAGTTATTTTGATTCAATCTTCATCCTCATGATATCTAAGATTCAAAAATCAATTGCCACGAAATTATATAATTTATTTGATTTTATAAGAATTTTATTCATTTAAAAGGGTGATTAAAATCAAATATTTACAAAATTATGGAAAAGAATTGATAGGGATCTGATTTCCAATCAAATTCATTAGATTAATCAGCATATCTCCTACTTAATTTCGTGCAAATAATTTGGCAAAGATTGGATATGAATTTGGACCAAATTAGAAACTCTCATGAATCATATTTTCCAAAATTGCCAATCAAAGATTTAAAGAGATTTTCCTCAAGTTTGTTGACCTAATGGACTCAATTATATAAGCACAACAAACACCAAACCCTAGGGGACGATTTTCACTGCCTCAAAGAACCCAGACCCGAATTTCAAAAGTCAAAGAAAATCCAAACTCCAATTCTGAGTTGAAGGCCAATTCAGAAGTTCTTGCGCATCCCAGCACGTTCCCTAGTGTTCACTGAAGCTATCCCAATCATCACACGCAAAGAACGCACTCTGAATCATCACGTATACCCCTCGGTTTGCCGTTTTCTATTTTTTGTCGATTTGCATCATACAAGCATCGTTAGTGAAATTCAATTGCATATTTATGTTTGTATGAATGTATAGAGGAATTCTGGAAAGTTTGGTGAAGTTTAATTGCAGGAACGTGAATCCGCCATGGATGGATCTTAAAGCTCTGAATTAGGGCTTTGTGATTTAGCCAAAATTAGACAAAATCAGTGTCATATCTAGATTCAAGAACCTTGGACGGTCAATTTGATGTGGTCGCGCCAAATTTTTGTATTGGTTTGGGGTTCTTTTGATTTTTGCAGGTGTGGAATGTTTGATCCTTTTACACCGTTCTTCCAAAAGCGCTGTAAAAAGCCTTGTCTGGAAATCCCATTGGAGAAGATGAGAGGTGGCGTGCTCTCATTCGTCCATTTGAATCCCCAGCGCGCGCGTGTTTGGTCCCAGATCTGGTATGCTCTTGCTTGGTACGCACGTGATGCACCCCAGGTCATCAGCCATCAGATCCATGCCCCTTTTAATCCAACGTATACTGAGATGCAGGTCCATCATACACTGCATATGCGTGCCACACTGAATCAAAAGCTAAGAATTTTCTATTTTTTTTATTCTTAATTACATAGCCTATTTTATTTTTTTTATATAATATATATATATATATATATATATATATATATATATATATATATATATATATATATATATATATATATATTGTTTTATATCTTATCTTTTCTATTATATATAAAAAACTATTATATGTTTTTTTTTAATTTTCAAAACTTTTATATAATTAATATTAATAATTTATTTATTTTATTTAACACTTATCTTATTTATTTTTCTTTATTTATAATTAATATTTATTATTACATTATATTTATTTTCTTATTTTTTATATATATATATATTATTTAAATTATTTTCTTATTTATTTTAATATATTTATTTATTTTCCTTTTAAATCATATTTAATCACTGCCCCTGTTCAATTATCTTAAACCTGAAGATGTAGAGTGGTTTGTATGCCAGTCGGTATCTGAAGGTGGAAGATGATTGAACACTAGAATACCAAGAAATTTGCCCTAGCTGAAGTAGGGACTTTTGTCGGAGATGGGCTTAAAGATGCCATCGAAGCCTTGAGAGGAAGTTTATTGGAGATTGATCGTGTCAGCACTGTTCGTAGTGACTAAATCCTTTGAACTATGGAGGATGCTCGAAACTAAGTATCAGCACTAAATCGTCGTCTTGATTATCTCTGAACTATCTTCGAAATAATTGTCACAATTAAATCTCTGTCTTGATTATCTCTGAACTATCTTTGGAGGATACACAAAATTAAGTGTCAAAATTAAATCTCTGTCTTGATTATCTCTGAACTATCTTTGGAGGATACACAAAATTAAGTGTCAAAATTAAATCTCTGTCTTGATTATCTCTGAACTATCTTTGGAGGATACCCAAAATTAAGTGTCAAAATTAAATCTTTGTTTTGATTATCTCTGAACTATCTTTGGAGGATACCCAAAATTAAGTGTCAGGACTAAATCTTCGTCTTGATCATTTCTGAACTATCTCTGGAAGATATCCAAAATTAAGTGTCAGAACTAAATCTTTGTCTTGATCATTTCTGAACTATCTCTGGAGAATATCCGGAACTAAGTATCAGAATTAGATATATGTGTTGATTATCTCTGAGCTATCTTTGGAGGATATCCAAAATTAAGTATCAGAATTAAATCTCCATCTAGAATGAGCGTCAAAATTAAATCGTTGACTTGATTATCTCTGCGCTATATCTAGAAGATAATGTTTATTTGATTGTAGAAATAGACTGAAAAGAGAAACATTAGTTCCATGCAATGTCGTGATGCATGCATTGTAATTTTTGAAATGAATGAGAGTGTTATGCCTATGCAATGAGGCGTATGTATGTTATGTATGAATTAACTGTGATATATGATGTATGAACATGATTTATGCTATTGGGAGTATCTCGATTGAGAAAATAAATCCTTCTATTGTTGTAATTTTGATGTTTGATCTTATCTTGAAGATGCTCAGCTGGGAATTTATGATTCTTGTTTGGGGATGATCAGTAACTTGATGTACCCTGATTGGGGACAAAAAGTATTAGTACCCCATGTTGGAGAAGAGAAAGGTGTCGGAGAATCGGTAATGCTGAAGAGGTAAACTCTGTTGAGGAGCTATGTCTTTGTTGGACAAGTATGTTTGAAGATATCTTCTTGAGGGTACTCTATGGGGATATGATCTTGTGAAGTCGACTCTGTGGAGAAGCATGGATGCCTTGAACATTGCCCCCAGTGATTATAGCACTTTCCATTCCTGGACTCGTATTGATTGGAAAACACCAATGAATGTTGATCGAAGCTTTGAACATGCCTTGTATAACCTTGCCCCAGCTAGTAGGAACTTGAAGAGATTCAACTCGCGAGGACTTTATGAGGTGCGCACTACGGGCGACATGCCCCTAGTAATCATAGGCCCAAGACAATGTCCTATGTTGGTTGAGAAATAGCTTTAGATTTTCTTGGGTGCATGCCCCTGATCGGCATCCTTGAGATATTCTTGGAATCTTGACTTGATTGCCCCAGATTGATTGGGCAAAACATGTCATGCCCCTTGTGTACGTAAGAGACATGGCTTCTTGGAGTAATATTGCCTGTCGGGATAACTTTCAGTCATTAGTTGTACCCTGTGCAAATTCTTTCTGTTGCTAACATTTGAAATTATGTAGCAGAATATGTTTAATAATGTATTCATGAGATGCAATGCATACGTTTGTCTTGAGTTTTTGAAAAACATTAAAGCAGGAGATGTAAAAACATGACATTTGTAAGAACATGATATTTATAACAACATGCCGTTTGTAAAAACGTGACATCAACTCGGCATTTATGGTAAACCTTAAGGAGTCAGGATACCTTTTGGTACCAGTATGCTTTCGAACTAACCATGTTTCAATTAGGACTTTCAAAGGTTGTAACGTGGCTTGGTGCACGGTTTAAGAAACAAAGGACAAAGGCTCGAAGTTTATTTGTACCCACCCCTCTTCGCGATGTTCTTCGATCCTAAGCTCAGTTAATTCAACTTATGCATTCCGGTTCCAAGAGATTTCTGGATTTGCGCCTTTGGTAATGTTGATGGTTCGCAAGCAAGGAGAACTTTTGAGATGGCAGTCATTTCTTCCTTCTTTCATCCTTTTGATATCCCTAACTTTTGCCTGAACTGTCTATTTTGAGCTTACAGTCAGCGGGATGCCTTGATTTTTGCCTAAGTCATCTTTTTGATTTTTGACTTAGCAGGCTTTTCTTTGTATATATGTTTTTTCATTTTCTTTCTTTTTGAAAGATAATGACTGCCTTGTTTGAGGGTTGATGAACCATCATTGTCTATTGATTGACATCTCCAACACTTTTTGATGTGTGCGGTTGAACGTTTGTGACTGAAACCTTTATTGAAAGGTGTACTGAATGATTCTCTTAGAATGCACAGCCAAATTAACTGAGAACTACCCTGCCCCAGGTTATGATCAAGGGTTAATTAGTACAAGAAAGAAACTTCTACTTCTTAGGCTCAAAGGGGGTTGACAAGGGATTAGCATCCTTATATCTCCACTGTTTAGGAATTGAAACAATGCCTGTACATCGTCAACATAGTCCGTTCAAAAGCATACTGTATGAGGTTGCAGTATCGTTTTCGTCATCCTCCCTCAAAAGACTTACAACTTAGCGGGAGTTGAATAAACACAAAACATATGCAAAGTAAATACACAATTTAAAATGAGTGATAACGAAATAATGTATTCAAGACAAACATATGCAATGCACTGATGATAATTATTAAAACAGATAATGTCTATCATAAGTCGAATGTTTAAACAAACGGAATAGAAATTGCAAGTGAAAGTAAATCTAATGATCTAAAAAGTTCATCCTTCTAGCCATCCATAGCATTAGCAACCTTGTTGTGAATAGGCATGGGAGCAGTGATCACATTAGGAGTTGCAGGGGTGTTGAACTCAATTTCGCCAGCGTCGATCATATCTTGGATATTGTTCTTCAACGGCCAACAATTCTCTGTATCATGTCCAGGACTATTATAATGATATGCGCACCTCGCATTGGGCTTATAACTAGGAGCAGAGGTGTTAGGATTCTTAGGAGGATCCCTCAGGGTGATCAAATTTGCCTTTAGCAGATGTTGTAAAGCTTGAGCTAGCGACGTATTGATCTTTGTGAATTGACGTCTGGGTGTATCTTGTTTGTTTTGACGACCCTGTTGAGGCGCCGGTGTGGAGCTCAGAATTGCCCCAATAGATTGATCATGGTTTATCCTTTTCTGCCCATACACAACATTGGAATCTGACCTCCCATTGAAATGCTTCTTTGTAGTACCTGAGGATGTGGCCACTTGAATCTTACCACTTCGAATGCCACTCTCGACACGTTCCCCAATCAGTATGAGTTCAGTGAATCCAGATGATGAACTTCCCAGCAAATGACTATAGAAAGGACCAGTCAGTGTACTCATAAATATATCGACCAATTCTCTGTCAGCTAAGGAAGGTTTGACTCTTCCAGCTAGATCTCTCCATTTTTGAGCATACTCCTTGAAACTTTCCTCGGGTCCCATAGACATGCTTTGGTTGCATGCGAGTTGGTGCGAGGTCAGCATTGTATTGGTATTGCTGGTAGAAGGCAACAACCAAATCTTCCCAGGTATGGATGTTGGTACTTTCCAGTTGATAGTACCATTCGAGTTGAGTTCCAGATAAGCTTTCTTGAAAGAAATGGATCCAGAGCCTCTTGTCAGCAGTGTGAGGCTGAATCTTCCTTACATAAGACCTCAAGTGCATCTTGGGACAGAAGACTCCATCATATTTAGCAAAAGCGGGAGTTTTGAATTTTGGAGGAATGACGACCCCAGGAACGAGTCCAAGCTCTTCAAAATCCAGCCCAGGTACCTTCTGAATTTCCACGCTTCTCAGACGCTCTTCTAACATCTTGTATTTGTCATCGGGATGTTCGTCCTCATGGTGATAGTCCTCTTCTTCTTCAGAGAGTTTGGCAGAATCGTGGTTACTTTTTGCATCAGTTTTGATACTAGCATCATCATCTTGCTCATCCTCATCACTGTCTTCAGAGGCTTCGGCATTCCTGAGTTGCAAGATCGGTCTAAGCTTTTTCACCAGAGTCTTCTTACCCTTCTTCTTCTTCTTTTTAGTCAGCATGGCTTTCAGCTCTTCTTGCCCCTTGGACAAATTCAGAATCAAGGCTTGGAACTCAGTGTTTTGAGCTTGGAGATCCTTAACTGATTGTTCGAGATTCATGATGCTGAAATAAACAGCGAGGAAGGATGAGAGACCTATTGTAAGAAACCTGTTATGCGATGTTATGAATGCAAATGCAATATTTTCAAGGATCTTTAGGGATTTAGTTAGCAACATTAGAAAATGATTTGGTCGCGTCTTTGTCTGAAGAAATCTGACTTTCGTTTGTGAGTGCCCCTCTTTGAGAATCAAGCTCACCATATCGAGTGGGTCATCGCCTCTGATTCGGGATCCTTCTGAATTTGAAGGTATGTGGCTAGAGGAAAATAAATCCTCTTGCCCCTAGATAGGTATGGTGTCTTTGTATTGGAAGGTACGTGATCAGAGGAAAATAAATCCTCTTGCCCCTAGATAGGAATTCAGTCCTTGATAAGAACATATGAAATTATGCGCCCTAAATTCCTAAGATCCTTGAAAGGGTTAGTTAAATCATGTTATGCTTATGATGTCATGATGTCATGATGTCATGATGTTATGCGAATGCAGTTCGTTAGACTTAGTGTGAGATGGTAAGGACAAACAAGTCCTTTCAACAAAACCTACAAGGAAATGAAGGTTAGTAGTAAACATAAACAAGTCACACAAGTCACACAATTTTTGGCTTAAGGCTTGCATGGAGTCTGATCAGGTGTCTTTCCCAAGGGTATTTCTATGGATAAAGAGATTTCAGCAACGGGTTCTATCAAGTGACCCAGAATTGTCAGCCCCCTCTAAAGCACCCTCGAACATGGTACATGCATACCATGCAATGATACTTTAGGAAGAAACCTATCTGAGCTGTAGTATCGGGTAGCGACCATAACTTGGCATGCACCAAGAATAGCCCTCCCACTACGTTCCTAAAAGTCAGGATGGGTTAAAGGTGACTAAAGGTCCTTGAGCTCCGACGCACCCAAAGATACATGCGTAAACCTCTCTCATGCAAAAGAGGTACACAATAACCAGTGGAGGCCTAACTCAAGGGCGAACTTCATTTTGACCAACCCCAAGCATGCACAAGGGGGGTCTCCATGACTATGCCGCTCCTAATCTTAAGTGTTCTTGAATCCGGGAATAGGATTCGTCCTTCAATTTTCCCAAAACAGCCCTGAAAAATAAAACAAGCAAAGCAAACAATAGAAAACATTTAAGTGAATCCTAAACTTTTAAGGTAACCCCTCTTTTAAATCGGAAAATCCCCAGCAGAGTCGCCAGTTCTGTAATACGGTGAACTGACTTTTATAATCGAAATGTCGCGGTTAAGCAAGAGTCGCCACCGACTTTTATTTTATCCAAACAAGTTAGAAAGGCTAAAAGAAACAGGAAAAACCTTTTAAATAAAATAGGGTTCGGGGGGTAATTATGCAAAGGGAAGGTGTAAGGCACCCTTTGCATCCATGGTTTTCCATGGGCTCTTAATTGCTTTGCTCTTTGTTTTCAGAAATGTAGAAGAAGAAAAGTGGACTTTAGCTCGTAAATGAGCGTAGCCATTTTTGAAGAATTTTGAGAAAGAATATAGAAAAATTTTAGAGCAAGGCAAAGCAATTAAGGGCAATTACCTTAAACTTAGATGATAGGTTTCTTTTAGCCTTTCAGGATGAAAGGGTCTATCCTTGCCATAAGAGGGCAGGAAGCCTTTCGTTTGGAGGTTGAAGGGTCATCGCTTTATCATTCACCATAAGACTGACCCATGCCATAGAGAGGCAGGTAGTCTAAGGGAAGGATCAGAATAGCCTTTTTCGTAGGCAGCCAGAGGATACCTCAGACTTTTTCGTAGGCAACTTCCGAGGGTCGAGGTCATATTAGTGTATCGAAGGCAGCATCATTAGGGTCGTATGACCTTTATTTATCGAGGCAGCATGGCTGAGGTATCCTCGTATTCGAGGGACATGGCTATTCTGCAAAAAAACACAAGGCAACAAGGCAACAGGCAACAGGCAACAAGGCAACAGAGAGGTTACCCCAAAAATGTGCGTGTGTGCAACAATCACGTGGTTAATTCATTATATTATCTTATAGTTAGTTATCCTAATTCAGTTCAAGACTTGCACTCCCTAGGATTACTAACCACGCAATGAATATTAACAATAATAATGGGGAAGGGAAATTGTAACCAGCGGAGGAGAGGGGAATTGAAACCAGCGGGATATAATTAAAAATTAAAACAGAAAATATTAGAGTTAGGGTTTAGGGTTACCAATACGCGTAGCTTTGGCAATTGAAGAACCCTGAAAATTGGAAAAGAAAGAATAAACAAAGAAGGGTGAGTGCATTATCGGTTCGGAGACAAACTAAACTGACTCTAAAAATAAAAATGACAAAGAAAAATAAATATAAAGAGTAGATACTTAGCTTTGCCTTTGATCTGACATGGTTGGCGGACGGAGGAAGCTTGAGACTAACCCTGAAAAGGCAAAAAGGCAAGGCATAGAAAGGAGTGAGTGTATACACAGTTCAAAAAATATAAGGGCAAACTCTAAAATCAAAGGAAACAAAATAGACTTTCTAAAATAAATTAAGTACTTAGCTTTTGAAGGGTGTGGCGCGTATTCGGAACGTATTTGAAGAGTCAACCCTGAAAAATTACACAAGGAAAACGTTTTTCAGTGTAGGCGTGATCCTCATAAAATCCTGATCAGAGCACAAGTTAATCATAATTAATGGAATAAATAATCAATTTAATTAATTATTGGTTTTTAACCTAATTAATTAAATCGGTGAAAATAGAGTTTCGATTAAAATCTCTAACCCTAAAACCTATAATTAATTAAACAATCAACTTAATTTAATCACTTAATTATTTATCAAAAAAAAAAGAAGGTTAATAATCAAATTAAATTAATTAATTGATTATGAAAAATAAATGTTTTTTATAAAAAAAAAGAATTTAAAGAAGTTTTAACTAGAAAAAGATGTAGAAGGAAATTTGTTAAACAAATAAAATAAAAAGAATAAGAGAATATAATTAAAATCAATTTATGCAATAAAACATAAAAAAAATTGGAACTTAGCGTGAGTGATCCAGTGTGGTGAGGGTCTGATCGTTCATGATGGACTTGCGCTTCTGAAGCATTGGATTTGGCACCAAGAATATCCAATGGCTGATAACTTGGAGGTGCATCGTACCATAATAGAGGTGATACGCACCGGATCTGCAATTGAGGGTTATCAAAAAAATAAAAGCAAATGCAGGGGGGCGGAATCGAAACCGCACCACCATAGACTAAAGCCTCCTTTCCACTAGGTCATTATGCACTTGTTGATTACATAGCGACACTGTATTTATATAACATAAGCAAAACAGTAAAAAAAATTTAAACCAAAACCACCGCGCCCAGCTTCTTCTTCGTGGGTGAGTTTTTTCTGCAAAATGGTAGAAACTTCTACCTACAGTTTTTTCCCCGTAGCTATAAGTACTTTCTCAAAAAACCTGCAAATTTCCATCGATAAACACCAACAAATGATCCAGATCGACTCTAAATTCATTCACGAACCCCTTGAATCCACTAATTTTGCCTGAATTCGTCTTTAATCAGAATCCCTCTTTGTGAGGAACACAAACCCTAATCATGGAGAAACACTGTATCCGTACCGAAACTTAAATCAAAGCAATCTAATACTTTATAAACATCATGGATAGCAAGAATATGCAATCAAATTGGATGGAAATCGCGCATATGCATGAAATCAAAAATAGAGAATGAGAGGAAAAAAGTGACGAAACCAGAGTCGTAATTTGGCGTTTCAGAACGTGTAGCCTGCTTGTGAATGACTGGGATGCGTCAGAGAAGGTTGAGGAACGTGTGGGAGTGCTTGAATCGCCTTCAAAATCCGCTTGCCATAGCAGTTGATTTCAGGTTTTTTTTGGAGCCTTTTGTTTGAAGCTTGGCACAAATTCTCTTTGCTGCAAATCCTAAAAAAAAGTCCTCTCTTATGCTGGGTGAATTCAGCTTATATAGAGATGTATTAGGTCAATATATTTAAAGAGATTGGATCAAAAGAATATTTGATTTGGAGAAGAAGATCTTTGATTGAAACTTGCTATTTTTACTTAAAATCTCCCTTCCAATCATGCTTCAATTATTTCACAAAATTCTCTTCAAATATTTGATATTTGATATTTGATATAATTAGAAATCCAATCTTTTTGATTAAATCCAATTATTTTATTTTTTTTATTTTATTTATTTAATATTCAAATGAGTAAAATTCAAATAAATTAAATAAATGTCAAAAAAAATAAAATAATAGAATTATAAGTCATGATATTGTCCATGGATATGTTTGAGATTCAAAAATTAGGCCCAATAGTTCAAAACATCAAATTTCACCACTTTGTTTTAAAGTTCCCTTTTTCAAAACTGACCAACTTGCGCAAGTCATAACTTCTTCAAATTTTATCATATGAAGATGTTCTAGGACTTTTTGGAGAGCCCAAGATGTCCTCTACAAGCCACTTTGGAACATATTTTGCTTTTGTAGATTTTATCTTGATGATATTGCTCCTGCCAAAAAGCAGCTTTTTGCGATCTTCTAGAAGGACCTGTAATGTTTTGGCTCATATCTCTTATGCGGAAGCATTTCCTGATCTTGGGCCCAACATCGAAGTTGTAGAGAATTGAATTTCCTTGAGAACAAGCGTTGTTTGGAAAATTTATGATGTTCCATGTAGGAGTTATGGTTGGTCAAAGTTCGGTCGACTGTAGACTTTCTGAACAACTGAGTGACCAATCCTTTGAATTGAGACTTGATACTTGTCATGGAGGAGATATGAGATATATTTGAGCCATATGAGATGCCTTGGAGCCATTGAATCACTGATTTTCCTTTGATTAAACTAATCCTTAGTTTTAGAGCCTTGTATTAGGAGAGTGTGTCTTGGAGCTTTGCATCTTGATTTGAATTGGAACAGAAAAAAGTATGGGCAAATTTTGGGGTATGACAATCACTTATGTTTATTCAAAATTCATATATATTTTATTTTAACTCTAAAAAAATGCATAAAAAATACCCGTGTGCCTGATTTTATTTGCTCTTCTCAATTTAATTAATTAGGTCGCGAGACCAATAATTAATTAAATCATTTACGTTATGTTATTCAATTCGTACCCTAATCAGGGTTTACGAAGACCATTCCATACACTGAAATATTTGTTTTTCTGTGCCTTTTTCAGGGTTGCTATTCCAATTCCTCCGACTGCCAACCATATCAGATCAAATTAAAAGCTAAGTGTTCTTTTCTATATTTAATTATTTGTTTATTTGATCTTACTTATTAAATTAGGGTTAACCCTAATTGACTCTGAACTGATAATGCACTCACCCTACTTTTGCTTGCTATTATCCCACCTTTTCAGGGTTTGCCAATTGACAAAGCTTTGAATATCGGTAACCCTAAACCCCGATCTTAATTATTACTTGTGTTAGACCTATAGCATTATTATCCCGCTGGTTTCATTTCCCCTTTCCCCCCGCTGGTTTCATTTTCCCTTCCCCCATTATTGCTTTAAGTGCTGTATACTTTCTGCTGTGGTTAGTAATTCTAGGGAGTGCAAGCTTGTAATTAACCTAGAATAACTAAATTATAAGATAATATATTCTGAACTAATCACGTGATTATTGCACACACGCACACTTTTGGGGTAACCTCCTTGCTGCCTGTTGCCTGTTGCCTTGCTGCCTGTTGCCTTGTGTTTTTTGCAGAATAGCCATTGTCCCTCGAATACGAGGATACCTCAGCCATGTTGCCTCGGTAAATACAAAAGTCATAAAGTCCCTAAATGATGCTGCCTTCGATACACCAATATGACCTCGACCCTCGGAAGTTGCCTACGAAAGGCTGAGGTATCCTCTGGCTGCCTACGAAAGGCTATTCTGGTTCTTCCCTTAGATTACCTGCCTCTCTATGGTATGGAACAGTCTTATGGAGAACGAACTCTCAATGACCCTTCAACCTCCAAATGAAAGGCTTCCTGCCCTCTTATGGCATGGATAGACCCTTTCACCCTGAAAGGATAAAAGAACGTTTTTCATCTAACCAGGTAATTGCCCCTAATTGCTTTGCCTTGCTCTAAAAACGTTTTTTTTTCATATTCTTTCTCATAAACCTTTAAAATGGCTACGCTCATTTACGAGCTAAAGTCCATATTCACTTCTTCTACATTTCTGAACAAAAAAAGAGCAAAGCAATTAAGAGCCCATGGAAAACCATGGATGCAAAGGGTGCCTTACACCTTCCCTTTGCATAATTACCCCCCGAACTCAGTTTGTTTCTCAAAAAGGTTTTTCTCTGTTCTTTTAGCCTTTCTAATATTTGGATAAAATAAAAGTCGGTGGCGACTCTTGCTTACCGCAACATTTCGATAAAGTCAGTTCACCGTATTACAGAACTGGCGACTCTGCTGGGGAGAATTTTCTTATAAAAGAGGGGTTACCTTAAAAGTTTAGGAATACTTTAAATGTTTTCTATTGTTTGCTTTGTTTGTTTTATTTTTCAGGGGCGTTTTGGGAATTAATTGAAGGACGAGTCCTACACCCGGATTCAAGTACATCTAAGATAGGAAGTGGCATAGTCATGGCGACCTCCTTCATGTATGTGGAGGATTGGTCAATATGAGAGTTCACGCTTAAGTTAGGCCTCTATGGGTGTTTGCATGCTTCTCTTGTATGAGGGAGGTTCGTGCGGATGTCCGTGGGTGAGTCGGAGCTTAAGGACCTTTAGTTACCTTTAACCCATCTTGACTTTTAGGAACGTAGTGGGGGGACTACTCTTGATGTATGTTGAGAGCATAGTCGCTACCCGATACTACTGCTCAGATAGGTTCTTTCTCAAAGTATCATTGCATGGTATGTATGTATCATGTTCGAGGGTGCTTTAGGAGGGCTGACAATTCTGGGTAACTCGGTAGAACCCGTTGCTGATATCATCTTCATCCTTAGAAACACCTTTGGGAAGGGTATCTCACAGGATTTAAAACTCCATGCAAGCCAAGCCTAAGGAAATTGTGTGACTTGTATGGACTTATTTGTGTTTGTGCATCATGCATACATGCATCATTCATACATGGCATGGCTAACCCATTTCAAGGAATTGGGGATTTTTAACCGTATATTGTTTTGTAGGTTGTGTGAATATGGAAACCAAAGGCCGTAAACTGTTCTTCCTCAATTTCAAGAAAGTACTTACTCCATTAAAGGTTTTCTGCGACAACATTTCTGGTTCTCTCAGATTCAGTGAGTCTCTCAACATGCTTATCGGTTTAGTACGAACTAATGTGGATGAGGTTCTTCTCAACACCATGATTCAATTCTATGATCCGTTACTACATTGCTTCACTTATAGAGATTTTTAGTTGGTACCATCTTTGGAAGAATTCTCACACTTGCTGGGGCTCCCTGTGCTCAACCAAATCCCTTATACTGGTAAAGAAGAAGATCCTAAGTTGGAAGTCATCGCTGCTACCCTACACTTGCCAAGATCTGAGATTGAGAAAGTTTGGATTAGTAAGAAAGAGTACTCTGGATTACCCCTTGATTTCCTCTACGAAAAAGCGGAGATTTTTGCTAAGGCTTCAAGTATGGATGCTTTGGAAGCTGTTTTGTCTCTTTTAATCTATGGACAAGTTCTATTCTTCCATTGTTTCTTTCATTTTGAAGCTCGGGCAGTCGGAGGTCCATAGAGCAATTCAGAAGGTGTCAAGCTAGTCCAAGCATCCAAACACGTCCATTAGGTTGTAGGGAAGCTATCCAGATGCCTACAGCACATCTGTAACCACAGAATCACCAACCTCCTTGATCACTGGAAGCTCAAATAGAAAGTGTCGAGTAGAGAATTTCTGAGGCATTCAAGTCACAATAAGCATTCAGATAGCATCATTGAGTCACCAGGAAGCTTTTAGGATCATCCATACAAGCCCAGGAGTTCTCCATCAGCCTCACGACCTCCATTTTTAGAGGTAAGTTTCTCAGCTCCATCTCTTTAATTTGTGTACTCTTTTTGTTAAAACTCAATACCATTTCATTCATCATCATCAGAGGATTAAAAACCCTCTATCATCAGTCATTTATACTTCAGTATAGCCATTTAATTTAATTTTAAAATTTTAGGGTTCTTCGCGTACTTTAGATAATTCAGTAGATGTAGTTAAAATAAATTCATGTTTGGTGTTTACACCATCTGATTTGGTTGAGAAACGAGAGAGTTGGAATTTCAAATTCATGGAAGCTTGAGGTTGAAGATGAAGATGGTGGTGGCGCGCAAAAATTCAAATCCAGGGTTAAAGTTTATCTTATTTTGAGTGGTAGGCGTTTTATAAACGACTACATCGTTATAGCCTAGTGGTAAAGAGAGAGTTTGTTTGCGCGCGTGCCTCAGGTCTGGGGTTCGAATCCCCCTCGCCCCAGACCTTTTGGATTTTATTTCTTTTTTTTACACTATGCATTTGATAACCAATGTATTGCAATGGAGTCACTCCTTTGACACCAAGCGCGCATTGGCCCAGTGGTGTTGTTTTGAGTAGTTGATTGCAAAGGGCGTGGATTCAAACCATTGTGAGACCAAAACACCATTTTTATCACTATTTTCTTTAATTTTCTTCACAATTTCAACCAATTAACTCACCTATCAAATTAAATCATTTTCACTTCATTTTTCACACACTTTCCATTTAATATATCTATTTTTTGAATAACCCAAAAAATCACAAAAAATATTATTTATTTGATATATTTTTATTAAGTTTAAAATTATACTTATTTTAAGTATTTTAAAATACTTTAAGTATAATTTTCATTTGATTTCCAAAACTTAATCACTTGCACATATTTTTGTGATAAAACCCTAATTACTTAGGCCTTAATTAGGTATAGACTTTGTCTTTATTCTAATTAAGTTGATTATTGTCAATATTTCAAATTATTTTCAAACTTCGATTAAACGGACGGTTAAGGTTCTCATTCAACAAAACCTTACATCTCGTGTTTTCTTTTTATCATAAACAGTAAATAAATCTTGTGGGCCTCTAATAGAGTGTAAGTCCCAGCACCTTTTTCTTTTCTTAGTTTGTTTTCAAAACTGTATTTACAAAATCTTCTTTCTGTTTTCAAAACATTCTTCTGGTATTTGAAGTGCATTATTCCCGATGAAACTCTTCAGATACCTATGTGACCTATGTCCATCTTCACTTCTTCTGTTTTCAAAAACCTTTAATTGTTTATCATAAATCTTCAACTGTCATCAATAAAACAAAAAAATTGCTGGTAAGGCTTTGTACATACATCTTCAAAGGCCTCCACTCCATCCAGGTTAGGCTTTACAAGCTTTCAATTTACAGTCTTTATTTAAATTACTGTCAAATATAAACTGTTTATTGTTTAGAACTATGTCTGAGTGTAAACCTTAGGACAGTTAAACTATATATATATATATATATATATATATATATATATATATATATATATATATATATATATATATATATATATATATATATATATATATATATATATATATATATATATGTTATGAATAATGGTAAATAGATGTGGATGTTCATTTTCCCCAATTTTTCTATATTCCTTAACTCCTATAAATTAAGTTCCTAACCTTTGTGTATTCCTTAAGTTAATGGTTTTTATTGGTCATGTACTATAAATATGGATCATGTTGCAATGTTAAGGTAATTTGAAAGAAGATGATAATACAATATTACTTTTTCTCTCATTCATCTCTCCTTCATCTCTATATTGTTTTGGTTAATTTCATAACACGTTATCAGCACGATACTCTACAACGCGAGTGACGATATAGCCAGGTTCTATGTTATTTTTCTAATCTTAATATATTTGAACCTATATAATACAATTCATGCTTTTGTTACTATTTTTTTCATTCATATAAATATGTTTATTTATTTTTTAATATATTTTGTAGAGAAATTGATTTACCTTGTACAATAATATTAGATTTCTTTGATCATTCCTGTTAAATTCCGGAAGAATTTAACATTAAGGCATTTCTATATGTTTGCCCGAAATTGAATTTTAACACATAAAAGTGTTAATTTAATATTCAAGCATCCCTGAAGGATTGCACAAAGAATAATTTTTTTCGACCTTTGTTTATGGAAATAGTTTGTGATGTGATATTTGTAGAACTAAAGATTAATATTAAACTATCTCCAAATTATTGTTCAAAGATTGAGTTTAATCGATTATTGTGTTTATCAATAATTGAAGAATTCCAGAAGAATTCCACGTTCAATCACCTTTAAAAGGCCGCATCTATAATATTATTGAATCCTAGAAGGATTATAAATATTATTATTTTTATTAGTAAAAGATTTGTGATTGAGTTCCTGAAGAACTATAAAAAAAATTGTGATTTCATCATGATATTAATGAATCTCAGAAGGATTACATCTATACTAATAACACATCCCAGAAGGATTGCATCTGTTATGTTAAAAATTTGAAAAATAATTGCATCACCTATATTATCGAATTCTAGATGATTGAATCAATAATAGTGAAGTATCCTAGAAGGATTTCACAAAGAAATTTTATTTTTCTTTTATTGATGAGGTAAAGATTTGTAACCTACGTTTTTGAGAAATAAAATTTCATAAAAATGATCCAATTTTCTTTCATAATTTAATGGTATACATCTATGAAGGATTGCAAATATTGTAATTTTTTAAGTAAAACGAAGCTTTCAGGATAATATCAATTGTGATCTTCATGCATCCCAAATATATTTCAAGAGTAATATTAAAATATCCCTGAAGGATTTCATAAATTTTTGTTGTTGTTTCAATCTAAAAATTTATAATTTGTAATATGCTCATAAAAAGATTGTTATTCCAGAAGAATAACACAAATAATTTTAACGCATCCCAGCAGGATGGTTATATGTCTTCGATCATTATTTATAACAAATTATTTAATATAGTTACTGAAGATCTTATCAAACATCCCTGAAGGATAGTAAAACAACATAATTATATGATGATATGATTTTGTATAATTTTGATAATTATATGTTAATATGTGTATATGCGTGTGTATGATTAAAATTATTAATCATGGGATACTATTATATTGGGTTTGAATATATTATCAATCATTACACAAATTAGATATAGTTCTTGATGCTCCAAAATTAGGATGATTAGTGTTTAATTTATGTACTCAATTGTAATACCTCATATTAAACAAAGTCTTGCTGATACAATTTCTTTATTCATATTTTTTCTAAATATTGATATTTTAACAAGAGAATTAAAACATTGCAATCTATTAAAGAATATATCAATAGTCTAAAGTTGCTACATATTTTAAAGTTGTTATAATAGTGCTTAAATTTCTCAAATAAATCTTAATTATACTATTCTTTTCTTTTTACAAGTATAGTGTATGGATGATATTTGTTAGTCCATCTTAAAGGCACACAAAAGTAATCTCATATTTTGATAGAGTCGAGATTCGAATGAACTTTAATCTTTTATATTTTCTTTTTGTGTGTTCTCTTTATGTCTTGCTAAATATTTTTTCGTCATAGATAATTCACATGAATTATATTGGAGATATTGAATATCTTTGTATTACACAAATGAATTTGGACATAAAATATATAATAGAAAAGCTATCGGCTTTTCCCTCGGGCTTGTACTACACTTATATTAGTACAATTTAAGCATATATCATTGTAAACCAGTAGTTTACAAATTACACTTAAATGTGTCATTGGTAAAACCGGTTGGGTCATCTCGGATTTAATATCAGGCGAATAATTTATATTGAAGAACCAGAAGTTTCTTCAATCCAGAAAATTTTTGTGTGTTTCTAAAGGAATATAAAAATTTGAGAAATTGCGATTTTATGACATTAATTGTTGCATCGACTAAAATATCATGCATATGTCTCTACTCACAACCAGAAGTTTGTGAAATTATTTTCTCAACTAATTAGACTAAGATCTTGTTTTCTGGATTTTAAAAAAAAAATTATGTATAAGTATCACATATATTATTAAAATTGATATTGAATATCATATAATATATGTTCATAAAAAGAAAATGGACCCGAAGATCCATTCTTTAGACGTCTAAAGTTAATTATATGGTTGATACTTATGAGATCATCAATTTTAAATTATATATATGAAACACCCAAAGTATGATATTAAGATATTTATTCGCATTAAGCCAACAAGATACTATATCTTAGTCCTCCCTAATTTATTCTAATACTTCTCATATTTGTGAACATTTGGATGTGTTGTGTATATTCCAATTGCTCTAATATAATACATTAAGATGAGTCGTGAAAGAATATTGGAAAAATATAATGACTCTCAATTTTGAGGATATAATTTGAGAAAATAATCAAATACTTGATTGCAGCCCAGTAGGTTGATTATCACTTGATAAATTAATTTTCCCAATATTAGGGGGGAGAGAATAAGCAGCTGAAATCATGAACAAGAAGTTCAAATGAACAATTTAAAATAAATTGTTGTCTTGATCCTCGTACAAATTAATATGAACCAAAAGTTCAAAATATTATTCATTTGCAAGGTTTATGAAATAAATTATCAACTGATAATACTCCACTCAAAGTGGATTCTCCTATTGGATAATATAATATTGCAAATGAGTTGTTGTTGCGCCTGAAGCGTTGTATGAAAGTCGGTTCTAATGTTAAAAGTCCTCTACTAAGAAAAGAAACTAAAGATGACCCAAGTGAGAATATGAAAATGCTAAGAGCACTTTGACCTAATTTAATTTTCAGTTCCAGAAGAACAAATCAAGTACTTGAAATATGAAATAAAGAGATCTCGATAAATTATGTCATGGATGAAATGGAATGGAACCGAAATTGAGATAACCAAATAAAGTCAATATTGACAATGTCTTTGTATACAATATAGCGCTAAAAGTGATCAATGATAACGAGGATCATGAGTAAAAGTCTATTAAAGATTATAGACTAAGTGAAAATTGGCCAAAATAAATCTATTCAATTGAAGAAGAATTAAACTCACTTTACAAGTGACTCACTTTGGGACATGTAGTCCGAACACCTCAAGGTGTGAAACTAATTGGATATAAATGAGTTTTTGTGAAAAAGAAAAATAAGAATGATATAAAGTTTGATTTATTGCTCAATGATTTTCACAAAGACCTAAGATTGATTTTGATAAAACATATTCACCTGTAGTGGATTTAATCGATTTTTGATGATTAACTAGTCTTGTAACACATGAAGGGCTTAATTTTATCATGATGGATGTAATGACATCTTATTTATATGGTTCACTTAATAGTGACATTTACATGAAACTCCCTGAAGGGTTCAATATACTTGAGGCATGTAATTGTGGATTTCGAGAAAACTACTACATCAAATTGAACAAGTCTCTCTCTGGGCTGAAAAAATCTGGATGCATGTGGTATAATCGCCTCAGTGAATATTTACTAAATGAATATACAAATAAATCAATTTGTACTTGTATTTTCATAAAATGATGTGGAAAAGAATTTGCAATAATAGTTATCTATGTGGATGACATAAATATTATTGGAACTCCTAAAGAGCTTCCAAAAGCTATAAATTGCTTAAATAAAGAGTTTGAGATGAAGGATCTAGAAAAGACAAAATATGTCTAGGTTTGCAAATTGAGCATTTGGACAAAAGAATATTTGTACATCAAGAAGGCTATATAGAAAAGTGTTGAAATGATTCTATATGGACAAATGTCACATGTTGCCTACTCCAATATGGTTGTTAGATCATTAGATGTGGAGAAAGATCTTTTTAGGCCTCGAGAAAAGGATGAAAATTGCTTGGTCCTGAAGTACCATATCTCAGTGCAATTGGAGTACTAATGCACCTTGCTAATTATACACATCATGATATATCATTTGAGGTTAATCTATAAGTAAGATAGAATTATTCACCTACACGAAGATATTGGAAAGAAGTCAACCATATACTTCGTTATCTTAGAGATGCTGGTTACTTCTCAAATTCTCACAATAGTATATCAGAAACAGGTTATTTGTTTACATGTGATGGTACAACCATTTCATGGAGATCTATGAAACAACTCATGGCAACAACTTCATCAAATCCTGCATAACTATTAGCACTACATGAAGTCACTTCGAAGAAGACATTTTAAGCAACGACTACAAAGAATATCGTCACACATATAAATGTTTGCATGAGGGGGAGAAATACATATGTTTTGCACTCTTTTTCCCTTCACCATGGTTTTGTCCCACTGGGTTTTCCTGGTAAGGTTTTTAACGAGGCAATTCATATTCAAAGGATATTGTACTCTTTTTCCTTCACTAGAATTTTTCCCACTGGGTTTTCTCTAGTAAGGTTTTAACGAGGCATATCCTCAATGAGCATCCAAGGGGGAGTGTTATGAATAATGGTAAATAGATGTGGATGTTCATTTTCCCCAATTTTTCTATATTCCTTAACTCCTATAAATTAAGTTCCTAACCTTTGTGTATTCCTTAAGTTAATGGTTTTTATTGGTCATGTACTATAAATATGGATCATGTTGCAATGTTAAGGTAATTTGAAAGAAGATGATAATACAATATTACATTTTATCTCATTCATCTCTCCTTCATCTCTATATTGTTTTGGTTAATTTCATAACAATATATATTATAGGACTATGGCCTAGGATTGAGAATGTCTTCCCGGTGAAGGCTCTTTTCTAATTAGAGATCTTTAGTTCAAACCCTCAAGATGAATTATTCCCGGTAAAACATCTTGAAAAAAGCCTTAGAACCCAAAATAGGATACATCCACCCAAGAGGAATTATTCCCGGTGAAACCTCTTACTCATTTGCTTAGAGCCAAAATAAGTTCAAAACCACATAGCTTTCTCTTGTGCTATAACAAGGACCCTCGATGACCCTCGATTAGCCTCCTCTTGGGCTTTGTACAAGGACCCACAGGCTTCTTAAAAGCATTCCCAGCTTCCTCTTGAGCTTGTATACAAGGACCCATCAGGTTTCTTATAAACATAGGAACAGGTCTTTAGTCACCTTTTAGCCAACCCTGGTGAGTTTCTTCCATTCTTAAAAACCAGACTTTACACAAGCTAAGATTGTCTCAATCTCAGTATTGAGTACACTTTTTGGAATGAGAGACATGGACAGTCTCTGTCACCCTTATCTCCAATAATTTTCCTCCTTATCAGAGTCTAGGATCCATATTTGTTTATCTTCAGTCAATGTCAACCTTAATCTTGGGCTTTAAACAAGAAGTCTCACATAGTTAATCTTTCTGCCATCATCCAAAACCCCTGGAAAGGATTAGCCTCCAAAATCAGTCATTCAAAGTCATAATCCCCTGGAAAGGGTTAGCCTCCAAAATCAGTCCTTCAAAGTCATAATTCCCTGGAAAGGGTTAGCTTCCAAAATTAAGCTTTTAAAAGACAAATTCCCCGGTAGAGTATACTTTAGGTCAACCATTCAAAAAGTCACCAGTAGAGTCCATCTTCAAACCTGGGTCTTTCATTCATCATTCCTGTTTAACAAAAGAACAATCCTCAGTAGGGTTAACCCTTAGGATAATCCTCAACAGAGTCAAAATCCCCTCTGAGTCAAAGATCTCACACTGATAGATCTTTCTTTAAAAAAGTCAGCCTCAACTTTGGGCTTTGTACAAGGCACATACACCCTTTAGAGTTAAAACCCTGTTCATAGGTATTCCCCTGTTTAGAGTCAGCCAAAACCTTGGGCTTTGTACAAGGCAGATAATAGAGTCTCCACAGTGAGTCTTTCACCATCAAGTAGCCACAACCTTGGGCTTTGTGCAAGGTAGATAAAATTACATTCCCTGTGTCAAAAGATTCCTAACCTTTAGGATCTTTTCCCCATAGAGTCATCCATACTCAGTTTATCTAAGAGTCCGCCACAACCTTGGGCTTTGTACAAGGCAAAAAACAATGTTTTCCCTAGCCAGAGTCAGCATATATATATATATATATATATATATATATATATATATATATATATATATATATATATATATATATATATATATTCCCCAATTAAGAGTCAGCCACAATTCTGGGCTTTGTATAGAACACCAAATAAAATCCATCAAAATAAACACTCTCCAACTAGAGTCAGCCTCAATTCTGGGCTTTGTACAGAACACAATACCTTTTAGTTTAAGTTAATCCCCAGTGGAGTCATCTCCCAGAGTTAATAAAATCAATCAATCAAAAAGCCTCAAGCTTGGGCCTCATACAAGCCAGCTAAAGTCAAATCTTTTATACAGTAGATAGATATATCTTATCTCTATAGAGAGATCTTTCTCCTATCTCACAACATTCAAACAAACAAACATTACATTACATTTTAATTTTAATCAGTCTCCCACTTAGGATTTTGAGAGACATGCTCTGGCAGTAAAAACCAGGCATGTGTAACTTTCCCTAATTTGGTTGAGCATCTTTCTTTCATTCAAGACGTAGTTGACTGGTATACTTGCACATAAACAAGTAAGGTCCCCCTCTTGAATGAAATGAATTCAGTTATTCTGTCACTCTTTTAATGTTTGTGGTGGAATAGTAGAAATACCTCTCTGTAAAGATAATTTCATGTCTCTTTACTGTAAACAGAGATTTAATTCAAGCTTCAACCTTGAGCTTTAAGCAAGGCACCAAAAATAATTAATTTCCCTAATTAGTTCTCCGAACTACAAAAAGCTCTGACTTCCATTAGGGATATGTAGGCATGAGGTTCACAAGGAATCTCAGCGAGCTAATAAAAAAACCAAAAATAGTCAGTCAGTCTGTCTGTCTTTTAATTCAATTCAATTCCTTCTCCTAACACAAAGGAGAAACTTTCCCAATAAATAAGCAACAAACACAAACACATAGACACAAAAAAGGTTCCCGTAGAGTACTACGGATATGTAGGGTGCTTAAACTCTTCCCTATGTATAACCGACCTCCTGGACTCCAGAATTTCTAGTCTAGGTGAATCCCCACACTTAGCAAACTCCTAGGGTTTATTTAAGATCTTTTTCCCCTTTCCTAGGAAGAACTGAAATAAAATTCATCCCGCCACAGGCGCATTCTCCTTCCAAATTTCGCGTGAAGGGTCTAGCGTGCCGTCTTCCCAAGTGAAACGGGGAGGTAAAAAAAAAACGACACCACAAGTGGTTAGTCTCTGATGTAAAAAAAAATATTTGTATATATAAGAAAAAATTAAGTTAATGAAAAGGGAACAAATATTTTTTATTAATTACATTAATCAAAATATCAATTAAATTAATTCTATATTCTAAATTGATTTTCTTGTCCACTAAGATATAAAAACATGCACACACACAAAAATTAATCAAATCTTAATATTTCTTTTTTTAGATTCTTTTAGCTAGAAAATGAATAAAATAATAAATTATAATAAAAAACTAATATTTTAGATAAAAATGGAAATAAAGTTGGTAACAAATAAAAAGTGAAAAAAAGTTAAAATGTGAGAAAGGTGGGATTTGAACCAAGGACCTTGTACTTGCAATCCTTACACTCACTTCACTACCCGATAGACCATTACACTTATTTGAAATAGGATGACGTTTGCAAATATATGAGGGGTGGGAAAATTTTAGGGTGCAACAGTAAACACTGGCATAAACCTTCAAAGATAGTGAAGGTACCATACTTTTCACGAATAAAATCAACCCAGGTGTATCTTAAGTAGTCATCAACAAATACAAAGGCATACTTCTTTCTTAAGTATCTTGACTTGCATGGGTCCCATGAGATCCATATGAATATCTCAAGCAAACAAGTAATGGTAAGATATTAAACCTTCTTATGTTACATCTTGGTCTGATCCCCTTCCTAATAATCACCACATATTTTGCCTTCATCAATCTTGAGATCAGGTAGGCCAATAATAACCTTCTCAGAGAAAATCTTCCTCATACTTCAGAGAATTAAATTCCCAAGTTTTTTTGTGCCATAACTCAGTTTCTTCAATTTTGGAAATCAAACAACACCAAGTTGATTCTTATCCAAATGTTACCACATCTAGAAGTTGTATATAGATCTGGATTCCTTCATCAATTAAGCATGGTTTTTGTCTATGATTGTGCATTTATCTTTATTAAAATCGACACATAAATCTTGATCATAGAGTTGAATTATTTTATGTCGGCCAAAGGCCAGGGACCCATTACTCCACGACCGGCCAAAGGCCCGATAACATGAGGCCCATTATCCAACTAACCCCGTCAGGCCCATGGTATAAATATCATTGTAAAAGGTTTTTAGGTACACAATCTCCAATCACTACTTTCACTATCACCATCTTGAAACCTAAACTAACTTGAGTATTTGAGTGCTAACCATATAGATAAACTCTTAGGTCTATTGTATAGCAGATGGAAACACCGATTAACGAAATTGCATTAAGACCAACACCTCTGGTTCAAGAAGCACCATTATCGCAACCTATGATCCATGGTGTCACATCATCGTAGTGCTTCTAAAGCTTCACTCCTTCGTAGTTTCTGCAATCTACTCCATTTCTGGTTCCTCAATAGAATAGTGGCATCGTCTGTGGGAATCGATGTCCGATTCTTACCATTTCCACCGATCTAAAAAAAATGACAGTGCATAAAAGCAGATATAGAAATTCACTAGGCATTCCTCTGCCTCAACCACCTCTCAACCGCCGAGACCTGTAACTCCCTCAACAACTTCAAGGATCAAGGGAGGAAATGATCTCATTTCCAAATTCGGGGTCATGCCGACCTTTGAAGGAAAGTTTCAGGAATACCTGGTGTAAGCCCCTTCGATAGCCGACCAAGCGAAGACTCCAGCGCTTTCCTCCATGTTTGGGATGGTTACTTAGGAAACATCAAATAGGTGTCACATGTTTGTAGTTAACGACGGGCGTCAAACAAATACCGAGGTGCATCCTTTGGATACAATAAGATTTCCTCTGGATGCACCCAAGACTTCCACCGGCCGGATAACAAAGCAAGGGGCAACTTAAGGTATCCAATGATAGACCTTTTGTAACACCCTTTTCCCCATCGCTATTTTAATTAATAAAATAAATCAGAGTAAATACAAATTTCAATACAAAACATAAAGAATAGGGTGCTACTTCGTCATCAACATTGAAAACATATATGCTCAAGTTTATAAAACGTAGATACATAACACACTTCGGGTGAACCGACAACATCGTTATTATAATCCTTCAAAACATCAACTTCTTTATTATTATAGCGAAAAATAAAAAATAACAATTCAACAACATCTTTAATCATTAAAAATTCCAACGATTATTCAAATAAAAGAGAGTTACACTACTCTTAAAATCTTCAACATGAACAATAATTCAACAATAAAAAACAATTAAACGCTCATCCCTCCCCGGTGTTACATATCAGAGCATGACACCGACTCGTCACGCACAACGTCTAACCTCGCCTATTGCGGATCTCCTGCACGTTACCCATGTAGAGGTAACATTCAAACAGAAGGGCTGAGATATCAACGAAAATATAATAAAGGGCATAATTATAAGCATATGACAGATACATCAAGTTAGATTCTAAGTTCAACAGTCTCTAGTCATGCTTCATGATTGATTACAAACACATTCATAACATCATCATCATTCGTCATACACACATATTGGTTACATAATACAACCTCATCATCACATCATCAGATAGCTCAAAATACAATGCAATTTTACAGACACGACATCATGCATGTGGTACCAACAAGGCATAAGCCCTCTCCAGAATGCCGAATAATGGGTAATAACAAGGCATAAGCCTTCAACAACAGGGCATAAGCCCTAAAAAAATTTCCAGTTCAGGCCAACAACAAGGCATAGGCCTTCAACCATGAATGCATGCGACAATAACAATGCAACAACAACTTATGCAATAACAAGGCATAAGCCTTCAACAATGGCCAATCAAGGCCAACAACAACATCATCGTCATACAATAACATCGTAATGAAACCATAAGGCATAAGACTTCAATAATTACCAATCAAGGCCAACAACAACATCATTGCAACATGTCTTGCAAAGTATAGGATCATCATCCCTGCAACATCATCGTTAATCATCACCAAAATCATCACACTTCACACGGCATTGACACACGGGGCATAATTCACTAACGAAAAATATTAATTCAAAACTCAAAATCATAATCATGTTAAAGAGAATACTTTTAGCTTTCCAACGGTCCAAATGGCGCGTAAAACGGACACCCGAGTTGAAAGTTACAAGTTTTCAAAGTTTTAACAAAACTACAAACACTGACTTAATACACCAATGCCACAATCACTCATTAAACTCTAGGTAAATTTATTTCCAGTACCTGAAACTATTTTTATTGAAAATAATATCGCGTTTGTTTTCTAGCGCTACAAACGGCGTCTCAAACGGACATCCGAGTCAAAAATTATGGCCTTTTGAAGTTCTTAAAAAAATTTCATTTCACACAGTGGAACCCAGTTCCCCCAATCTGGGAACCGGTTCCCATCCGCAAATTTTCAATTTTTCCGCTACAGAGAGTCTGGGAACCCGGTTCCTCCAAACTGGGAACCGGTTCCCGCTGTAGCAGTTTCAAAAAAACTCTGTTTTTGGCTGCAACGAGTTTCACCCTTCAAAATCCCAAAACCCCTAATTTCCCCCATGAAAAACATCAAGTTTTATGGCTTATTCAGGTAATCATCAACATCATACATCAAATACATCCACACAAACAACATGAACACATCAATTGCACACAATTTCAATTAAATATGAACAATCCCTACGATTTGTCTACCCCAAACCTAACATGCAATCATCAATCTACTTACAATTATATCTCTTATTAGATAATCAGAACCCCACCCTTACCTTAGTCTGAAGATTCCTCAAGCTTTGACCATGGCTTCTCTCTTGTCCTAGCCTCTTTTCCCAAAATTCTTCCTCTTTTCACTATTTCTTTCTTTTCTCTGGTTTCTACGATCGATTGAGAATAATGATTCTCTATTCTTTCTTCTAAACTCTTAGACCCCTAATTGGAATTCCAAAAACACCCTTCCCAATTAAATAATTATTTAATCCAATAATATGTTATAATTATTTTATCATTCTATTAATTATAACAATAATAAAATAATCACCACTAATATTCTCACTATACCCTCATCTCTCTACATTTTTAGTCATGCACCATTTCTCATTATAATAATCATTTAATTATTATACTATAATAATAAATCTAATATTATAAGTCAAATAATACTAATAATTTATTCCTCTCTTTGCACCCTTATGTTTCTACACTTTTGGTCAAACACCCCCATAACACCTTAATTTCTATCATTTCTAAGGCATCTACCTCACATCAAAGGCATGGAGACTCCACAACATGTTCATTCAATTAGACGGAAATGCCACATCGCACAATTAATAGTAAAATATATCAAAATACAACATCACATAATTATTATAATAATTAAAAATAATCTAAATTAAAATGGGGCGTTACACCTCCCACAGAAGGAGACCTGTTGATACCTGTAACGCCCGTAAATGTGTTTTTCTGCTTAATTGTGATGTTTGCTACATTTTCCTAAATTTTACCGTTTTTGAGTCGTGTCAGTCGGTAATAGCTCGGTATAATAGAATATTATTTAATCAATAATTTTTACGTTTTCGGTAGTAGAAATATATATGACGTGTTACTTTGCATTTGGGGGTTTTTGGAGCAATTAAGTTTATACCGTAAAATAGATATTTTAGTTAGATATTTTATGGGTGAATAGGAAGTAGGGGGGAAAGAAAAGAGATAAGAGAGAATAGAAAGAAAGAAAAACCAGAAAAAGAAGAAAAGAAAGAAATAGAGAGAAAAGTGAGAAGAGAAAGAGAAGAAAAGATTTTTGTGAGAACAACCAAGCTAGAATCAAGATTAACCAAGGTAAGGGGGTGAATATAATTTATCTTGGATGTATGATTCTTATAGTTTTGTTTTGTTTTTGTTCTTGTTCTTGTTCATTTCTATGCATGACCAACAATGGTGGATTGTGAGTTTTGAAGTTATAAACATGATTTTGTGGTGTGTATGTGTAGTATGACGATAGATATCTTCATTGATCGTGTTTGTTTTCCATTTCCATGGCTTGTTTGAGTTTGGAGATAATGTTAGGGTTTGAGAAAGATTGATGAATCAACCATGAAAAGTTTGATGTTAGGTTATTTCTATGGTATGTATGTGTTGTATTGATGTTATAATGATGTTTTGGAGTGGTTTTGGTGGGTATAAGGGGCTTGAGTCAGTTCTGTTCGTGCTGGGATTTTTATGGTTTTTCACAGGTCAGCTAAGCGGCCTCAGGTCCGCTGAGCGGAGTTTTCGTTGGTCCGTTTTTGGAATTTCCGCTGAGCGGCCTAAGCGGCCCGCTGAGCGGCCAACAGCATATTTTATTTTTCCAAAACTTTGAAACTTCGTATCTTCTGAATCGTAACCCCGATTTTGTCGCTGTTCGAAGTGTTGGAAAGCTAATGAAATGAACTATACTATGATCTAATAAAATGATTCATATGATGTAGTCTCCTATTATTTTTATTAGAATCAAGTGATGAACTGTGTAGTATGTTCAATTATCCAAACTTTGAAACCTTGTAACTTTTGATCCGTAACTCCGTTTTATACGCCGTTCGAAGCGTTAGGAAGCTAGTTGGATGTTCTATATGATAGTATAGGCTTGGTTAGCTTGTGATTAATTGGTTATGAGTTGTTGTTGATGAAAACACATAATTATTTATATGCGCGATATGATTGGTAGATAATCATAGTGCTTGGTTGCAATTGTTGTTGATGTGTGGATTAACATGAAATCATGTTCGTATGTGTTATGTATTAATGAATGTTCATTCTTGATATGTGACGATATTTGGTTGGTTGTTGTTAACATGATGTGTGGCCATTATGTTTTGACGGTGAATGGGTGTTGTGTGATTATGAACGCCTGAGTGGCAATTTTGGTGATGTATCCGTGTGGATTAATATTACCGGTGTGATGTGGATATGTGACCGAGTTATATTATTGTTGTTGTCGTTATGTAATCGAGTCGTTTGTATGCACAGCATAACATTTCAATACGTCAATGGCGGAATGCTATTAACAGGTGGACTAAATTGGCAATTATTACCAGTGGGAGCTTAATGCTCGGTAAAAAGGTGTATTTTCCTGAGTGGCAAGAGTTCATCAGTGGGGGCTAAATGCTCGATGACGGTTAGTCGTAGCTTACTGCTCGACAAAGGTGTATTTTCCCGAGGGAAAGAAGTCCCAGCATAATGCTCGGCAAGGTGTATTTGTTATTAATGACAAGGAGGAGTTTACTCCGAATTTGGTACCACATGCATATGCATATTTGAGTCTCATTCATCACTATCTGTCTTTACCATTATGCTCTCACTCATTTATCGCACTGTTCATATATTGATTGTGGTTGACTTAGTGGATTACCTTGTTGTATGATTCTTGATGATACTTGTTGGCATTACTATATTAATCATGCTTTTCATTATAAATTATATTCTCACCCTTCTGCTTTAATGTTACCTACTCGTGGGTAATATGCAGGTGATCTGCAAGTGTAGGTGCTCTTTTAGTAGTCGTCCGTTTTGGTGTCGTTCGCTCGTGATACGTAACACCTAGGGGGGATTGAACACTTACTTTGTAGATGATGCTTATTTGATCCTTTGGATGTATTCATATTATGTATTTTGGATACCTTATCATACGTTGTATTTTGGAGGAATGCTGTGGATATTCTGTTTACCGATATATATACATGAATACTGTCAAGTGTTTATGAGAATCTTTCCTCTTTGTTTATTTGTGTTACGCATCTTTTGCGAGTATGTTATGTTTGGTAATGTGGTTACTTAAGTGTAATACCCTAATTGTTTATATGAATTTAATTTTTATACTCTGATATTTGTACCTAAATGCTTGGGTAGAATTGGGGTGTTACATTAGTGGTATCAGAGCGGGTCGGTCTTGTCCGACCAAGTGTCGTGTCGTTGGTCTAACCTTTCTTGTGTTATTCTTTGGGCTTACTTCTCTTGGTGTTATTGTGAAGATTAGAGATGGCTGGATGTAATGATGCCGCTATTGCTGCTGCATTGCAAGCTATGGCTGAAGCTATGCATACAGATGAGAATGCGAGGTCTCGGAGTTTAGCAACTTTCTAGAGGGAGAATCCTCCTGTGTTTAAAGGAACGCATGACCCCGAGGGAGCCTTGACTTGGATGAAAGAGATGGAGAGGATCTTTCGTGTGATGGATTGTACGCAAGAGCAGAAAGTCAGGTATGGCACTCATCAGTTAGCTGTGGAATCTGATGATTGGTGGCTGGAGACTTTGGCAAGGTTAGAAGCAACAGGTGAAGAGATTTTCTGGACGGTGTTCAAGAGGGAGTTTTTGAGGAATTATTATCCAGAGGATGTCCGTGGAAAGAAAGAGACTGAGTTTCTGGCGTTGGTTCAAGGCAACATGTCTGTGTCTGAATATGCGGCAAAGTTTAAAGAACTTATGAAATTCTACCCGCACTTTGTTGGTGAGGGAGCGGAATTTTCTAAGTGCATTAAGTTCCAGAATGGGTTGCGTTCTGATATCAAGAAAGTGGTAGGTTATCAAAAGATTCAGATATTTCCAGATTTGGTGGACAGTTGTAGGATTTATGATGAGGATAACAATGCTCATCATAATGTGATTAATGAAAAGAGGGACAAAGGTCCGCAGAATCGTGGGAAGCCGTATGATGGAGGGAAGGGTAAGCAAAAGATGAATTATGGACCAAGGTTTAGTGGGGGTGATGCTCTTGCTAAGATTGTATGTTTTAAGTGTGGTAAACCTGGCCACAAAAGTGATGTCTGCTTTAGTGACGCGAGGAAATGTTTCAAGTGTGGAAGGGTAGGACATGTATCATCCGACTGTGCGTCCAAGGGAGTTGTGTGTTTTAATTGTGGTGAAGAGGGACACATGAGCGGTCAATGTCAGAAGAAGAAGGTTCAAGCTGGTGGGAAGGTGTTTGCGTTGGCTGGAACTCAGACAGATAAGGGTGATCGACTGATCAGAGGTACTTGTTTTATTAATGGCATTTCTTTAATTGCTATTATTGATACGGGTGCTTCGCATTGTTTTATAGCCGCTGATTGTGTTAAAAGATTAAGTCTTGTTCTGTCTTATTTGGGTGGTGAGATGGTTATCGATTTACCAGCAATGGGGTCGGTGACTACTTCTTTAGTTTGTGAGAATTGTCTGGTATCAATCTTTGGTAAGGACTTTACTGTTGATTTGATTTGTTTGCCGATGAACGAGTTAGACGTGGTTCTGGGAATGGATTGGTTGATGAATAATCGTGCCCACATCTATTGTTATCATAAGTTGGTGAGATTTCCATTTCTTGAGGAGGATGCGGAATTTGGTGTCTTATCTACCAAGAAGTTGAATCGACTATTGGCAGATGGGGCACAATTGTTTGGTGTGTTTGCATCGTTGACTATGGAGGGTCGAGCTGCAGTTGGGGATTTCCGAGTAGTGCGAGAATTTCCCAAAGTGTTTCCTGAAGACTTTTCTGATGTGCCGCCGAAGAGAGAGGTGGAGTTTTCCATAGATCTAGTTCCTGGTACGAGGCCTGTGTCTATGGCGCCATATAGAATGTCGGCATCAGAGTTAGTGGAATTGAAGAAACAATTGGAAGAGTTTCTAGCAAAACATTTTGTGAGGCCTAGTGTTTCACCATGGGGAGCTCCAGTTTTGTTGGTAAAGAAGAAGGATGGAAGCATGAGGTTGTGTATTGATTATCGCCAGTTGAACAAGGTGACAATTAAGAATAAGTATCCGCTTCCTAGGATTTATGACTTAATGGATCAGTTGGTGGGAGCCAGTGTGTTTAGCAAGATTGATTTAAGATTTGGTTACCATCAGATTCGAGTGAAGGAGGAGGATATTCAGAAGACTGCATTTAGGACTCGGTACGGGCATTATGAGTTTTTGGTGATGCCGTTCGGGGTTTCTAATGCACCTGGTGTGTTTATGGAGTATATGAATCGCATATTCCATGATCAGTGGGATAAGTTCGTTGTGGTCTTCATAGAAGACATCTTGATTTATTCTAAGTCTCCGGAGGAGCATGAGGAGCATTTGCATGTTGTGCTACAGGTTTTGAAGGAGAAGCAGCTGTATGCTAAGTTATCCAAGTGCGAGTTCTGGTTATCAGAGGTGAGTTTTCTTGGTCATGTGATTTCAGGTAACGGGATTGCAGTGGATCCATCCAAGGTAGATGCAGTGCTACAATGGGAGGTTCCGAGATCGGTTACTGAGATCAGAAGTTTGGCGGGTTATTACCGAAGATTCATAGAAGGCTTTTTGAAGTTGGCACTTCCGTTAACTCAGCTTACTTGCAAGGGTAAGGCGTTTATTTGGGACATAGTTTGTGAAAGGAATTTTGAAGAGTTGAAGAGAAGGTTGACTTCAGCTCCGGTTTTGGTTTTACCTGATCCTAAGGAACCGTTTGTGGTGTATTGTGATGCATCACATATGGGGTTAGGTGGTGTTTTAATGCAGGAAGGTAAGGTGGTGGCTTACGCTTCGAGGCAGTTAAGGATTCATGAGAAGAATTATCCCACTCATGATTTAGAGTTAGCTGCGGTTGTTTTTGTATTAAAGATTTGGAGGCATTATCTCTACGGTGCAAGGTTCGAGGTCTTTAGTGATCATAAGAGTTTGAAATACTTATTTGATCAGAAAGAATTGAACATGAGACAACGTAGGTGGTTGGAATTCCTGAAGGACTATGACTTTAGCTTGAATTACCATCCTGGTAAAGCTAATGTGGTTGCCGATGCTATGAGTCGGAAATCTTTGCATATGTCCGTGATGATGGTGGAGGAGTGGAAGCTTTTGGAGCAGTTTCGTGATCTTAGTTTGGTATGTGAATTGACACTGGTTAGTGTGAAGTTGGGTATGTTGAAAGTGACAAATGATTTTCTGTCGACCGTTAGCGAGAGACAGAAGATGGATGTGAAACTTGTTGATTTGTTTATGGGGGCAAATCAAAGTGATGATGGCGACTTCAGAGTGGATGGTCAGGGTGTTTTGAGATTCCATGGTCGGATTTGTGTACCTGATGATTCCGAGCTGAAGAAGATGATTTTAGAGGAAGGTCGCAGGAGCAGTTTGAGTATTCATCCGGGAGCCAATAAGATGTATCAGGATTTGAAGAAGATCTTTTGGTGGTCTAGTTTGAAAAGAGATGTGGCTCAGTTTGTGTATGCATGTTTGGTATGTCAGAAGTCGAAGGTGGAACATCAACGTCCTGCAGGGTTGTTGCAACCGTTGGATATTCCAGAGTGGAAATGGGATAGTATTTCTATGGACTTTGTGACGAGTTTACCGAATACTGTGAGAGGTTTTGATTCTGTTTGGGTGATTGTTGATAGGTTGACAAAGTCTGCTCACTTTATTCCTATTAACATCACTTTTCTAGTTGCAAAGTTAGCTGAGATTTATATCAAGGTGATTGTGAAACTACATGGTATACCGTTGAGTATTGTGTCGGATAGAGATCCGAGGTTCACATCAGATTTTTGGAAAGGTTTACAAGAGGCTCTAGGTTCTAAGTTGAGGTTGAGTTCGGCTTATCATCCTCAGACAGACGGTCAGACCGAAAGGACTATTCAATCGTTAGAAGACTTGTTGAGGGCGTGTGTTCTTGAGAAGAGAGGTTCATGGGATACTTATCTTCCGTTGATAGAATTCACTTACAACAACAGTTTTCATTCTAGTATCGGAATGACACCTTTTGAAGCGCTATATGGTCGTAAGTGTAGAACTCCGTTATGTTGGTTTGAATCGGGCGAGAGTGTAGTACTCGGACCTGAGATGGTAAGAGAGACTACGGAAAAGGTGAAATTTATTCGTGAGAAGATGAGAAGTTCACAGAGTAGGCAAAAGAGTTATCATGACAAGCGAAGGAAAGATTTTGAATTCCAAGCCGGTGATCATGTATTCTTAAGAGCTACGCCTATGATGGGTGTTGGACGAGTGTTGAAATCGAGGAAGCTTACTCCGCGTTTTATTGGTCCTTATCAGATATCGGAGCGAGTTGGCAAAGTTGCATATCGGGTGGCGTTACCGCCAAGTCTTGCTAAATTGCATGATGTATTCCATGTGTCTCAGTTGAGGAGATATATTGCGGATCCATCCCATGTGATTCAGATGGACGATGTGCAAGTGCGTGAGAACCTGACGGTTGAGACGATGCGAGTGCGTATTGAGGATCGTGAGATTAAGACTCTGAGAGGCAAAGAGATCGCCTTGGTGAAGGTCGTGTGGTTAGGTGCAGCAGGTGAGAGTATGACCTGGGAGTTGGAGAGTAAGATGCAAGACTCCTATCCTGAGTTGTTTGTAGCAGGTAAATTTTTATTTTCGAGGATGAAAATCTTTTAAGTGGGGGAGGGTTGTAACGCCCATAAATGTGTTTTTCAGCTTAATTGGGATGTTTGCTATATTTTCCTAAATTTTACCATTTTTGAGTCGTGTCAGTCGGTAATAGTTCGGTATAGAAGAATATTATTTAATCAACGATTTTTATGTTTTCGGTAGTAGAAATATATATGACGTGTTACTTTGCGTTTTGGGGGTTTTCGGAGCAATTAAGTTTATACCGTAAAATAGATATTTTAGTTAGATATTTTATGGGTGAATAGGAAGTAGGGGGAAAGAAAAGAGATAAGAGAGAATAGAAAGAAAGAAAAACCAGAAAAAGAAGAAAAGAAAGAAATAGAGAGAAAAGTGAGAAGAGAAAGAGAAGAAAAGATTTTTGTGAGAAGAACAACCAAGCTAGAATCAAGATTAACCAAGGTAAGGGGGTGAATATAATTTATCTTGGATGTATGATTCTTATAGTTTTGTTTTGTTTTTGTTCTTGTTCTTGTTCTTGTTCATTTCTATGCTTGACCAACAATGGTGGATTGTGAGTTTTGAAGTTATAAACATGATTTTGTGGTGTGTATGTGTAGTATGATGATAGATATCTTCATTGATCGTGTTTGTTTTCCATTTCCATGGCTTGTTTGAGTTTGGAGATAATGTTAGGGTTTGAGAAAGACAACCATGAAAAGTTTGATGTTAGGTTATTTCTATGGTATGTATGTGTGTATTGATGTTATAATGATATTTTGGAGTGGTTTTGGTGGGTATAAGGGGCTTGAGACAGCTCTGTTCGTGCTGGGATTTTTCTAGTTTTTCACAGGTGCGCTAAGCGGCCTCAGGTCCGCTGAGCGGAGTTTTCGTTGGCCTGTTTGTGGAATTTCCGCTGAGCGGCCAACAACATATTTTATTTTTCCAAAACTTTGAAACTTCGTATCTTCTGAACCGTAACCCCGATTTTGTCGCTGTTCGAAGCGTTGGAAAGCTAATGCAATGAACTATACTATGATCCAATAAAATGATTCATATGATGTAGTCTCCTATTATTTTTATTAGAATCAAGTGATGAACTGTGTAGTATGTTCAATTATCCAAACTTTGAAACCTTGTAACTTTTGATCCGTAACTCCGTTTTATACGCCGTTCGAAGCGTTAGGAAGCTAGTTGGATGTTCTATATGATAGTATAGGCTTGGTTAGCTTGTGATTAATTGGTTATGAGGTGTTGTTGATGAAAACACATAATTATTTATATGCGCGATATGATTGGTAAATAATCATAGTGCTTGGTTGCAATTGTTGTTGATGTGTGGATTAACATGAAATCATGTTCGTATGTGTTATGTATTAATGAATGTTCATTCTTGATATGTGACGATGTTTGGTTGTTCGTTGTTAACATGATGTGTGGCCATTATGTTTTGACGGTGAATGGGTGCTGTGTGATTATGAACGTCTGAGTGGCAATTTTGGTGATGTATCCGTGTGGATTAATATAACCGGTGTGATGTGGATATGTGACCGAGTTATATTACTGTTGTTGTCGTTATGTAATCGAGTCGTTTGTATGCACAACATAACATTTCAATACGTTAATGGCGGAATGCTATTAACAGGTGGCCTGAATTGGAAATTATTACTAGTGGGAGCTTAATGCTCGGTAAAAAGGTGTATTTGCCCGAGTGGCAAGAGGTCATCAGTGGGGGTTAAATGCTCGATGACGGTTAGTCGTAGCTTACTGCTCGACAAAGGTGTATTTTCCTGAGAGAAAGAAGTCCCAGCATTAAGCTCGGCAAGGTGTATTTGTCATAATGACAAGGAGGAGTTTACTCCGGATTTGGTACCACATGCATATGCATAATTGAGTCTCATTCATCACCATCTGTCTTTACCATTATGCTCTCACTCATTTATCGCACTGTTCATATATTGATTATGGTTGACTTAGTGGATTATCTTGTTGTATGATTCTTGATGATACTTGTTGGCATTACTATATTTATCATGCTTTTCATTATAAATTATATTCTCACCCTTCTGCTTTAATGTTACCTACTCGTGGGTAATATGCAGGTGATCTGCAAGTGTAGGTGCTCTTTTAGTAGTCGTCCGTTTTGGTGTCGTCCGCTCGTGATACGTAACACCTAGTGGGGATTGAACACTTACTTTGTAGATGGTGCTTATTTGATCCTTTAGATGTATTCATATTATGTATTTTGGATACCTTATCATACGTTGTATTTTGGAGGAATGTTGTTGATATTCTATTTACCGATATATATACATGAATACTGTCAAGTGTTTATGAGAATCTTTCCTCTTTGTTTATTTGTGTTACGCATCTTTTGCGAGTATGGTATGTTTGGTAATGTGGTTATTTAAGTGTAATACCCTAATTGTTTATATGAATTTAATTTTTATACTCTGATATTTGTACCTAAATGCTTGGGTAGAATTGGGGTGTTACAATATCCATATCCGACTACTGTCTGACATTACCGTTAGACAAAATTAGGGTTCTGCTCGAGAATGTGGTGAGCAACGCAGAATGCATCATCCCCATATTCTCAAGCCAGGTAGAGCGTCCTAGAGTTATCGAAGAAGCTCTGAGCACAAGAAAACCGGTTCACCTCGACCCTAGGAAGTATAACTGAATGCGCCTAACAATGGTCGAATATCTCACTAGTATTGGAAGCAGTTTCGGACGCGCCTAACAATGGTCGGGCATCCCAGTCCTCCAGATCTACTGGGCATCGAGAAACCCGGATAACACATATGAGAGAAAGGAATCTATATACACCCACATCTAGGAGGCAGGGATGAAAATCTTCTACCTTTGGCCAAGTATGATCCTCTATGACGCGGAGCACAATTTTGAGCATGGCTGCATCTAGATGATTTCATGTCCCTCGTCTATAAGTATAATTTGAAACATAATCACGATTAACCAGACTCTTGCCTTATCCATATATATGTGATCAAGGAATAACCACATCTAGTTGGTTTGGCATGAAATACTTACAGGTACAATCGAGAGCATAAATGCCCAGAGCCGGGTTGATATTCCCCCAATTTTGTTTCGACATACGAACACATCAGACTGTGCCAATGCTTCCTTGGCACATGCACATTTCAAGCACAACCACATCCTACTACCTCGACTTTCCATCGGGGAAGTGCGTACCCCTTAATTCACCACACTCTCAAGAGAAACAATCTTACAAGGCTTCGCAAAAGACTTAAGGTCATTTGCATTTTAAGAAAATATCATTTACTACTCTTTGTAGCAAACAAATTATGCAAATTACAGGGTTCCAAAGCAAACCTTAGCTATCCTCGGATCCTAGTTCTCCTCAGATCCCAACTGGATAATAACAACGATTGAAAATTGAGCATTACTATACCAACAAGTACTAGCATGCTAAAGGTAATAACTGAAATACATATATAAATATATTATTTACAAACCGAGGCGCAAAGGTCTGACCTAATCTTATTGGAGGAATAAAAGAAAAAGGAATAAAAAGGCTCTCAAACATCGGTAGTTGGCTCCGAAGCTCTAGTATCACTTCTGATACCCTTTCCATAAGCATCTGCCAAAGGATCCAGCTGGTCAGTAATAATGGGAATATCGAGACAAAATTCTCGTACCTTCTCCAACATTTCATCTCGAACTATATACACAACTTTTATTTCATGTTATAGGGATTCATGAGACTTCTGCCTTGCAACAACCACCTTGTCCTCAAGACCTTTCAAAGCATTAATCTGGCCATGCTTCCTCTAATAAAGAACTTTCCAATCCGATTTGAATGCCCGACACGCTTCATCCGCATCCTAAGAAATACTCTTACAATGTCTTTCTCCATCAGCAAGGAAAAACTTTAGCATCTCTAACTGAGTAGTGAAAGTAGACGCTCGACTGTACCGATCTACCTCTTCCTGTAAAGAGTTAACAACACCAACATTCGCCCACCGTTCAACTAATTCCTTTTCAAAATCGAAATTTTTCCACTTAAGGGCTTCACACCCTCCCTTAACTCATCCAACTCTCTTGAAAGGTTGACAGATCCCATAACATCATCTTGGCTAACAGCTACCATAAAAAGGGATCCGACCCTGAGCAAAGTACATGAAGCATCTGCAAATTGACTCTGCTTGTCAGTTGCATACAAACCCTGGACCAAATCCAGGTCTTGAGAAGCCACAACATCAACAAATTTCTCTAGAGTGGTAGGTACCCATGACAGAGGGATAACGGGAAGTCAAAAGAAAGGAGTAAGAGCCTCTTGCTCACCACCTTCTGAAAAGCGAGACCGCTTGGAAGAACCTCCCTCAATAGGAGTATATGAACAATCAGCCTGACTCCTCTTGGTAGGGGAAGGAGAAGGTGAAAGCTCCCAAGTAGAGAAACCAACCGTCGTATTAGCCGACTGACCCATCTCAGAAGCCATGATCGGGGTAATAGTCTCAACTACTGCTAGAGCAGCCACCACAACATGTATCCGAGCCTCCTGAGCAAAAACAGAAGTAACAATAGGTGACACTAACACCTAAACAGACAAGCTGGTTGTTAGGCCTTATTTGTTGGTAAGCGCCCCAACCTTTTGCAGTTGACCCAACTGATCCATGTTATCTACAAGATTCAAGTCACACGGTTAAAAAAAGCTCCCAGATACCCATCCTCACCAAAGAATTTTTTCATCTCGGAATGATCAGACGCATTAATTTATCGCGTAAATATTTATTCTCCTTTTCTTTTGCTGAAATGAAAGTACTTCGTTAGGACCAAATCATTCTTCATATCCAAGCCCCTGATACCAGACACGTAAATCCTCCTTCATTTTTACTTCCTCATGAGACAGAGGAGTTAGCCCGAAATGGCAAGAAAAAATAGGCCGGTGGAAATGAAATCTAGACCAATATTTTCAAAAGAACACATCAGCCACAGAAGTGGCAGGTTTCACCAATATGAAATGCTCTAGAAAATTACCCCAATTAGAGGCAAAATAACTAAACAAGGTACTTAAGGACAAAAGGAGATCAACCCTTGATCTCAGGAATCATCCAATGAAGTACGAGCTATGGAAAAAAGGTCGCAGAAGAGCCCTCATGAAGGTTCCTAAGACTTGTACTTGATGCAAAGATGAAAAATTATCATAAAAGCCCAAGCTCTAGATGAAGTTGCGAAAGGGGAAACTCTTAGAGGATTCATCATGGCCACCTCAAAATTAGAGAAAGGAAATATTCCTAACCTGGAAAAGAGAGACTCATAAAGAGGAACAAAATAAGCCACAAAAGAGTTGCACACCCTCTCATCTATACCTACTATGAGGATCGCTCAATCAGAGGGATTGCCAACCGTGATGTCATCCTGGGTCACAACGTCGATGGTGTTAAAAATAGAAGAAGTCCCAACTATTTCGGCGACCATCCAATGATATATATTAGCATTGGCCGACTCAACTAATTGAAGATCCTTGTGGGCTAGTACATTGATCAGTGCATTTTGATGCACATTCCTCTATGCTTGTACTTATACATTTCCATGGTTTGCTTTGCTTATTTTTATATTTTATAATGTTTTTCTAATTTAGTTTATTTTTGGTTTAATTTCATTTTCGCACTTTATTTTCACCTTTAGCAGTCTGCACTAAATCGATAATAACTGGAGTTCTGGGAATCCGATCAACGCGTTCTAGTAATTTTCGGAAGGCTAAGAGAAAGAGCTATAATTTCCGTGTTGGAGTCAATTGCAATTTCAGAGCGCATCTATTCCAGAATTTCGTTTAAAGTTGCAGCGTTAGTTTTATTTTAGTTTTGGGTCGTTAGTTCTGGGCCTGGGTTATGTTTTCGACCTAGTTGGGTTGTAAATCGAAGTTCTTATTTTCCATATACTTGGCATCCGTTTTACTGTTCATGTAAATTTTACTATTCACGAAATATTGGGAATCTTTTGTACGATCGTTTAATGGAGAACTAATCATCAGACTTATCTACTGTAATCGGTTTCCACCGCAACCTTGAGGTTCTATAATTTTCAATAATCAATTTTCCCTTTCAATACTATGTTGTATATATTGTTTCCTTAATTCAATTTATTTAGAACAAGTATTGATTAATTTCGATTGTACCTAATATTCCTTTACTTTATCGCGGCTGCTTAATCCGCGTATGTTTGATCATGTTTTCTTAATTCCCGAAGGATTTAACCCATTTGCTTAATTCGGGATTTAGGAATATAAGTCTTTTTAGTGTCGGTTGCGCTTGTAAATTTATGCCATTATTGAAAAGGGATTAGAGTCCGCTTAGGACATGGAAATTATATGAATCAATGATAAGTTGGGAAACCGAAACAGTAGATTAGTCGTTTAACTTATTTTGAGAATCACTTTTTCCACTCTATTTTTCTTAATCAAACCCTAAACCAAAACCCCTATTAATCATTACTGTAATTAGTTAATAAGAATAATAATCCTTGCGATACGACTCGAGCCATTTTTCGCTATACTACGCTTTTTAAAATTACTCATTTTGGTTCGTGCGGGACAGCGGACCATACATCAACTCTATGATGGTCACCATGACTGACCCAGGACGCGACATCATGTTGCCCTGGATACTCCGTGTAAGAGTAATTTCTACATCACTGGGGTCATGACCAGTCACCTCCTGATATGTTTTTATAAAATGACTGACATGTTCCCCCTTTTTACGGGCAGCCTTTATGCCTTAGTCAAGACAGAAGAAGGCATATGTCCCTCGACAAGGTTTCCACCACCCTTACACTTTGCAAGAAACATGGTTTTTCAAGGACCTCTAGATATAACTTTGTCTGAAACAGATTCTCCAGACGACCCTTCCATTTATGGATCATAACTCAAAAGGATGATTTCTAATTCAAAATCCCCACTAACAGAGGGGAAGGAATGCGACTCAGGCTCCATTCCCATTTTCGAAGATGAAGAAACACTACCATCCGAGTCACTCTCAAAGATAATAGGGTTACCATTAATCGTAACCAAATGTGATAAATACTTGAGTAAAAGTTGAGGTGAAGATAAGGTACCTTGAAATGTGGGGGGTGAAAGCGTTGAAGCAAGGAAGAGGGCTGAAAAGTTGAAGCTTTAATGGTTTGAAATTATGAACGTGTAACAAGAGTTACTCTGGAAGAAAAGAGCTCCCAAATAAGAGGGAAGGACTCAAAGATACAAAGAAACTCAGTCTACAAGATGGTTAAAAAGTTTCTCCATGCTCTCTCTCCATCTTTATACAAACAAAGGCAATCGAATGGATTATATCGAAAGCATGAAACAAGGGATAATCAATGGTCAAATTTCATCTGGGGAAGACAACCATACTCAAGTGTAATCGAGTACACAGAAAACTGCGTCACGTCACCTATACCTTTTCAGGTCACACATCAAAGAAAAACTATGAAAAGTTTCAATAATGAGTTGTATTTGATGCTTACAACCCCATCACACTTTGGTAAAACTAAAGCGACGCATGCCAGTCGATGCCTAGACAAATATCCTTAGAGGTCAGCCCCGAATACTAGAAGACTCCCCCGATATAGAACGTGTTCGACGAGACTTTAGGGCAATTTTTTGTGTCGGCCAAAGGCCTGGGACCCACTGCTTCGCGATCGGACAAATGCCCAATAACATGAGGCCCATTATCCAACCTTCCTGTCAGTCCCAAGGTATAAATACATTGGTAAAGAATTATCAGGTGCACAATCTCTAATCTCTACTTTCACTATCACCATCTTGAACCCTAAACTGACATGGGCATTGGAGTGCTAACCATGCAGGTACCTCTAGGTCCACCATATTAGAGATGGCAACACGGATTAACGACATTGCATCAAGATCGATACCTATGGTTCAAGAAGCACCATGATCGTAACCTTCGATCCACGGTGTCACATCATCGTAGTGGTTCAAAAGTTTCACTCTGATGTAGTTTCCGCAATCCTTTCCATTTTTAGTTCCTCAATGGAACATGACTGATGCTAATAAGATTAGTAGTGATACCATCAACTAGTAACACATGATTAAGTTAAGGAAGACCAAGATAATCTAACTTCTCTTTACCAATAATTTTTCCTTTAACACCATCAATGAACATGATATAAATATTAGAATAAGATTTAATATCCTTTAGATAATTTTTTCCTCCTGTAACGTGTCTAAAACAACCACCGTTGAAGTATCAATCTTCACGAGATGAGACCCTTAGAGAGGTATATTAAATATGGCCCAAAATGTTACGCTTGACGCGCCAACATTGTTAACGATGCATATCGGACTTAACTTTCATTGAGGATGTAATTATTTGTGGTATGATGTTCTTCCATATAGTTTATTGCAGTAACATTGTATTTGACCATGTCGACCACAGTAGTGACATACCCAAGAGGATCTGTTATGAAACTTAGAACATTGATCAAGATTTTTGAAAGATTATTGTAACTTGTAACCAGACATTGTGAATTATGTTTTCTAAACTAGTGTAACAAACATATTCTTTGAATTGGATGACTCACCAGTATATCTAATTCCCTTCATTCATTTTGATAACTTGCATACACATAGAATTTCTTTAAGGCTCCATAGTTCCCGAATTCAACATGCGAACAAACCTGGTCATACCGTCAAGCTTAGAATTAAGATGGTCAACTTATTCCTTCAACTCCAAAATAGTTAGCTTAAGATGAGTTTTATTTTGAAAAAGGACTTAAATTCTCCCTTTATGTGTTAACAACTCAAGATTCTTTAGTCCATTTGAGATATAGTGTCTTGTAAGCTTCAACAAATGCATCATCATATAAGTCATCATTACCAGTACCTCTATTATCATTTGACAATTATAAATTTGATATTTCTTTTATGCGAGTAGTGAATGCCAAGACACTATTTGCTTAATCATATTCATTTTCTTTATCTGACTCATCATCATAAAAAATGGCATTATAGTCATTTTTCCATTTCCTGATAAAGTTTAGACATTCTTCCTAAATATATCAGAAACCTTCACATCCACGACATTGAATTCTCTTGCCTTTGTCTATTTTTCTCCATCTATTCCTAGACCTTTTATCAAGTTTTCTAATGACCTTGCTAAAACTCTTAGCAAGCATGACATTGGACTCAATCAGATTTTCATCAGCCTCATGTTCTACTAATCTTCACTATCCCCTTTGAGCGCTACACACTTACTCTTTTTCTTGGATTTGTCATAAATGGCCATCTCAAATGTGAGTAAGGGTCCAATTAATTCATCAACTTTCATAGTGGAAACATCTTGAGCCTCTTCAATTGTTGTAACCTTCATTTTAAACCTCTTGGGTATAGATCTAAGAAAAATTTTTTAAAATATATTTTGTACACATCTTTTCACCAATAGCAAAGAAATTGTTAGCAATGTCATAGAGGCAAACACTTAATTCAGAGATAGTTTCTTCCTCGTGCATCATCAGATTTTCAAATTGTATGGTAAGAAATGAAATTCTTGACATACGAACTTTGGATGTACCTCCATGAGCAACTTTAAGAGTCTTTAAATCATCCTTAGCATTAATGCATGTGTTAATGATCATGGAGATATTTTTTCGACTCCATTATAGATGGCATTAAGAGCAAGAGAATTTCCAAACACAACTTCATCTTCAACAGTTGTCCAATCTTTTTCATGCTTTACATATTCAGTGTTGTCTTTAGTTGTGACCTTTGGTGGAAACCGTCCATTAATGACTATTTTTCAAATCTTGATTTTCATGGACTTAAGAAAAGTAACCATGTGAGTCTTCCAATAGTCACCGTTAGTACCATTAAGAATTGGTGGAAGATTAACATATCCTCCTTCTTTGACATCGTCCATCTTAAACAAAATAGATTAAAAATCTTAGAGCTCACCCATCTAGAATATATATCTGCTCTAATTCCAATTGAATATCAAATTTATGTTAGATTAACTACAAGATATGCCTCACACCTTTTAAAAACTCCATCAATGATTACTATACATTAATCATTACTTAAAAAAGTAAATAAATATTCTTAGAACAGGATATAAAAGAAATATAATATACAAATTCAAAGAAGAACTCGTTATGTTTCAAATCAGGTGTCCCTTTGAGTTTTATTTATAAAAATACATTTATTAATAGTAGTTAAAAGACCTTTGACATGAATATCAAAGAAAGTTTAATAGGATGATGGAATATTTCTTTTTTTTTCTTTTTTTTTTGTTGATAAAACTTAATTTTTTTTCTTTATTTGATGTGAGATGATGTATAAAAAAATGGTTGAAGTAACTTAATTAAATCACTGCATTAAACAAAAGAAAAAAAGAAAAACTTAATCTAAGATAGAAATAATAATGTATAGTACTAATATTTTTTTCACACAAACAAATTAATAATGTGAAATCCATTAGTAATAATATCCACATGCAGAGTCAAAAACCAACTGCGTTGCCGACAGCAACCTGAAACATTAAAATTTGTACCTTAATAATAAGTGAAATCCACCGACACACATCGTACAATTTGGTTTTTGTGGTTCAACAATGCCCTTCACTCTTATCTTATGCCAAAAATTAATCACACCTTAGTCCTTGTTGTTTTTCCTCAATAATTAATCACTTGCATTTTGGTGTACTTTTCAAAAGCAAAAAAGACAAAGCATCATGGATCTCCTATAGTCCCTACATTAAGTTTCATTTATGATAAAAAGGATGGTACGTGAACCAGAACCAGTCTCTTATTGTTTCTACATATTGGTGAAATTTGAAATGGTGTTTGTCTGTCTAAATTATAAAGTTTAATAGATATGCAGTGTCATCCAATACAAATAAATAGTTAGTTATATCATTGAAAAAATTTGAAAATAAAATAGTGATGTAATTGGATACATGGTGATTGATTGATCGTGTAAAATTATTTTACAATGTCAATGCATCGTCCCTTTTCTCTAAAATATAAGAGAATCAATAATATATATTGACAATGTAAAATTATTTTATAGTATCAACTAATCACAACCATATTAAGTGATACTTTTATTTTTAAATAAAGTATATGGCATAGTTAAATGATAAATTTTCATTGGATGATAGTGTAAAATTATTGACAGTACATTACTTTTTAATTTAAAATATAATGATATTGATATAAACATATTTTCACCCAAATAAACAAATTATAAAATAATGTGATTTCTATTGTAGAGACAAAAAGTGTGAGTTGATTAATCAAAGGAATCAAATTTGAAAGAATCGTACAAATAAGACATGATATAAAGTGAATTGTTTGTATGGTATTGGCTTCATAACTTTCTTTAGGAAGATTTGTGAAATGTTATGTTTGGCAGTAATGAATCAAATTTGAAAGAATCGTACGAATAAGACATGATATAAAGTGAATTGTTTGTATGGTATTGGCTTCAAGACTTTTTTTAGGAAGATTTGTGGAAATGCATTATGTTTGGCAGGAATGCATGCGTGTTTTTTTTTTTTTTTTTTAAATATAGTGTGTTTCTCTTCTTGAAATAAGAGAGAATGAAATAAGAGATATTTGTGGTTTTATTTATTTTGTTTGACAGATTAATTTTTGCATGTGACTATATATTTTAGTTGTTATTATTATTTTTCTCACACAAAGTTTTTAATATAAATAAATCTTTCAATTTTATAATGAGTGGTATATCCAATATGGGGTACAGGAGTTAAGTTTACGAATCCATCGGTGACCAATTGAAAGAATTTAAGAAGATCATTGTTGACAAAGAATTTTAATACTCTATTTTTTTTAAAGTTCATTATTCATATCTTTTGAGCATTTCAAAGATGTCCTTCTTTATGGTAAAGAAAGAATTAATACTTTGAAGGAGGTCCAAATGGCTATAAGAACTAGGGCGTTAGCAAAGATGAAAATGATGAAGGTTGATGATGGTGGTGAATGCTTGAGTGTTTCAAAAGGAAGTTGTAGTGGTATATCACAAAAGACCTAAGAGCGGGGTGAAGGCTTACACTTAGTCCATTGTCATTCCCAAGTCACCCTTTCATGGGTTCGAGTGCCCCCTGTTTATAACCAGGAACTCCTTTCTTAGATATGTGGCCCGTAGCCTGGGAGTCCCTGTCCATAATGCATAATTATGCGTAAAACGTGTATTAGGTCAACAAATGTGACATTAGGGATCATGGGATTTGACTACACTCCCTAGATTTCTGGGAACCAACCACCCATTTTCAAAGTGGTTATGGCATCCTAAGGAGACTGAGATCCAGGTCGGGGGATTATAAATACCTCTATATCATGACAAATTAGCCAACTAACAACACTGAGAAAATACAAAGATACAATAGCTTCACACCTCATGTGAGCTAGCTCTCAATACCACAATAACCCTAAAGCCTCTGACAATCCTTATCCACTAGGGGTTGTACTTTTAGCGAGTCAAAAAGTAGTGAGAGTATATGGAAGTCAAAGTTCAAGGGGTTTGATAAGTCGATGATAAACTTATTCATTTGTTACAAAGTCGATTACCTTAAGAAGGATTGTCTCGAGAGGGGGAAAGATGATTTTGTTTATATTGCAGTTGTCGTGGAAAATGATGGTTATGAGAGTGTTTGTGCACTAGTGGTGGTGAGTTTGGAGATAGAGAAGAGTTGTGTCGTGGACTACACAAGCTATTATCACATGTGCCAAATAAAAGAATATTTTGAGACTTTGGATCAAAAAGAATATGGATTGTTTTATTGAACAAGCGTCTCAAAACACAAGATCGGGGGGGGGGGGGGGGGGGGGGGGGGGGTGAATTATGTTATTTGGATTTCAAGAACAATTTCAGAAAAATGGTCGATTTAAAACAATTTATATTAGAAGCATAAATAATTAGAGAGTAAGCAGTGGAAAAGATTACTAACAGAAATATAAAGACATATGGTAAGAAAGATTACACCCGAGGTTATCCTAGTTCAGTCTTAAATCATGTCCTCAACAACTTTGAACAACTTGAGCTCTTGCACATGATTAACCCAAGAACCTTACATAAATATCTTGAGATTTTACAAAAGTTTAGCCCAAAAACCTTAAACCAAGCTTTTTTTATTATTGGTTTAACATACAATCTTGAAATCTATTACAAGATCACAAGAGAGCTATACTCTTGAATAAATAAGTTAAGCACAATAGTAAAATACCACAACTCTTGAATAAATTTTTTCACTCTCTGATGCGTGTAATTCGCAAGTACACGAATCACGTCAGAGTAATATAAAAGATTATCGTTCCCACAGAGACCAATCGTCAATCTATCAACTTTATTATTAAGGTGCTTATCTAAGGCGGATCAATTCAATTGAGAGTGTATAGTGCAAAGGAATAAATAGATAAAGTAAATTCAGATAAAAGACAGGCTCGAATGTAAATCACATCATTAAGATAATATTTTAATTGTATCTAAATAGAACTACTCATTGGGCAATATTTCCTACTGGTGAAAAACAATTTGACTGGAACTTGTCGCTTTTGCAAACTAAGAACCGAGTTTACTCTCTAATCAAATCCTTCTATCGTCACTTATAAACGGTGCTTTAAGCGTTAAAGTAGCAAATCTATTTTTAAGAAATTAGTTTCTTAACTTAGTAAAAAAGTGGTTTTAACTTGGAATAATTAACTTAAAAGAGATTTGTGACTTTCGCTCAAGAATCAGATTTCAAACCTATAAACACGTCCGAAAATAGTTTCAAAATCGTTTTCTAAAAGTGTCAAAGATCCCTAATTAACTAATCAAAACGCTTTCGCCCTTTTTGAACGGTTAAAAACTAACCAAGTTTAATCTTTAAAATGGACGGCTTTCGATCTTATCCAAAACTATTAAGTACAAAAAACTTATGTTAAAAGTTAAAACAGCCCCTAAAGCATTTCTACAGATACAGTGTTTGAAATGTTATCATGACAACGATCCTTACATTCTAACCTTTAAATATTTAGTCAGACATGGAAATAAAAGCGAGCATATTAAAGTTGTTCAAAATAAACATAGTAATAAAGACAAGGCAAGGTAGTAAAATAATTAAAACAAGTGCAAGACGAAATGATTAATAAAGTAAAACTTAAATAGGAACCTGCTCCAAATCGGAGTCTTTAAATCTAGTACAGCTGGAAAGTGATTGTGCTTGAAGTAAAATGGCGGCAAGATTCTAAAGAAAATGCTCCAACTTAATCACAACTATGGTGCAATAATCCTCCGATGTGGCGAATTATTGCTTTTACACAAAGTAAGTATAAGCTTAGTGTTGTAAGATTAAGTTGGATGAAATGAAAATGAAACGAAAACTGCTATTTGTAAAGGTTCTCCAAGTAGTGCTTTTATAGGAGTGCCCTCCAACTCCTTTTGGGTAGGAATCAGAACGTGAAGACGGCGGCCGCCGAGGGGGGGTCCGCGCCCGCCGAGTGTGGAAAGAGGAAGAACGTGGAGGACATGGCAGGTATCTCCTGGGTGGAGTAAGACACGTCATGGCGCCTCCTATAGCGGCCTCCAAGCTTAACGCCATGTGTAGAATTCCACTGAAAATTTCGATTTCTTAGCCTTTTCACTTGGTTTCTTCAAGGAGAACTCTAAATGGGCATGGTGCCTAAAAGTAAGACAAATACAAGCATAACACAAGAAAACAATACTAAAAACTACGAAAAACATGTGCAATTCAAGTCAAATACGCGGTGCGATTAGGTGTTATCATTCTCTCAATACAAAGGCCTTTTATAATGAATAAAGCTTATAAAAGAATGAGAGTAAGAGAAATATAAGAGTTGATAATGTCGAAAACTAGTGTTTTTAGAAGTGAGGAAATTCCTTCTTTATATAGAAAATAAATTGGCATGAAAATGCAATAAGCCACGGGCTTTGACGCTTCTTAATCGATTAAAATACTTACCTAATCTATTAGGTTAATCCAAAAAAGGAAACCATAATATCTTGTGTCACTAAATAGATTAGAAAGACTACCTAATAAATAAAGAGGCATTAATGTTGCTTTACTCGATTAGAAGAAAGGCTTAATCAGTTATGAATTTAATTTTTGTTTTCCTAATTGATTAGAAGGCTTCTTGATTGATTAGGTACTTTCTTGGAATGGTTTTAAGAAGTTCTAATAAAAGGAGGAGATGCTTGAAATACTTTTGTGTGTGTGAGTGAGAGAGAGAGAGAGAGAGAGAGAGTGTGTGTGTGTGTGTGTGTATGTGCATCGCCTTAGTACTGCAAGACTTACTTTTGCTTCAATTAGATTTAAATGATCAAACTACAAGATAAAACACTATGTGCAAGATCAAGCGAGCTTTCACCACTTCCCAATTTCATTTACCTCTTCATTTAACTTTGTTTAGCTCTTTCAACTGGAATTCTGAACACTTTATCTCGTGCTTGCTTATTGATTGATGATGCTTGTGATATATTCGTTCTTATTCATTTGTCATCATCAAAACCTTTAAAGGTAAGAACTATGTATTTTGGTTCTCAATGTACCTTGCCTTTTTAAACTACATATGTATATTGTTGGTCTCTATGTTTTTTATGCTCTGCAATTGAATGATTGCTTGGAGCTAAGACACTGCTCAAACTATTGAACAACTACTCAAGAAGCTAAGAGGTAACAAAAGATCATTTTTATGGCTACTGGTAGAAGATAACCTACTGTCAATTTATCTGCTGTCGAACATGAAGGTTGCTTACATTTCTCTCTATTTTGTGTTATTGTCTTTGGTATTGAATTCATTATTAATTATATAGTAAATATCATTTTCTGTAACCGATGAGAATTTGAGGACAAGGAAGATGGCATAAATCTCAGTTTCTGCAATAGCCTTCCTTGTGATTGCAGGATTCCCTGTAAGAAAGTACACATGGTCCATTAAAGCGAATTGGTAAGGAAATGCATTAGCTATGAGAAATGAATTCTTTTTGTTGCTAGCAACTGCATTAGCTAACTTGGCAAGTAGTCATGCAATGGATTCAAATTTTGCATTGCTTTAATATTGCATGGCCTTTTCCTTTTTAAGAGAAAGGACTTGAAAGATTAGCATACATAGCTTAAGGGTACAATTATTGGAAGTGGAAGGATCATAACATTCACTATGCTGTGCAAGGAGAAGGACCTCCTTTTGTTCTTATTCATGGTTTTAGTGCATCTACTTTCCATTGGAACTCTGTATATGATATATTTACTACATTTCTCACTTATGTCTATTCTCATGATTTTGTAGTAATGACTTTGAATTAAAATGATTTATTGAAAAGCTATCATGTATTACTTTGTTGAATCAAGACTTTGACCACACACAAATAATATACATCAGAGCTCAATCATTTGGGCTTAAATGGGATTATTTTATATGACCCCTTTTGATTGTTTACTTACACCCCACATTTAACAAAAAATTGGATCAGTTTGTATCATCTGCATTGCATTCTATGCATTTAAGAGTTTGTATCATCTGCATTGCATTCTTCATTAAATTAGATGAAAACCAGTTCTTTGAAGGATGAAAACCAGTTCTTTCTGGTATCCAGTAGACGATTATCCATGGCACGGTTCGGGCACTTTTTTTTGTTGTTGAAGAATCATTGAATTTGTTAAAATTGCAGCTATTCAGATTACAAAATTTTAGAGTAAAAAAGTATTCAAGAACACATCCGAACATACAATTTTTCTCAAGGCTATGTAACTGATCATAGAGTCGCTATCACTTATCACAACATAGAAGATGTGATACTAGGAGAGAGTCTTGATGTCTTCATTGATGCTATCCTTCTGAAAGAAGAAATGGATGCAATTGCAACATTTAGTTCTTCTACCTAAGCCAGGGGATGAAAATTTTGCTTAATATTAATTCAATATAGTATTTATATAATTCACTTGTCATTGTTGAGTGTAAGGAGGAATCTTTGTGTTTATCTTGTGATGATGAGGATTCAAACTAATTGTAAGCCACTTTTATTCAGGTCTCTTAGAATATATGTTTATTATAACTGTATGATTCCACCTTGTGTGTCTATTATAGGAAATGGTATGGTGTATTCTAATTTTGTTGACGAATTCAAGCAATTTAGAGAAGCATAATACAAAGAACCAAACAAACTGTCTTCTGGAAAAAAAATTAAAGAATTGGTTTTTCTTGAGTTGATAATATATATACTTTGTTCACTCTAAAATTTTGTAATCTTGAAAAACCTTTCAAAAATCACAGTCAGTTGGACTAAGAGTTTGCGAATGGAAAAAATTTATATAGCATATTTTATTCTCTTATTTTTATGAAATTTCATGTTGCATAAATGCATCTTTCAAATGAAAGTTCTATTACAAAATTTCATTTATCCTCAAATCCACTCTACCTATAAATATCTTTTCAATCTCTCTAAATATAAGAAGTTTAAATTTTAATCTACATAAAAGTTTTAATTTTAATTTTAATCCACTCTACCTTAAAATTTTTTTTTTCAATTTTTTCTCAATTTATTTTAAAAAACTTCATTTTGCATCATTGAAGTGATTCTTTTGAATAACATGTCATTATTTCATATTTTGAAATTTAAGTAACACAATCATTATCTTAATTTAAAAGACAAAAAAATTATTTTTAAATATTATTTTTTCTTCAATAAATTTATTTTTAAATATTATTTTTTCTTCAATAGAATTATTTATGATTATCGTTCAATTTACATTTAAGTAAATTAATTTCATATTTTGAATTTATATTTAAAATTTTACATTATACTATATTACACACATAATTTACATTTCCTATTCAATTGATCTTGTGATCATTTTTTCTTCAAATTTCATTCGATTGACCAAACTACCTATAACACATGATTAGCACATGAATATGATCAGAAAATATTTAATTTTAACGGGTCACTTTCAACACAAGTAGGGGTGAGAATATGTCAAATCAACTAACAAAGACCTACTGCCTAGCCTATACAGGTCAATGCCAGGTGAGATTTTTTTTAAGTAAAAAAGGCCTAGACTTTTTTATAAGCATATTTAGTTAAATAGGCAACCGACCATATAAAGATCCTTTTAATTCTTTTAACTTAAAACCTAATTTTTATACTACTAATTAATATCTTATTGGTAAAATCTTTTTTAAATGGTTGATTTTCATTTTTTAAATGCATTTTTGTCAAACTTCTTTAATTTGTATTTTTCGTATCATTCATAAAAGACTACACCATAAATAATGCACCCGGGCGACAGCACGGGTCTCTGACTAGTTCTCTCAATACAAAGGCCTTTTATAATGAATAAAGCTTATAAAAGAATCAGAGTAAGAGAAATATAAGAGTTGATAACGTCGAAAACTAGTGTTTTTAGAAGTGAGGAAATTCCTTCTTTATATAGAAAATAAATTGGCATGAAAATGCAATAAGCCACGGGCTTTGACGCTTCTTAATCGATTAAAATACTTACCTAATCTATTAGGTTAATCCAAAAAAGGAAACCATAATATCTTGTGTCACTAAATAGATTAGAAAGACTACCTAATAAATAAAGAGGCATTAATGTTGCTTTACTTGATTAGAAGAAAGGCTTAATCAGTTATGAATTTAATTTTTGTTTTCCTAATTGATTAGAAGGCTTCTTGATTGATTAGGTACTTTCTTGGAATGGTTTTAAGAAGTTCTAATAAAAGGAGGAGATGCTTGAAATACTTTTGTGTGTGTGAGTGAGAGAGAGAGAGAGAGAGAGAGAGTGTGTGTGTGTGTGTGTGTGTGTGTGTGTGTGTGTGTGTGTGTGTGCATCACCTTAGTACTGCAAGACTTACTTTTGCTTCAATTAGATTTAAATGATCAAACTACAAGATAAAACACTATGTGCAAGATCAAGCGAGCTTTCACCACTTCCCAATTTCATTTACCTCTTCATTTAACTTTGTTTAGCTCTTTCAACTGGAATTCTGAACACTTTATCTCGTGCTTGCTTATTGATTGATGATGCTTGTGATATATTCGTTCTTATTCATTTGTCATCATCAAAACCTTTAAAATATATTCCCTCCATATCATATGGAACAAAACATTTGACTCAGTAATAATAAGGCTTGTACAATTTATGGTATTAGTATGGTAATATTTAAAGTGTTCAATGATCATGATTTCCTTCTAAGCAATGTGATTTATGTTCTTGAACCTAAGAAAATATTATTGTCAATAAGCATGTTTGGTGATCTAGGCTATTGCGTTAGAGTTGAACATGAGATGTTAAAAATTTCGTATGGTACATGGATCTTGGTCATCGGGTATAAAATATGTGAGTTATATATTTTAGAAGGTTCAACTATTATTATTCATGCATCATTAAATAGTAAAAAAAATTCATGACAAAACCAAGCTATGTACTTTGAGATTAAGGCGTGTTAGTGAAAGAAGAACAAAGAATAACTAAAAGTTTATTTTAGTGAAATTTAATGAGTTTTGTAGAAAAGAAGGTATAAACGGTCATAGAATCTTTGATGGCATGCCTCAACAAATTAACATAATAATAAGACTGTCATACCCCAAAATTTGCCCATCATATTTCAAAATATTTTGGTTCAAGCACTGAGAAATAAGCCTGACTTTCTCTCTCCTGAGCAATCAACCCACAGCTAGGGTTTTGCTTCTCTCAAAGTAAAATCAGATTCTGACACCTCAAGTGGACTTCATGGCCTCTCACATGCCTCAAAGGATCCTCATGCTAGGTTTCAAGCTCTGACTCACAAATTTGATCAGTCAACTGCTCAAATGGACAACAGTCTACCAATTTGACCTAAAAGTCAATTGTGGTCAACTTACAGTCAAAACTCCTGATGTTTTTGGTCAACATCAACATTTTGAAGTAACATTCATCATTTGATCAAGGGTTGATCATGATTCATCAAGGAAAGCTCAGAAATCATCAAAACTTGAAGTTGCTAAATTAGGGTTTCTAGGAGAAAGTCAACCCAACTTTGACTGATCATATCTCTCTCATGCTTTATCAGAAATTTCCCAACCAAAGCTCATTCTCAAGGAAATTCAATTCTCTACAACTTTGATGTTGGGTCGAAGGTCAAGAAATGCTTCCGCCTAAGAGATATTAGTCAAAACATTACAGGCCCTTTTTGAAAGTCAACCAAAAGCAGTTTTTTGTTAAAGCTAATATCATCAAGATAAAATCTCCAAATGGAGAAAAGGTTCCAAAGTGGCTTGTAGAGGACATATTGAGGTTTCCAAAAAGTCCTAGAACTCCTCTATATCTTAAACATTGAGGGAGATATGCCTTATCAAAGTTGGAGCATTTGAAGAGAAAAATGTGAAGTAAAAGGCTTCAAAATTGATTTCTTTGCAAATAGGCCCATGTTTTTAAGATCCAATCTTGTTATCCAAGTAACTAGAGGATCTAATCCAATTTCCATGAATTATTGGTTATTATTTGATTTTATATGAATTTTATTCATTTAAAAGTTCAATTTAATCAAACATTTGGAAGGAAAATAGAAAAGATTTGATTTGATCTATTTTGCAACCATAATCAATCGCCAAAATATGCATTATTTCACCAAAAATTCGTGAAAATTGGAATTGGAATGATTGAATCAAATATTGGCCATAATTAGAAAGAAAAAGTCAAAGTTCCAAATCAGATTTCCAATCAATGATCCTTCAAGATTCTGATCAATTCTATTGCCCTAATCCAATCTATTATAAGTACATAGCATTCCTAGACACAAGGGGCAAGGTTTTTGCAGTTGGAAGAACCCTAACTGAGCTTGCAAAATATCAAGAAAACTCAAACATCAAATTCCTAGTTGCAGTCCAATTCAAGGGGATCTAATCATTCAAACACACTCCTTGGACATTCCCGAAGCTACACCACTCTGTACCAGGTCCTAGATCATCAAGAATGAGCCCCTGTAAGTCACAGTTTGCCCGATTCTAATTTGAGTCGATTACAATGATTTACGCATCCATTGCTCATTTTAATTGCATATTATGATTCATGATGTTGCTCTGATTCGATCTAGAAGTTTAATTGAGTTTCCATGAGCTTTTACTATGAATCACCATGTTAGGGTTCATGGCCTTTGAATTTGGGTTTTGCGTTCCATGTAAAATTAGGTTAAATCTCAGGCACCATTGAATTCGTGGCATCTAGACGATCGTGTTTGTATGGTCGCGAAAGATTTTTGTTTTGTTTTGTGGGTCTTTGATTTTGCAGGTGTAATAGGTATGGCTTTTTTATAGCTAGCATGTAAGAAGCACTGTAAAAGAGTTTGTTGCAGGTTGCAACGAAGAAGACGCACGTGTGTCACTTCCTGATTGGCTTGCTCGAGTGTGCAACAGATATTTCAAATCTGCAGATCCAGTGTGTCTTCATCCAACGCGTATCATGTACCCTCGCTCCACCATCCACCAGATCCCACTCATCTTTGATCCAACGCGCTAGGAGCTGCAGGCGTACCATGGACATCCCTGGCCTTGCCACACTGGATCCAACGTACTTTTTTCTAATTTTTTTTAATTTTAATTATATGATCTTTTCTTTTTTGTTTATTTATTTTCTTTTTGTTTCAAAACCTTCTTTAATTTTCTTTTAAAAAAACCTTTTTTTTTATAAAGAGCTAACCTTTATTTCATAAAATCAAAACCTTGTTTTTTTATTACTTCAAATGACTTTATTTTATTTAGTTATTGTAAAATTGATTAATTTAGTTTTAATTAGTTAATAATTAGGTTAATTAATTTAAAATTACGATTAATTAATTTAGGGTAATTTAAAATAGGGTTTGTGAAATCAATTTAATCAGGATTAGCCGATTTTGAAATTAATTAGGTTAAAAACCAATAATTAATTTTTAGGGTTGTTAGCCTCGATTAATTTAGAAACCCTAGTAGCCTTAAATGTTTTAGGTAGGTGTTGTCCATTAACTTAGTGAGTTATTTTCTCATAAAACCTTGTTCCCTAAAAAATCAGGGTTTACCCTGAATATTTTCAAAAAACCATTTGCCTTCCTTTTTAAAAAAAAAAGAACTTATTTCTATTTTTAATTTATTTTATCAATACCTTTTATTTGCCTTTTGCCTTATTATTCTATAATTCTTGATTTATAATGTATCTGCCCCAAAGCCATGTACAAAAAGTTTTCTACCTTTCTTTCTGCCTTTTATTTTCTGTTACCCTTCAAGGGTTTTATTGTAATAGTAATTAGGTTTATTTTTCTGCCTTTAATTTTCCCGCATCAACAGGTGTTTATTGTAATAGCGTAGGACTATTAAACTGTTTTATTTTTCTGCTATGGTTAGTAATCCTAGGGAGTGATAAACCCTGAATTGAACACAGAATCACTAATTTTTACAAGATAACATTATCTGAATTGAATCACTTTTTACACCCACACACCTTTAGGGAAACCCTTTCTTGTTGCCTTGTTGCCTGCCTTTTTATTATTATGATTCTGAAATAGTTAAAGTCCCTCGGTTCCGAGGATACCTAAGCAAAATAAATGTTGCCCTCAGTTCATTATCATCATCAAATTTGTCCCTCGAGGTTGCCTTATAAATGATGATCGTCCCAATTGCTAAGGTATCCTCGCCTGTTACCTAAATGACTATTATATCCTTCCCTAGATTACCTACCCTCTTTATGGCAGGGACAGTCTTGTGGCGAACGATAATTTCGATGACCCTTTTTAAATCCAATGAAAGGACTATCTGCCCTCTTTATGGTATGGATAGCCCTTTCCCATTAAAGTCTAAAAGAACAATTTTTTCTAAACTAAAGGGTAACTGCTTTTTAATTGCTTGCTCTTTTTCAAATTCAAATCAAAATCTGTTCCCACTCCTTTTCAAAATCAAATTCAAAAAGACTACGCTTATTTACAAGCTAAAGTTCTTCTTCAAAATCTTTTCTTATTTATACACTACAAACATTTTTTGAAAACAAAAGTGAGCTAAACAATTAAAAGCCCATGGATAACCATGGATACAAAGGGTGCTTACACCTTCCCTTTGTATAAATTACCCCCCAAACTCAAAGTCACTTAAAAGGATTTTTCTGTTCTTTTAGCCTTTCTATAAATTGGATAAAATAAAAGTCGGTGGCGACTCTTGCTATCCGCACATTTCAAAAAGTCAGTTCTCCCACTGTATTTTGTTGTTACTGAGACTTACCTAATCAACATATGTCCATCCACACAAATAAAACATCAAGACATCTATGAAATTTTGGACTAGGAAACTAGTAGACTACAAGATCTTCAGAGCTTTGGAGTTTTTGAATATTAAGCAAACTTGATGTTAGGGCGCAAAGTGTGTCTTAATTGGTTATCCTGAAGGTGTGAACAGTTACAAGTTGTGGAAGGTTGAACTTGGAGGATCAAAATTCATCATAAGAAATGATTTTATTTTCAATGATACTCGTATGGGAGTTAAGTGCAAAGACCTTGAGTTGAAAGAAACAAAAACTATGGTGAAGAAGACTTGATTTGAGGTCGAGGTTCATACTAGAAAAACTAGAGATAAGTAGGAAGTTAAGGTTCCTACTTCTAGTACTTGTGAAGGGAAACCTATTTTGGCTTATGATTATTAGTTAGCTCGTGTTATGCTAAGGAGGAAAATGCACCACCTCAAATATATGGTTATGTTTTCCTTATTTGTTGCACTTTGAGTGTCAATGAAAGGTTGCTAGACTTATCATGAAATACCTTTAAGAAGGCATTTAAAGACAAAGAGGGTAAAATATGGTTGAAGATAATAAGTTGATAAGATACATTTATTAATAAAGAACCATGCTTGAGAGCATTTGATACTACCTAAAAAATAATGGGTTGTTGAATGCAAGTGCTTAGATCAAGGTTTAGAATTAATTGGACTTGATCAAGTTTGATAGAGAGTGATTTAAGTTTAAGAGAAAGCAACAAGGTGTTTGATGAGTAAATTGACATCATCATTAGTTTTAAAGTCAAGATGAAGAATTATGGTAGTTGGCTTCAAAACATCGTTTGGAAGATTCATGAGAACATATTGGTTTGGTAGAAATACATTGTGTTTATATAATTTTCAAAAGTGCATTGCATTCCAAGAAAACATAGGGCATTTTATCTGAAACCTTTAAAAGGAGTTCTTGAATCCTTTATTTGGTATGAGTGACACATGATAGAAAAATAGAGGTGAAATCACTACTACAAAAAAGATCTTTCACCATGGTGTGAAAAGAGATATCATTACGGGTGATGAACCATGGTAACGTTAGGTGTGGTAGTATGTACGCGCTTTACCACCACAGGCTGGTAACCGTAGTAAAAAATCTAGTAGCGCGTTACATATCACTATGATTGTAAAAAGCAAATATAGTAAAATGTTGAGGTCAGGGGTTCGAAACCCAACATCAGAATTTTGAGAGATTTATCAATATTTCACCATGGTTGAAAGTTACAACTGTAGTGAAAAATTTAGCGTACAATATTTCACCACAGTTATAACTAACAACCGTTATGATATGTTCACTTGAGTTTATTATAACCTATGTGAAATGCTTATTTCACTAACTTGTCAATATACATATTACCTTTCAATCGGATTTAGAAACTAATAATATAATAAATTGAGTTATGTTAGAAGAACAACTCATACCAATTAATGTTTTTCTTGCTTTCTACAACGCATTATTCATATCTCGCTCTTTGATTGTTAGAATTTGATGTAATGCTTGTAGTTCTTTAATTAACTCTTCTTTTTTATTAGTTCATTCTACAATGTATTAACTTTGGAGATGAACTAGTATAAAAGGAAGTTTTGATTGAAAAACTACAAGCATTAAACCAAATTCTAATAGTCAAAGAGCGAGATACGAATAACGAGCTGAAGAAAGTATGTAAAACAGTGATTAATGCAAGTTGTGTTTTTTAACATAACTTAATTTTTTATATTATTGTTTTCTAGTTCAACAATATTTAACATAAACAACAACAAATTTATCAAACATACCTCAACAACAATAACATTGATCAACACACCTAACATAAACATCAACATACTTCAATAAAAAATAAGTAAACTAAATCATAATTTTATGAACAAACAACACACACAACAACATTTATGTTCAAAATCGTAAACTTTAACGTAAACAACAACACATTTATCGAACATACCTCAATAATAACACTTATGAACAAAATCATAAACTAACTTTAACATAAACATTGAAATACTTTAACTAAACAAACCACATACCTCAATAATAACTTAAACAAATTACATACCTTAACAATTTAAATCTAGAATCTCATCTTAACAACAATAAAAGAGTAAACCCAATGTTAGACGAAGACAAATGTTTCACGTAGCTTTTGAACAATGAAAACTAGATAACACTACTACAAAAAGCGCTTTTAACCTCGAACGAATAATGCATTTTACCTTGGCTAAAGAAGCGAGGTAACAAAGGGCGTCATGAAAAATAACGACTTAAAACTTTGGTTTTTAAAACACCGAGGGGTAGATTTATTTGCAGATGAGTTCAAACCCCATCATCTACACTTTTAATATTTATAAAACTAGCGCCTCATATATCTCGGTTTATCAATAAAACCAAGGGGTAAGTTAGATTGTTTTTTTTTTAAATTAAAACTCTATACGTTGTTTACAAAGAAAATTAATAAAATAGTTTGTTTACAAACTATAATGTTTACTCAGAATATTACATTGTTTATGCAAAATATTAAAATAAAAATAAATTTTTCCATGAAGATCATATGTTGGATCTTCATTTCCTTGATATTCTGGGGAAGATTAAATGTTGGGTGCCAATATATTTTCTATTACTTTTCCTTGCATTTGTTTCTGATATTAACAAAAAAAGAGTTAGATAAATAAATAATTTTCTCCTCAAATAAATATTTAAGAACACAAACCTTAAACCCAAATAATTTTATGTTCTTGCAATCCATCATAGAGAACTCTTCATGGAAAATACTATTGCAAACCTTAAAGTGGAGGATGTAGATAGTTTCAAGCGCTTCATGATGTTTCATTATCAATTTTTTATATATAGAATACTTTTATAATGGAAGTTTTTTATATTTCACGTGGATCACTAATGATAGTGTCTTAAACATTGATAGTCATGAAATAGACGACAAGGATTTGTTTAAGGAGAGTGATCAATATCCTCAATTATAACGTTAAATTATCCCCTTGATTTAGTTGTTTAGTTATAAAACGATGTGAAAAATCTTATTTTTTATATAATATTGTTTACACAAAATATTAAAATACAATATTACCACTAACCCAAACTCTTGGAGAATAAATTTTTGCTGTAAGGAGTTATCTGTTCCAAATATTGAAAAATGTTATATGGATTGAATGCATCCAACTTCTAAAGGAGATATCTCTTCCAACCGTTGGAAATGTTTTTCTGCATTTTCAATCCATCATAGAGAACTTTATCAAGTTTCTTAAGTTCTGAGATTTTATTATCTTGCAATTCATCCCAAAGAACGATGTGTACAAGTTATAATTAGGGCAAAATTTGTTTAAGGAGTGCTTTTATAGTAAAATATGATTATTTTATCCCTCGTTTATTAAGAAAATCGAGGTTCCTGAATTGTTTTTCCTTCGTTTTTAAGAAAACCCGAGGTAAGATGTGGTTTTGTTTCTAAAATGTGGCGCACATTGGAATAATATCACTAGAATAACAATGATCATCCATATTCAAAATGTAAAGCATCTTTTGGATTTTAAAGGAGACTTTTGAGCTATTTAAATAATATACCTATTTTCAACGTTTCATTTTCAACTCTTTGTGTCTTCAAACCTAGTTCAAAGTCTTTTCTTTTCTTCAAAAATGGATGAAAATCTTTTTTTCGTAATCAATAATGAAAATTTTGTTAATTTCGATGATTTGAAAGACAAATGTTTTTATCTAAGGAAAAATATTTCTAACAAAAGTTGAATGGTTACTTTCACATTCTTCATGACCCCATCTATATTAATCTCATTAACGAGTTCTGGTTAAATATCTCCGTTGTGCCAACTGGTCATGATGCTGAGGTAATCTAATCCAATTCAATGGCTCTCGTACCATCATTACTCCATCACTTATTTCTTAGAAAATAAACTATAAAGAAAAAGGTAGTTGGGTTGAACATTATAGATTCAACCATGTGTACTCAACCATCAAACCGCCTTCACCTAGTTTATGCCAACAGAGATAAGCCCACCAGCTCTGTTACTCTACTCCCAATTGCAAAAGTTTGGTTTCAACTTCTAGTTTCAAATATCCATCCAAGAGAGAAACTATATGGAAACAATTACATGGGATGACCAACATCTCTTGTATTTCCTTACTCGCAGAGTCAGAGTTAATCTTCCTCTTACCATTTTTAACTTCTTAAAGAAAATGATAATCATCTCTCGGAAGGAAATGACTTTTCTCATACCTTATGGAAGAGTTCTTTCTAAAATTTTCTCTCAATTAGATATAGTTAATAGGGATAATGTTGAAGTTGAATGGAGTAAGAAGTTTGAATATGTAGAATAGCTATTTGTTGTATTGTTTTTTTATTATCAATGAAATATTTTTGTTTCTATTATTGCCTATTTTTGTTAATTGATACAACAGAGATTTTGAGATTTACTAATTAACAAAGAAAAATATGGAATATGGAAAGACACCAAGTGAGATAAAACATGGCACTCAATTATAGCTATGTTACTTCAGTTTTTGGGAAATCGATGGAAATTGTTATTTATTTTCTTAGAAAAATCAAACATTGTGCTCCCAGGACTTATACTCTCGATTTTTAGCATGTTCGAGGTGAAAGTTTCGTCATAAAAAGTGTTATTTGTAGTAGTGGGAAGAGTTATTTATGAACTTTTCTCTCAGTTAGAGATAGTTAATATGGATAATATTGAAATTGAGTGGAGTCAGAAGTTTGAATATGTAGAATAGTTATATGTTGTCCTGTTTTTTTTTATTATCAATGAAATATTTCATTTTCTATTATTGCTTATTCTTGTTTATTGATATAACAAAGATTTTGAGAATTACTAATTAACAAAGAAAAACATGGAATCTGGAAAGATTCCAAGTGAGAAAATAGTTGAAAAAAACTTTAAATGCAGTAATAGGGATTCAAAGCGAGATCACTAATAGTTATATTTCTTCGGTTTTCCAAAAAACCGAGAGAATAGGTTTATTATTTTTTATGGATAAAACATGACGCTCACTTATAGCTATGTTACATCGGTTTTTGACAAAACCGAAGGAAAAGTTTGTTTATTTTCTTAAAAAAATTAAACATGGCGCTCACAGGACCTGTACTCTCGGTTTTTAGCATGTTCGAGGTGAAAGTTTTGTCATAAAAAAGTGTTATTTGTAGTAGTGTAAATAAGACTAATATTTTGAACAACAACAACATGATATCATATCTCATAAAATGATTCACATAAGTACCTTTACTTGAAAAGATTTGTGAAAAATGTAAATAAAGATATGAGTTTGTTACTTGTTTCGTGACATCTTTCTTTCCTTGATTCATACTAGTTTGAGAAGTTAAGTTGAAGTTTGGTAAAGTTAGGATAGGGTTTTGAGAGATTGGGACAAAGCGGGAGAAATTAGGGTTTCACACTTATAGCGCAGCCTGTTCTGAAGTGAATAGTTTGTATACGTAACTATTTCACAACAGTTGTTAAAAATAACCGTGGTGATTTGTCCAGATATTTTACCATGGTTATTAATATGGACCATAGTGACAAGTTTTTAATTTTTATTTAAAATTTAAAAGTAAGGAAACACAACATTTTATTAACGAAAAAAACACAAAAATTATAGATGGTGGGTTTCGAAGCGTGTCACTCTTAACATATCACAACGATTGTTAATTGTGACAGTGGTTATATATAATTGAAAAATAAAAAAATAAAAGACGTCTAATGAATATATATTACCTCGGTTAGTTACGTGGTCATGGTAAAAAATGGTTACGGAAGGATCTTTTTGTAGTAGTGAGTTCTAGTGAGAGAAACTTAGAAAAACAAAGGAAAAAATTCTTAAGGTTTATTGTTCTAAGAATTGACCGATCTTTTGAGACATATAAGATAATTGAGAAACATTTTTAAATACCTTAAATTTATATGATTTATATATTGAGTGAAAAAGAAATTGGAAAAAGAAAATGAAAAACAGTTAAGTAGAAAATATGAAATATTCTTATGAATTTAAAAAACTATTTTCTTGTAATTTTTGTAATCTTTTGAAATATAATAGATCAAAAAGTAATTTTTTTTCAAATATATTACTTTGATCGAAAGTAATCTTGTATTTTTTTTCTCTCAATTTCGACCTTTCAATTTCATAACAACATGTAATAACTTTTTTTAATAACAACTTATTGGTACATATTTACACCCTTACCAAAACTTGAACCATAGTGTATGAAGTAAGATGAGCTCTACTCCCCCTAATATGAAATAGACTCAAAATATATTTCAAAAATAATCATTAAAATACTCTAAAGTACTAGCTATGTGAACTAAGATATAATAAACAATAATATATATACTTCACATAATCAATCTTCAAACTATATGGACCATAATTTTAAAGTCAAAATCTAAAATATACCATGTAGTAAACCGTTTGGACAAGGACAATCTTCATACACATAGAAACATTACATAGTACTATGCTTCATAATTGGTTCCTCTTTCACGAACAATCACAGGTAGACCAAAAGCAAAAGTGGCAGTAAGACCAGGAGAGAATCTAGGACTATCACAACCCAACGTTGTTGTTGTTGTTGTTCTTGATGTTTCCTCCAATTCAATACGAAACTTCCTAAGCAAAGAAATCGCCACACTTTTAAGTTCCATCAAAGCCATTTCTTTCCCAATACAAACCCTCAACCCAGCTTGAAAAATAGGATACTTGAACTGATTTGTAGGTTGAAACACACCATCTCTCAACCACCTTTGAGGCTTAAACTCCAAACAATCTCCCCCCCATAATTCCTCCAACCTACCCATCGCGTAAGGATGATAAGTAACCCTAGTCCCACTTTTCACCCTCGTACCGTCCGGTAAAACATCATCCACCAAACAAAACTTCGAGTCGAATTGAATTGGTGGAAACAATCTCATACTCTCGTACGCTGCAGCTTGCAGATAATGTAACTTGCTAAGCTGTTCGAAATTCGTTACACCTAAAATATTTTCATTTTCATCGTGTCTCCCTATTACTCGTTCAGCTTCTAGTAAAATCTCTTTCTCTACTTCAGGATTTCTTGCTAGTAACCAAAAGAAGCTTGTGAGCGATGAGGCCACGGTGTCGCGACCGGCTAGTAAGAAACTTATGACTATGTCTCTGAGGAACATGTCGTCGTGAATTGTGGTAGTCATGAATCGGGATAACAAGTCTTGATGATGAGAAAAACCCATTTTTCTTTTTTGGTTTATGACAACCTTTGCTAACATGTTAATGATGTTGATGCTTGTCTTCAACTTTTTTTCACTACCTATGTTGAAGAGTCTCTTGATCTTCCAGATTAGTGGAGAAACCACCATGGCTCTCTCTGCTGATAGTTTCGATGCGAGATCGAAAGAGAGAGCGAAATCCGACATGGGAAGTGATTTTTCCAAACACATAGGGTCTAAACCGAAGGAGAATCTGCAGATACTATCAAAAGAGAATCTTTTGAACACGTCTTGCAAATCGAAAACGTGGTTTTGGTTTTGGAGTAGAGGGATGAGACGATGATGGATTTCGTTGTTGACAACTTCGAAAGCGAAGGATCTTATGGAGGTTTTGTTGAGTTCTAAGCTTGCCATCTTCTTCTGAAACTTCCATAGTTCACCATCCACGTTGAAGATGCCACGGCCAAGAAAATCACCGAGGATGGTTGAGAAAGGTTTTCCTTTTGGGTAGTTTTCGAAATTTGTTTTGAGGATGTATTCAAGGTTTTCACAATTTGCGGTTATTGTGTTTCTTAGGACATGTATGTGGATGGTTTTGGTTGGTGATTTTTGTAGGAGGTGAGTATACCAATCACAAAGATTGTTGAAATCTTTTGACCAACTTGAAGTTAGATAAGCTTGGCAAATTTCACAACTACAAAAGAGACTAGTACTATAAAGTTTGTGGAAACATGATGTGAGAGAGGGAAAAATAGTTGTGAAAAAAATTATTAGTATGGAGGAAATGATCAAGGTGGTGATGAGTGGAGAAACTAGAGAGTTATTGGTGGATAAAGATTCTAGTTGATCCATTGATGGAAAATTAAAGATAAGAAGAGAAGAGAAGAGAAGTGAAAACTACTATAGGAAATGGATATGGATTACAAATATATATGAAGTGGAGGAGGGAGTGAGATATATACACTTAGGGTCTAGAGGGGAACAAGACAAAGTGGGGGCATTTTGGATATATATACACATTAATAGTCATATAATTGATTGGATGATTTTCAGATATATAGCACATTCACTATACTAGTATTAATTAATTAATCTTGAAAAAAATAACATATTGATAAGTTACTATTTTCTACTTTATGTTCTCGTTTACATGTCATTTTTTTTTATTTTCTACCTATATTAATATAATTAATAAATTTATTATTTTTAATATTAATATTTCTTTTTTTATAATATCATTATTCATTTTTTAATTTCTTATTTATTTATTTATCTCTATAATATATGGAGATGACAAATTTATAATAAATATTTGATTGAACTTTAAAAATGATATATAAATAAAAACATATATTTTTTTTTTACAAAAATAACATGTACTTAGTATAAAAATACATAGAATAAAAAAAGAAAAAAATTAAAAAATATGACACTTTTATTTAGTCAACTTTAATATAAGTAACCGTGAATTTTCTACCATTATAAATGGTAAAATTAAAATATTTTGGGAGAAATGTACTTAGTAGTTAGTACCTTCTCTCTGTCGAATTTTTTTAAAGAATTTTATGAGTTTATTATAGTTTTATAAATAAAAGGACCAGGAGTTTAAAATTTTATTAATATTTATAATTTTGTGTGGAAATATTTTTATTTTTTCACAAATTAATATTTAAAAGAGACATATTTGATATATATATATATATATATATATATATATATATATATATATATATATATATATTTATCATTCTATATTATTTTTTTTAAGCAAGATATATTGATAAGAGAACTATAGGTTCTCAATCCCGATTACAAAATAAACGAGACAAATTTCGACAAAAGAAAAATTACAATCAATTGAATTTTAAGAAAAATAAAATAATGAAAGACTATCTTGAACCAACACATTTATGTTCCAAACCACTTCTAAAACGTTGTCAGTATCATTCTTAAAAATAATGTCATTCCTAAAAATCCATAAATTCCAATAAGTTGCCAATCAAACGCATCATTCATTTCCTCCTTTCACTTTGTTCCGCTTGTAATAAGAGCTCCACCTCAAAAAAACTATCTTTGAAACAAATAGTCGCAAAATCTTCGAAACCTATCCAGTCGGCCACCTATTTCCAAACAAAAATAGAAACACGACACAACAAGAGAGAGTGATCCAACGATTCACTCTTAGCCGGACAAAAAACACAAGCAAGTGTTGGGGGCAAGTGTGATTGGTTAAAGTCCCACATTGCATATGAATGGGTGGAATGTTGGATTTATAAGAGAAATGATCCATTTACCTAACACCTTAAGATTTTGGGTTGAGATGCGGCGTCACACTCTCTTGTGATCCTGGAGCATTGATCTCATTGGTGCTCCCGAGTCTTCCGGACACCCCAATTGTGGTATCAGAGCCGTGGTTTGGTTTGGTGGGGGAGCGGGAGCTGGATTTAGTGTTGGATCATTTTATAGGATGTGGAGGAGTCACACTTGTGGGGGAGACTGTTGGGTGCAAGTGTGAGTGGTTAAAGTCCCACATTTCTTATGAATGGATGAAATGTTGGATTTATAAGAGAGATAATCCATTTACGTAACACCTTAAGGTTTTGGGTTGAGATGCGGCGTCTCTCTCTCTCTTGTGGTCCTGGAGCATTGGTCCTGTTGGTGCTCCCGACTTTCTCGGACTCCCCAACAAATTTAACTACAACCTCACAACAATATAGTACAAGAGCATAAGAGAAGAGTCACAAGTCCAAAGTTATATATAGGATTCAAGTTCTTTGTTCCAAGATGCACCAGTCAAAAGCACTTTAAGCTTGTATTTGACTTTCTGTGTTAGATGTAGTTAAATATTTATTTTGGAGGGTGTGGGTGTACTGGGGACCTAGGGTAGTTGAGGATATATTATGTGTTGTAAAATTTTTTACATAGTGTTATTGTCTGGTTGTCATTCGACAATGGTCGTGGTTTTTTCTCCGATTTTGGAGTTTCCACGTTAATCTCTTGTGTTATTATGTTCCTATTTTTTTCTCTATGTTTGTTATTTTTCCCTACAGCTGGTATCAGAGCTTTTGGTTCAATCCAAGGATAGGAGTTCTTAGTATGATCTGTGGTTGCAGTTTTGTCTGATCTTCCACATCATAAAAGAAGGGTTGTGTTGTGAATAGTTGTTGAGTTGCAGTCACAAGTTCCAGTATGTAGTTTGGGCTAGAAAAAATTGATGGAAAATTGTTTTTGACTTGTGGAAAGTTCAAGTCAAAGATGTGTTGACATAATCAAGACTACACAAGGTGAAAGATTATGTCGATGATTGAAGAGCTTCTTACCAACATGGAAGTTGCACCATAAAGTTTCAACTTGGTTTTCGGCATGCGAAAATTCTTAAAGAGGTTTAATTTCAAGTGAAATCCAAGATATGATGTATGTGCTGGTCGTATCCGGTCTCACATTCTAGAGTAAATGCAGTAGCAACTGCATTTCGAAAGCAGCAACACCATTCGGTAAAATAGCGACCATGAAGTCCCCCCCATTTCCACTCTCCGCTGAGCCAGCCTCTCATGCAAGCTACTGCCACGTCTTTTAAGTTAGATAAATTGAACATCAAAGGGAATTTCTCCTTGAGACAAAATTCCTCTAACCAAACAGGGTGCTAGAAAGAAATTATGAAACCATTTCCAAAAAGAAATCTACAATTCGAAACAAAAATATTCCTTGGAAAATACTTATCTAAACAAATAATATCCCTCCACCAAGAAGAAGAAGTGAGAAACCTCCTATTTTGAAATCCACTAGAATTCACAACCTGCAAATTAATATCACCGTAACGAGCCTTCAGCACGTTATACCACAAGGCTTTAGATTTGACTAAAACCCTCCACCTCCACTAGTGGAGAAGGGCCACATTAAAATCGTCAATCCTTCTTAACCCAAGACCACCCTTTTCAATTGGAAGACAAACAACCTTCGAACTCGCCCAATGAATCTTTCTACGATCCTCTAAAACTCCCCAAACAACATTGATTTAAGAAAAGTCAATCTACCCCTAAAACTTAGCATACGACCCTTCCAACACCAAAGCCGGTTCTTCATCTTAGTCAAAATCCCCTTCCACATTGAGATCCTTCTAGAATTATACCCGATAGGAATTTCAAGAAAAATGAACTCTTTTTCTTCCTTCCTACAAGAAAGAAAACCAGTAGCAATTTCTAAGAAATGAGAATTAATATTCACACCAATTAGATTACTTTTGTGAAAGTTAATCCCCAATCCCACCACAAGCTCAAAACCCCTCATCAACACTGCCTTGATAGCCCAAATGTGCTTCCAACTACCATTTCTCACCATTAACGTGTCATCCGCAAATTGAAGGATGTTTACAAAGCATTTACCGTTGATGTTAAATCCCTCATAATCTCCATTCTCCACGGACTTACTAACCATCCCCTTTAAACCTTCCGCCACGATCACAAAAAAAAGGTAAAGGGATCACCTTGTCTCAAATCTCTCTCAAACAAAAACTCCTTTGTAGGACTACTGTTTATCAACACCGACATTTTACTAGAAAAAATCAACGCTTCAATTCATTTCATCCAAACTTCAACAAAGTCCATCATTCTTAACAAAAATTTAAGAAAACCCCAAATAACTTTATCGTAGGCATTTCCAAAATCAACTTTATTATGTGTTACGGAAAAATGTAATATATATATATATATATATATATATATATATATATATATATATATATATATATATATATATATATATATATATATATATATATATATATAAAGTATGCTAATAACACAAATAGTTAATACAATTACAAATTCAAAAAGTTCTCATAAAAAGACCAAATAAAATCTCAAAAAATTATATTTAGGACAAAATATACAAAACTGCACACAAACTGACAGCCTTTTAATTTTCAAAATATCGCGCCAGAAACCGGTTTCCATATATGGGGAAATTGGTTTCTACTACTAAAAACAGAATTCCAACAGCTGTCCAAAAGCACTTATCCAATAAGCTGTTTCTTTAAAACAGCTTATAAAGGCATCCAACTGCATTTGACTTATTCTACAACCATAACACCACCTTAATTCAAGTGCTCAACATTCTTCATACCCAATCTCCTCAATAGCTTCTTGAAATCTTCATTCAATACCGCTTTCGTCAACAAGTCCGCAACTTGTTCTTCACTTCTGCAGTATCCTAACCTCAACTGGCCTGCACTTACTAAATCTCTTAAGTAGTGAAAATGCATCTCAATATGCTTGCTTCTCCCATGTGCAATGGGATTTTTAGCAAGATTTATGGCTGAAATATTATCAGCCAACAATGTGACAGCACTATCAAAGTTGTTGCCCAGCTCCTTCAGTAGGTTCCTAAGTCACACCGCTTGGCACACACACAATGACGCAATGATATACTCGGCCTTACAAGACGAGAGTGCAACTACCGATTCCTTTTTAGAACACCAAGAGATTGGTGCTCCGCCGAACATAAAGACATATCCCGTCGTAGACTTTCTATCATCTTTATCTCCGCACCAACTTGAATCGGTATAACCAAGTAATTCACATTTACCACCATTATCCGTTGCGGAAAAGAGAATTCCACAACCAAGAGTTCCTTTAGTGTATCGAAGGATCCTCTTAATTGCAGCCAAGTGTGATACTTTAGGCTTCTCCATGAACCTACTAGCAATACCGACACTAAACGTCAAATCTGGCCGCGTATTGCACAAATACCTCAATGATCCAATTAACCTTCTATATTAAGTTGGATCCACATCTTGTTCATCTTCACTCTTGGACAATTGTAACCTTGCATCATCCGGTGTTATGGATGCATTACAATGCTCCATATCAAATCTATTCAAGATGTCTAACACATACTTCCTTTGATGCATAAGAAGCCCCACCTTTGACTTGTGGAACTCTATGCCAAGAAAATACTTCAATACACCAAGGTCACTCATCTCAAGCTCTTCTATAAGCTCACTCTTGAACTTTGAGATGTTTGATTCATTGCTGACCGTGATTAACAAGTCATCAACATAGAGGCAAAGTATGATAACATCCTTGCTCGCATCCGACTTCACATAAACATAATGTTCGGATACACACTTCTTGAAGCCTATGTCAAGCAAGAAACCATCAATGCGTTTGTTACAAGCTCTCAGAGCTTGTTCCAAACCATAAATAGCTTTCATTAGTTTGTAAACTCTATCCTCTTGATTCTTCACAATAAAACCGGGTGGTTGTCCCACATACATTTCTTCTTCAAGAGGGTCATTCAAGAAAGCGGATTTCACATCCATTTGAAAAATTGACCAATTGTTATTATTCGCAATAGCAACAACCAGCCGTATGGTTTCTATTCTAGCTACCGGTGCAAATACTTCTTCAAAGTTTATCCCCTCACGTTGCAAAAATCCCTTCGCCACTAGTCGAGCCTTATACTTGACTATTTCGCCTTTTGGATTTGCTTTTACCTTATAGACCCATCTCACACCGATTGACTTCTTTCTTTCCGGCAAATCAACCAACTCCCAAGTATTATTTTTCTCAATCGATTCCAGTTCCTCTTTCATCGCACACACCCACTTTGGATCGCTTAGTGCCTCTTCCGTGCTAACGGGCTCAGATTCGGCCATAAGCGCAAAGTGAATAAGATCACCATCATTTTTGATCTCGTTGTCGTGAAAACTTCACAATCTTGGAGCCTTTGAGGCATACCCTTCCTCCTAATTGGTATTTTGCTGGTTTCTGCATTATCAAAATTTTCGGAATTGACCGACTGCTGTACAAACTCTGCTGAAACATGGGAATCAGAATTTACTTCAGGAAACCTGTTTCCATTAGAAGGGAAACCGGTTTCTGCTACTTCAGAAACAGTCCCAAGAGCTGCAGATCGCGAGGGAAACCGGTTTCCATCTAGAGGGAAACCGATTTCTTCTACTGAAACTCCAATTTTTCTGTTTTCAAACTGCCACACCTCATCCACGATTAAATCCCGACTAACCACTATCTTCTTTCTACTCACATCAAAAAACTTGTAGCCTTTAGTAGGATGATAACCAACAAGTATCAACATCTCATCCTTGTCATCTAGCTTCTTTCGAAGTTGACACAGAATGTGTCGAAACGCAATCGAACCAAAAACACGTAAATGACTCAAGCTTGATTTATGACCAGACCATACTTCTTCTGGAGTTATTGTGCCAAGCTTCTTTATCAGGCACCTATTCAACAAATAGGCAACTATAGAAACAGCCTCACCCCACAACTCTTTCGATAGATTTTTACTCTTTAGCCTGCAACAGACCATATTCATTATTGATCGATTTTTCCTCTCGGCAATACCATTTTGTTGAGGCGTATAAGGTGGAACAACCTCATGCACTATGCCCTCATCATCATAATAATTCCCAAACTCACTTGAGGTATACTCGCCTCCACCATCAGTTTTGAGAATTTTCATCTTGTGACCACTTTGCCGCTCCACCATGGATTTAAACTGTTTGAACACATTAAACACCTCATCCTTCCTCTTAATAAGATAAATCCATAGTTTCCTACTGAAATCATCAATAAACGTGACAAAGTAATGATTGCCACCATATGAATTGACTTGCATTGGGCCGCAAACATCCGAATACACCACCTCAAGGTGATGGTTGGTCCTATGACCAGCATCCTTGTGTTGCTTCCCTTGAACACACTAATCACACACCTCAGCTGGAACAATAATCCTTGGCATCCCGGTCACCATACCGTGCTTTTGCAACATGTCCATATCTCGAAAATTAAGGTACCCAAGGCGATAGTGCCACAACCACTCCTCACAACTTGCCACTGTAGCTAAACACCGATGTTCCTTCGCTTTCAATGCTATATAGAAAGTTCTATTTGCAGCCATAGGTGCCTTAAGAACCAAAACTCCATTTTGATCCAAAACTCACAAATTCTTGTTTTCCATCCGAGTTGTGTAATTCTTCTCAAGCAATTGGCTAATACTCAAGAGATTACACTTAATTCCAGGGATAAAGAAAATATATTTGATCTAGGAATGACCGTCATGCTTCTTCATGATCAAAATATCCCCTACACCATCGGCCTCCAAAGTTGTATCGTCGACAAACTTTACCTTGTTCTTTGTAGCTTGATTGATCTTAACAAACCAATCCCTTATACCCGTCATATATGTTGAACAACCGGAATCCAAGTACCACTCATCGCTTGCTTGAATTCCATCTCGAACCGTTACCATCACGTTTTGTTCCGAACACATTTTGACACCTTTTTGCACAAAACTGCTACTGTTGTCCAGTTTTTTTGCTACTGTGGTTGTTGTCCAGCCCCTCTTCAATGCCATAATTCTCCTCTTTGATCATCACAAGAAGCGTATTATCCTCATCCGCTTCATGTCTACCAACCTTTGCTTCATCGGTTTGTTTCTCCTTTGGTTTCACGTTACATTCCTTTGCGAAATGCCCAAGCTTGTTATAATTAAAGCATTTAACTCCACTTTTGTCAAACACCTTGCGGGTGCCTTGACCACCTTTGGAGCAGCCCTCATCCTTGTGCCCCATTTGAGCCTTTGGATTTTGTAGATCTTTTCCACCATAGCCTTTCTCTCTTGGTTGCCATTTCCCATTCGACGCTTGTTCTTCTCTTTCAAACGTGCTTGCAAAGCTATTTCCGCTTTAGCCTTGTCGTTCCCTCTTTCGTCCATCCTTTGCTCATGAGCCTCAAGAGAGCTTTGAAGCTCATTCTTACTCAATGTTGCAAGGTCCTTGGATTCTTCAAGCGCTACCACAATATTGTCGAATCTTGATACCCAAACAAAACCTTCATTTGCTTTGCCCACTTAACATAGTTTTTCGAATCATGAATTGAAAGATTGAAAGGGAGTCGATCATTGGAAGTAGTTGCCATAATTCGTAGCGGATTAACGGATCACAACCAGAGCTCTTGATGCCAAATGTTGGAGCAAGTCAAAAACTCGCCATGAACATCAATGGTGAAAAGTGAATTTGGAGAAGATGAAGTTGAATAGAGTAAATTGAGAGAGAGAGAGAGAGAGAGAGAGAGAGAGAGAGAGAGAGAGGGGGGGGGGGGATAATTGAGGAGAAAAAAAATTTATTCACAGTGGCATTACACACATAACAAACTTTATAATGAGTTTATATAATGCTCTAACAACATAACAAACAAAACTAACAAAATTGCACACAACTGACAGCCTGTTAGTTTTCAAAATATCGCGCCAGAAACCGATTTTCATATATGGGGAAACCGGTTCCCACTACTAAAAACAGAATTCCAGCAGCTCTCCAGAAGCACTTTTTCAATAAACTATCTCTTCAAAACAGTTTCTAAAGAGATTCAACTGCACTTGACTTATTCTATATCCATCAATATTCATTTATTATTATTTTTTTTCCAAAAATTTACTCATACAGAATCATTACTAAAAACAATTAGTTATAAAAACTTGTAAAGGAAAATTTAAACCTCTCACAACTTTGTCATTAATTTAAGTGACGAATTTAGAGAGTTTCATACTTTCATGATGTTCATGTCTAATTTAAGTTTTTATTATAAGTAGTGAATATTATATAAAATCTTATAGTTGAAAATGATAGGCAACTAAATGAACAAATGTTTGGTAAAATAGACATTGACCTAGTTAGTAACAAATTTATTTTTCTTCAATTAGATATCTAAATATGCATTACATAAAGAAACACATTTTATACATCAAATTTGGTGTTATACCTATATTAATATTATTGATGTTGAGTTCTAGTGTGAGCAGGGCCTACATACCAAACTTATAGGCCTAAAACAAGGTATGAAATGAGACTAGTTAAAAATTAACACCAACAAAATAAAAAATCTTTTTAAATTTAATTAATATTTATAATATTTCATTTTTTAAAAAATTATTAATTTATAAATATCAACAAATTCTTTATTCAAATAAAAATAAATATGTTATCAAAGATTGAACCATAAATCAACAATTTAATTCATTTACTCGACTAACACATATTCGTTAACCTTCCTCATATTTCTATTTATAATGTTAAATGATATGAAAATAAAAATAAAAATAAAATTAAATATGTTATCAAAGATTGAACCATAAATCAACAATTTAATTCATTTACTCGACTAACACATATTCGTCAACCTTCCTCATATTTCTATTTATAATGTTAAATAATATAAAAATAAATATTTAATATATCAATAGATTGCTTAAAGTGTTAGTAAATCAATATTGAAATAAAATTAACGTGTAAAGTTTATACTATGTGACATAAAATAACTAATATTTATTAATTACAACTAAAATTTTAAGACCTAAAATTTGTGAAGCCTTAGTTAGATGGGTCTCTCTTATCTTCCCTTGGTCGACCTTGAGTGATAGTGATTGTTATCATGTCGATTATAAATGGATGATTAGTATATATATAATATACGAGTCTTGGATTGTCTTATTTATTTTAACTATATGATATTTTATTCAATAAATAATATAGGAGTCTTGCTTCAACTTAGTAGAAAATAAATCTTATGTCAGGTCACGTTAAAAGACTGGGAAGACTCACTTCATAAAAATATTATTAGATATATATGAGAGTGTATTAGTCTTACATTGATTATAATTTAAAAATGTTAAATTTATAACATATGTGATTGATATAACAAAACCTTTAAATTTTGGGTGGACAACATTTTATATATTGATTCTCATTTAATCTTATTTTTAATATTTATCTGATCCAACAAAATATTTCAAATGAGTTTAGATAATAATTTATTTTTTTTGTAATCGATAATAATTTAATTGATTGAAATTATATTGTTCTGAAATAAAAAATATTGTTAAAAAGTTTGGTGGCTAAAATACAAACTTTTTAAATTATAATATTTATAAAAATGTTACAAATAATTTAAACTCTTTTTTTATAAAAAATATTAATTTTGATTCTTTTATTTTATCTCATTTAAAAAATTAATTATTTAATTTTAAGATAAGTTAGTGAAAAATGGAAATGAGATTAACAAAAATAAACTTTAAGTTGAAACGTCCAAAAATTGCAAGGTGATCTTATTCATCAAACATCTATTCTCCATATGAGATGTTTTCTTGGTTATCAACATGAGTTTAATCTTGAATCATCTTCTATCAACTCAACAAAACTTTACAACTTTAAATATTATTTAATCAAAAAAACTCTAGTGCATATCGTTATACCATTTTCAAAAGGTGGATATTATATTAGATAATTCAAGTTATGATATGAAATTATGAATGAAGTAAAAGTTGAAAGCAAGTAATTAAAATATCTTGGCGCAGAAAGAAAGAGTACTATAGTTTAGTGGTAGACAAGAGTAACAAAGAAAGGTGATTAAAGAAAGTGAAGTTAGAGGACACGATTAACTCGTGCGCTCACTACAAACCAAACAAGTTGTGTTGTGTTGTGTCCATATGTTTCGTACTCTTGGTGTCTGTTGGCAGAGATTAATTCACGTGCTGAAAATTTTAATGACTCACCGCACCATTTCTCTGACATATACTTTTGCTCACTGATTACATCACAACAAAGATTCCTTTTTTTCTCTTTATATAATTTTTTTATTATTGAAAATAAAATCCTTTGGGGGTTGAGATTTTCAAGTTTGATACTATTGTAAATTGTATTGATTTAATTAAATATTTTTTATTTTTAATATATTAAAATTTGAGGAGAGTATGAAATTTGTTGCTGACGAGGTGATGAATCATCTTTGGTGCTTAAGGTATGGTAGGGTGGGCTCACATCTAAAGGGAGACCCACCATTTTTTTATGAAAAGAAAAAAAAAAGTAAATTAAAGGATTTTTTTAGTGTGTAAATGTTTTATTTGGGTCAAATCTATTTGATAAGTGTGTAAAAGATATTTGTTTACTCTAAAGTAATTCAATAAAAAATAACTAAATGTCTTTATTAAATCAGCTCAAATGATAGTTATATAAGGACATCAGATATAGAGGCGCGAGTTTGAACTCGCGACATTTTACTTATTCATCTTTAAAGGTGAGAATCACCATTTATTATATGAAGTTGCGCAAAGTAAAGAGTATAATCTCAAGTATTTTGTAGGTTTTATAACGAATTCTAGGATTTAAAGATATTCTACGATTGTGATCAAAGCAAGTTTTTTGTCGATGATGGTCTAAACATCTCTGATTTATGATGATCCACATACCTCTTAGTAGGTTGAGAAGATAAGTCTGTGGTGGACATATTTATCTCGTATGTTAACAAACTCTTGTATCCAACTATCCATAGAGAATGACAAGCCACCTTATGTTGGCATTCCCTCGAAAGGGGGAGCTTTTATCAGGATTACTTGGTAATCAATCTAGTACACTATTTAATGGTTGAATGATAGAAAAACTCCGATTAACCCTTTAAAAAAATGTGTTTAATATATTGCACATCTTTAAAAATTAATTTTTCTAACCAAATAGATGAGTTTTCTATTGCTTTTCTAGAAATTAGGAGCAAAAAGAATGTGCGCCAAAGAAGAATGTAGCCCAAGGCCCAAAAATCACCAAGGATGTTTAATTGCAAAAGTCCGATCAATTGGGGCCACATGCAAATTAATTGGGTTGCATTCACGCTTCAATTTTCAAGTCAAACCAAATAGAAAATTCATCTCCAAGTCAACTAAATATGCGCATTAATAACCAACACGTGAAATCCTTTAAAATATCAGGACACAATCGATAGGAGCCTTAATCAAATTGATTGGACAAGAAAACTTTGAAAGATTTGGTTCTGATCTTTATTGGGCATATTGTTCATTGATCTTGTGCAAGTTTTACACGTCCAAAATCCCTAGAAGCTCTGGCATAAATAGGTAAACCTTTTTCAATCTTTTGCATATCTTATTTTCTCTCTCTCTCTCTCTCTCTCTCTCTATATATATATATATATATTGTTGTGTGTGTTACTTCAAAAATTCCATCATCATCAACATGGCACGTATGAGGCTAATATTTACTTCTATCAGTGATGATTTCATATCTCAACAACAAGAAGCATAATTCTTCCAAGACTTCACAAGCAGAATTGTTTGAGAATTCACGATTTGGATTTTGGAATATTTAGGGAATTTGAATGCTTCAAGATTGTTGAAGAGTTAAAATTATCCACAATCCTCTAAGAAAAATGTATCCATCATTGGTCATGATGTTTTTCTCAAACCTTTATTTCACTAATGGGTTAGTTTTCTATGAAGTAAGAAAACAGAAGATATCTCTATCTCAGGGAGAATTTGTAAACATCTTGGATCTTCCCCGTGAAGGACCTATTTTCAAGCCAGAAGAATAAGGTGGCAACTTTAACTTCAAGACTATTGCGACCTCGTTTTTGAAAAACTCAATATCCTTGACACTCTCTCCTTTCACTGTAGTTTCCATACTCCCTGACATTATACTAATACTATGTGACCAATCACATAATCTTCATGAGAAAAAGCAATTTAAGTCACCTAACGAGGTTTGATGTTGAAACTGTATGGATAATTGCAAATCGAAACAAACTAAGGAAGTGGAGTAATACAATACATATTGGAAAGCAAGAGAAAAAGATTATGATTACCGTATGGTAATTTGGTCACAAAAATCTTGGAACACACCAGATTTAACCTTGATAAAGAAGACTTCAAAGAAGATGTGAAAAAAATAGGAGAAGTAACTCTAGCAACAAGGATGTATAACTGAATCTAGAAGATTTCGACTATGACCTCCATGAACTACCCTCTGCTTAAGATTTTCTCAATAATATAATCAAGAGATTAAAGAGGACAAATCATAAGATCAACTTCCTGGATTTCCATTTTTCCCAAGACTTGAGACAACCACCTCCTTGATTATTCACTGATGATGATGAGGATGATGAAGAATAGTCTCACCTATGTGTCTTAGTCTTTAAGTGTGTTTGGTTTTAAGCCTTCTTTTGAATTTCTTTAGGTCTTGCAAATTCCATACTTTATGTACTTTGAATTATAATATAATTTTAATGAATGAAATGTTTGTTTTTCCCTTTCCTAAATGCTTTCTCTTTCTAAATGCTTATATGACAATGTGCTTGCATATTTAAATTTTTGCATTGCATCTTTACCCGACTTTTTGAATATGACAAAGGGGGAGAAATATACTTTCAAGAGGAGTAAAGTATACTCTCTACCCATATAAGGGGGAGTTTAATTACTTAGATTTTAATCTACCAGTTGTTTCTTTTACCACCTCCCAGAGAGATGTATTGTCATTATCAAAAACAGGAAGGTTGTGAATTATGTGTAAGTACGAAGTGCGTCTAAGAGGGGGGTGAATTAGGTTCTTAAATTTTTTTATCGATTTTTGATGATGTATGAATTAATTTTCTGGTTTATGGGGAAGTTATGGAAGATGTAAAGTGCAGAAAAATAAATGACACAAGGATATATCCTGGTTCCCCTCACAATCCGTGAGTACTCTAGTCCCCTTATGCAGTAAGATATTTCACTACTATTGGTAACTTATACACGACAAACCAAAGACCAAGAACAATCCTCTTGGACCAAGAACAATCTTCTTGGATTTTACACTAAGTCCACTGAGAGAACAATCTTCCCTTAATGACTTTCTTGTTTCCAACAATCCTGGACAAAACAAGTATTCAAACAAACAATCTTATTTTCAACAATTTTGAAAAATAAGATATGGATATAACAAGAACTTTTTGAATATATAAGTTTGTATAGGTATAAGACTTTAATCTAATGAATAAGGTCTTCTTCTCTTTCAAATATGAAAATTCACACTTGATATAAAACTTGAGTGCTCAAGAACTTTATTTAATGATTGTAATACGGTGAACTGACTTTATCAAAATGTTGCGGTAAGCAAGAGTCGCCACCGACTTTTATTTTATCCAAATATCAGAAAGGCTAAAAGAACAGAAAAAACCTTTAGAAGAAATTTTGAGTTCGGGGGGTAATTTATGCAAAGGGAAGGTGTAAGGCACCCTTTGCATCCATGGTTATCCATGGGCTCTTAATTTCTTTGCTCGTTTGAAAAGAAATGTAGAAGAAGAGAATACGGACTTTAGCTCGTAAATGAGCGTAGCCTTATTGAAGGTTTATGAAAAATTGTAAGAAAAAGATTTAAACCAGAGCAAGGCAATTAGGAGCAATTACCTTAATGTTTGTAGAAAAAAATCTTTTAGCCTTTCAAGGTGAAAGAGTCTATCCATGCCATAAGAGGGCATGAAGTCTTTCGTTTGGATGTTTACGGGTCATCGAGTTATCGTTCGCCATAAGACTGTCCCAGGCCATAGAGAGGCAGGTAGTCTAAGGGAAGGATCTGAATAGCCTTTCGTTTAGGCAACCAGAGGATACCTCAGCCCTTTCGTAGGCAACCAGAGGATACCTCAGCCCTTCGAAGGCAGCATCATTAGGGACTTATGATCTTTGCATTAGTCGAGGCAACATGGCTGAGGCATCCTCGTATTCGAGGGACATGGCTATTCTGCAAAAAAACACAAGGCAACAGGCAACAGGCAACGAGAGAGGTTACCAAAAAAGAGTGCGTGGGTGCAACAATCATGTGATTAATTCAGAGATTATCTTATAATTAATTATTCTAAATTCAATTCATAGTTACCACTCCCTAGGATTATTAACCACAACAATTAATATGGGGAAGGGGAAAAAGAAACCAGCGGATCAATAGTGCAATAGGTCTAACACAAGTAATAATTATAAAAAGGTAAATGGTTTTAGGGTTACCGACTATTGAGCTTTGGCGGTTGGCTAACCGTGAAAGATTGGAAAAGGAAAAATAAACACGAAGGGGTGAGTGTATTATCAATTCAAATGACAATTAAGGGTAAACCTAATTTGATAAAAGAGGGCAAAATAGATACTTAAACATAAAATAAGACTTAGCTTTTGATTTGATCTGATATGGTTCGTAGTCGGAGGTAGCCTCGAGGTTAACCCTGAAAAAGGAGCAAAAATAGGCAAGATACGTGAGTGCAAAAGAGTCCATTGACTTTCGAGGTTTTAACCCTAATAACAATTTTATAATGCAAATAAATATTTAAATGATAAAAATAAAAAAAGGATAAAGTTGGGACTTAGCTTCGTAAGAGGCGTGGCACGTTGTCGGAAGGTGTCTGGTGATTACCCTGAAAAACTGCACAATAAGAGAAAAATTTTCAGTGTAGGAGTGATCTTTGAAAAAAACCTCATTAGGACACAAATTGACTAAGTTTAATAGAATAAATAAAATCGAATTAATTAATTATTGGTTTTCAACCTAATTAATCCTAATTTATTTATCTAATTACTTAACCTAATTATTTAAATTAATTAATCAAATCTAAGTTGTTTTCTTAAAATTAAATTCTAATTTAAATCATTTAATTAAAATTAAAACCTAATTAACACTTATTTTAACTAAAATTATATTTACAAATTAAAGATAATAAAACTAAAAAGGTTTAAGAGAATTCATGATTCAAAAAGAAGAAATAGTTTTTTTTATTGTATATAAAAACAATAATTAAAAGCTAATTATAAATAAAGAAAATAAATAAATAAATAAAATTAAAGAAAAAGTTAAAAAACTTAGCGTAGGAATCAGGTATGGCAAGCCTGTGATGGTTCATGGTGGATAAGCGTCATCAGAGGCGTTGGATCCAGCCGTACTGGGCATCTGACGGTGATGATGAAGAGGCGCACCATAGGCGTGTTGATGGTGTAACACTGAATCTATACAGAAGAACTCCTTGTTAACCCACAATCCTTTGTTTACCAACACGCATCTCTTACAAACTGTGCTATTTATCCATTGCTGCCAATTATATACGAGAATAACATAATATACATAATCAAATATTTTCAGAAATTCAAACCAAAAATACGCGCCCTCTCCTTCTTCTTCTTCGCTGGTTTTCTGAGTTTTGTTTGCTACGAATCAGACGCGATTTTGCTACGACGTTCATCCATGGCCAATTCCTGCAAATCCTAAACTCGTAATACAAACATGATAAATCATAACCAAGGCCCCATAATGACTATAAGTGACATTACGGATTCAACCGAATAATCAATTTGGCCTAAAATCACACCTACACGAAACCCCTATTTGAGGACCACAGAACCCTAACAATGGCAACACGCAAAAACCATGCTCAAACCTCACCAAACTATCCAGAAACCACATTGACATTCATACAAACATGAACACATAATCAAAACATGATGAACATACATAAAGTGCCAGAATCGAAACCAAAATTTAACAGCGCAAACCGTGAGTAAAGGGAGTGAGATTCTGGGCGCTTCGACTTGAGGGAACGAATGGAATTCCTTCACTGATGTCCCAGGAGTATGTCTGAATCTTCAGAGCGCCTTGATTCAAGCTTTAAATCCGAAATCGACCTTGACCTTCTTTGAGATTTTTCAAGAGAAGTTAGGGCTTTTAGACTGCAGAAATTCGTCCCCCAACCCTTATGAATACCTTTTATACTTATAGTGCAAGGTATTAGGTTATCAAAATTGGTTTAAATCTTCTTGAATTAAGCATTGGAGATTTGATTGAAATATGGTTTTAAAGACTTCCAAATTTGGCTCAAATTGCTTCAATCTCTTCCAATTCACCTATGCACGAATTTGGATTGTAAATATGCCATAAATGATGATTGGAATTGGTTGATAATCAAACTTTAAATCAAATCTCTTCACAATTTTTTCAAATCTTTGATTTCCATCCTTTTTTAATGAATAAAAATTCATTAAAAAATCAAATAATAATTAAAAATTCGTGGCATTCATATTGGAACTTCTAGATGACTTGTATGGCAAGATTGAATCTTAAAATCATGGGCCTATTTGCAAAAAAAATCATTTGGAAGCCTTTTATTTCACATTTTTTCCTTTAAAATTGTCCAACTTTGACAAGGCATATCTCCCTCAATTTTTAAGGTATGGAAGAGTTCTAGGACTTTTTGGAAACCTCAAGATGTCCTCTACAAGCCACTTTGGAAGAATTTTTTCATTTGAAGAATTTATCTTGATGATATGGGCTTTGACAAAAAACTGCTTTTGGTTGACTTTTGAAAAGAACCTATAATGTTTTGATGGAGAGTTGAAGTTACAGCATTTGCCCCATGTATCCAAGGACGTCCAAGTAGACAGGAGTAGGCGGGACGAATATCCATCACATTGAACACAGTATTGAAAGTCTGGGAACCTACTCTGATCGGGAGCTCAACCTCGCCATATACAATACTCATTGTACCATCGAAAGCTTTTACTATCATATCACTGGATTTCAGCTCAATTCCGTCAACATTGAGTTTTTCCAGCACCAACTTGGTTAGTACATTCAGAGACGAAACATTGTCAACCAGTATATGAGCCAGAGTGGTGCCCCCACATTCAATGGAGATGTGTAGCGCCTTGTTGTGGTTCTTTCCGCTGGGACTCAGATCAGCATCAGAAAAACCAAGGTAATTGTCTGTCGTCAGGTTTGCAATACAATTCTCGAGTTGAGTGACAGAAATCTCTTGTGGCACATGAGCAGCCTCTAGAAACTTTATCATAGCTTTGGCATGAGCCTTGGAACAACTTAAGAGTGACAGCATAGAGATCTTGGAAGGAGTATGCCCCATCTGTTCAACAATGTCATAATCACTCTTGCGGATGATCTTCAGGAACTCATTTGCTTCTTCAGGGGATGAATGTTCAGTAACAGTCTCGGCTAGGGTCTGGACAGGTTCTTTACCTCGAGTATCAGCATTTGGAGTGATAGTAACAGCAGGTGAAGCAGTGTTCGGAGAGATTTTCGGAGAAAACACCCTTCCACTTCTTGTCACTTTACTAGTTCTAGCAATATTACCCACGTCGGGATTGGCGTCTTCAGAAACTTTGTCAGCTGTGAGTTCTTGCTTAACTCCTTGGATATAGACCTCGGCACCATAGTTCCACGGGATAGCCTTGTCAGAAGAATACGGAACCGGACCAGGTTTAGTGATGATGATAGGAGCCACGCGGGGCTCAGCAAAAATCTCGAAGGGAGCCTTAGTAGGGATCTTTAATGGAGCTTTTGAAATTACAGATACATCTTCAATTTTCAAGCCACAAGAGAAACCTTCGCACAAATCTTCAACAGAAGGAGTCTTCTCAAATCTGATAGTGCCACGATCCATCCAGCCTTGAATACCTCTTTTCAAATTCTCACAACCATTAGGTAGGGATGCACAGTAATAACAACCTGGGTCGCAACCTGGAAATAAACCAGCTCGCAGCAGCTTTCTCTTGATGTCAGGGAGAGGAGTTGACATATCTCTCACATCATAGACATGGATTGTGTCTATGATAGCATTAACAGTCTTGTCGTGCTTCGGCATGGGAGCAGTAATGACATTAGGAGTCTCTGGAGCATCGAACTCGATTTCACCAGCTTCTATCATGTCTTGGACTTTGTTCTTCAGGGCCCAATAGTTGTCTGCATGGTGCCCAGGAGCATTGGAATGATAAGCACATGTGGCTTTGGGATCATAAGTTGGATTTGCAGTGTTGACAAATTTTGGAGGATCCTTCGGGGTGACCAAGTTAGCCTTCAATAGATGTTGTAGGGCTTGAGACAAAGGCATGTTGATGGGAGTGAATTGTCTTCTTGGTCTGTCTGTCTTGCGCTGATACCCTTGTCTAGGAGCTTGCTGAGATGTTGGTGTAGAGATGAGGACAACTCCAATATATTGATTCTGATCATTCTTATTGCGGCCCCCACTGACTATGAACAGCATTAGACTCCTTTCTTCCATGATAGGGCTTCTTTGCAGTACCAGAAGATGTGCCTACTTGGATCTTCCCACTTCGAATACCACTCTCCACGCGTTCTCCAGTCATTATGAGATTAGTGAAACCAGATGAGGAACTACCCAGCAAGTGACTATAGAACGGCCCAGTTAGCATGCCCATGAACATGTCCACCAACTCCCTATCAGTCAAGGAAGGTTGGACTCTTCCAGCTAGATCTCTCCACTTTTGCGCATACTCCTTGAAACTTTCCTTAGGTCCCATATACATGCTTTGTAGTTGCATGCGAGTTGGTCTCAGGTCAGAATTATATTCGTATTGCCTGAAGAAAGCAGTAGCCATATCCTCCCATATGCGAATATTGGCATTCTCCAGCTGATAATACCATTCTAGTTGAGTCCCAAACAAACTCTCTTGGAAGAAATGAATCCACAGTCTTTTGTCTTCAGTATGAGGTTGGATCTTCCTCACATATGATCTTAGATGCATCTTGGGGCAAGAGACTCTATCATACTTAGCAAAAGTCGGAATCTTGAATTTGGGGGGAATGACGACTCCAGGGATGAGCCCTAGTTCCTCAAAATCAAGCCCAGGTACCTTCTGAATTTCCATATTTCTTAGACGCTCCTCTAGTAACCTATACTTCTCATCAACATAGTCTTCGTCATGGAAATAGTCTCCCTCATCATCCTCTTGGTTAGCAGAACCTCCATTGCTTGCAGCGTTGGTCTCCATACTAGCATCATCATCCTCTTCTTCTTTCTTGGGAATTTCAGCTTCTTCAGGCTTTTTGAGAGGGCCTTTGAATCTTCTTCCAAGATTGAGAACACCTTTGGGTTTCTTGGTCTTCTTCTCCTTCTTAGTCAGAAGAGCTTTCAGTTCATCTTGCCCCCTGGACAAGTTCAGGATCAAGTCTTGAAATTCAGCATTCTGAGTTTGGAGATTCTTGACAGTTTGTTCAAGATCCATTTTCTCACTAAAATAAACAGCGGAAAGATGAAGTATTTGCTTTATAAAACCTGTGATGTAATGTTTATGAATGGTATGATTATGCATATGCAATGTTTTCAAGGACCTTGAAATTTAAATTTGTTTAAACAAAAGAAAAGAAACAAATTTTATTAGTAATAATTAAATTGTACTTAAATATGGTTCTTTGCCATTTTTAGGCTTACAAAAGAAAACAAATAAATAATAAACAACTAGAAATAATAATAATAAAATAAACTTCTTCAAGTTTCCCATGGATGCTTTCTCTTTGATCCGATGAAGTTGTTGATGCCTTGCTCCGCATGAAGTAGTTTCGTGAGCTCTAACACTTGCTTTTCTTTTGCACGGAATTGAGCTTCAAAAGTATCCCTTTCTTCTTTCAATTGAACCTTTTCTTCACATTCAGGTTCAACAATCACAGGTCTAACATAGGGATATGGCATGATAAAACGTTGAGCGCGAGTGCGCACCCATCTGAGATAAGGCTCTGAAGGAAGGGAGTTCTTTTGCCCCCAACTCTTTCTATCGACCTTGTACACTTTGTTCTAAGCGCGTATGAACTCTCGACGTTGGTTTTGAACATCTTCTTCATAGTTGAAAACAACCCCTTCAATAATCAAGTGATGAGGACCATCTCTGCGAGCATAGCCAAACTGTCGTAGGGCCAATGAAGGGTTGTAGGTAATTCCCCCTCTAATGCCAAGGAGTGGCACATTAGGAAACTTCCCACAATGATCAATAATAGTGACGTACTCCTGAGATATGACGTGCCAACGGATATCAGAATGAGAAAGTGACATAATCCTTTGGGACCATTGCATCTTTTGATCATTTCTTACTACTGAACGAGGAAGGTGCGAAATAAACCACCTAGCTAGCAAAGGTGTGCAACACATAAGAGTTCCTCGCTTCTTCATGATGCGGGAGTGCAGAGAGTGTAGAATATCTCCAAGTAATGCAGGTACCAGATTGTGAGTCAAGAAGATCTTAATTGCATGCACATCAATGAATTGATCAGGATTAAGAAACAACACCAAACCATATATCAATAAGGCCAGAATATCTTCAAATGCATGGTAACTCATGGCTTTCAGGAATTGTCGAGCTTTCCCAAATAAGAATTTGGCCGAGAGACCTTCGACCCCATTCTTGGTGTCCCAGTTGGAAGCAATGTCTGATCTCTTTAGGTGTAGCACAGCAGCAATAGTCTCAGGTTTTGGAGTGCTCTCCAAACCAGTGAAGGGTAACTGATCAGAGATGGGTATACCAAGTAAATCCTAGAACTCCTCCAAGGTAGGTACCAACTAATAATCTGGAAAAGTAAAGCAATGATGCTCGGGATCGAAGAATTGGCATAAGACTCTCATCATATCTTCTTCAAATGGAGAGGTGACCAGTCGGAGTAGATAACCATGTCTTTCAGCAAACTTAGAATCTCCAGGAACTTCTAAGGCAAGCTCCTTGAGCTCAGAAGGTATCCCCACGAAGTTGAGTCGTACATAATCCCTAGTAGCAAAAGCCATGTCCTATAAAACAGTACAAAGATAAATTTCTTGGTCCTTGAAATCGTTAGTGGATATGATATGCCATGATGTCATGATGTCATGATGCCAAGTAGATAATAACCACAAACAAGTCACACAATTGCCTTAAGGGTAGGCTTGCATGAAGTCCATAGGTATATACCCTCCTTCATTTTGTTTAGTTGGTTCAACCTGTCTTAAAAAGTAACCGAGTTCTATGGTGCTCATATCCCTGATCTTTCTCGTGGGCATTGTCTCAACATAGCGCTCAATCGGCCAGCCAAAAGCATCCCTAGAGTCCAATCTCAATGAGTGTAGCATCGAGTATCAACCGGCTTCAGTCAGGAATCCAAAGCCAGCCATCTTGCTACTTCTTATAAGTCAAAGTTAAGTTCAACTAAGGTTCTAAAGGCGAATTAGTGCTTATGACACCATGCGGTAGCCAAATGTCTCCTCGATCAGATTCAAGGGCCATCAGGACAAATCAAAGCGTCGCACTAACGGTGGCTACCAGTTCAACCATAACGATACATGTCGTACAGCCTCCCTGGTCTCATGCCACATACTTAAGGTACACTAGATCCGGGTGTAGGATCTTTCACACAGCAGAATACCCAAAACAGCCTTGAAAATTAAAGCAAGCAAAACAAACAATAGAAAACATTTTAAAGTGAATCCTAAGCTTTTAAGGTAACCCCTCTTTTTAATCGAAAATCCCCGGCAGAGTCGCCAGTTCTGTAATACGGTGAACTGACTTTTTATCGAAATGTGCGGTTAAGCAAGAGTCGCCACCGACTTTTATTTTATCCAAATTAAATAGAAAGGCTAAAAGAAGAGGAAAAACCTTTTAAATAAAAACTGAGTTCGGGGGGTAATTATGCAAAGGGAAGGTGTAAGACACCCTTTGCATCCATGGTTATCCATGGGCTCTTAATTGCTTTGCTCGTTTGGAAAAGAAATGTAGAAGAAGAAACAAGGACTTTAGCTCGTAAATGAGCGTAGCCTTGATAGTGTTTAGAAAATAGAGCAGAAAAATATTTTTAGAGCAAGGCAGTTAGGAGCAATTACCTGGTTAGATGAAAAATGTTCTTTATGTAAATACAAGATCACACTCACAAAGGTGTTTTTGATACATGGCAAACTCCACAAGCAAACAAGCAACAAGGCACAAGCAGAAGAACTCAAAGAAAAGCAACCACTGGTCACTCAAGACAGAGCAGGTCGACCCACTATACATATAGGTCGACTCATGACAAGTAAAACAAGAAGAACTCAGAAAAACAGCAGTCAGGTCGACCTACTCCCAACCCAGGTCGACCTAAAGTGGAGAAATTTACACATCCTTCTGACAGGTCGACCTACACAACAACTAGGTCGACCTAAACTGAGGAAAAGTCCCCAAAACGTATCTGAAGAGGATTCTGGTCGACCTACTTCCTTAACAGGTCGACCTAACTGGGAACAAATGTTGTTCAAAGCAAATGCAGCTCTGTTAGGTCGACCTAAGCATTACAAGAGGTCGACCTATCTGATCAAAACTGCCAAAATTCCTGGTTTTCTCTGCTCCAACTGATTAGCTCTCATATATATTGTCCAAGGTTCATTATTGCAGTTTTTTTTCAACACCAACAACTGAAAGATACACAAATGCTTCTCATCTTCGTTCTTCATCATCTCCAACACAATTACACATAATCATTCTTGTGTTGAGGGTTAGTGATCGAGTTCGATAACGTCCATGGAACGGAATTGAAGATTCCTAGTGGGTGAAGATTTGTGGGGTTTTTGGTGAATAAAATCTGAGGGTTTTGTCCTCCAAGATTGGTAAATTTTGAGGGTTTTTATCAAGAAGCTTCATCAAGGATCCAGCTGAGTGTGAAGATTGAAGAACAAGTGTTCAAGCAATTCAAGACACTGCAGAAAGGGATCAAAGTGAAGCTCTTGGAAGACCTTAATCTGGCTCAAGATTAAGGGGGAAGAAGATTCAAAGGATCGACAAATTTGGTTTATTGTTTATCGCTTTGTTATCTTCTTTGTATAAACTGCTTTCAACATTAATGGAAGATTTCCCAATTTTAGTTTGGAATTGGGGGCAGACGTAGTCGTAGCGAGGACGATCGACGAACTGCCTAAACAAATATCGTGTTCTTGTCGCTTTTATCTTTTCATTTACGTTCTGTTCATATTTGGTTATAATTGCAAATTGATCAACGATTCGAGTGTTAAACTTATGAATTAAGAACTAGCATAAACATCACAATTCATCACACATTGAATCACCATCAATTTGATCATTATCACCAAGTGCTTGTGTTTTTGTTTCTTTCACTATTACTGCATTGCAATTCAAAGTCTATCAAATCAGAACTTAATCGATTTTCTATAGTAAAACATATTGATTCGATAACATATCATTTCATCGTTAATCTCAATTATCTTGTGGTTTTGTCACATATACGACCCTTGCAATCACGGTCCGGAATAGACGCAAGTCGATTCAGAACCGCTTTCGCCTTAGTTCGAAATAATTCCGAAAAACTCTGAGAGATCTATTCACCCCCCTCTAGATCCTTAGGCCAACGTCTAACAAGTGGCATCAAGAGCTCTGGTTTATTCCGTGCTACGTGAAACACTTATTGGAAAGATGGCTTCCGGACCTAAAAGGGCTCACAATAGAGCTCCAGTTTTCAACGGTGAAAACTATGGCTATTGGAAGGATTGTATGTGTGTTCACATCAATGCAATTGATAGGAACATCTGGACAGCTATTGTCAATGGTCCCTTTCAGATCACCATGACAAATGCAGCTGGTGCAGTTGTTCCAAAACCAGAAAATACTTGGGATGCTGAAGATGAAAAGAGATATGGATACGATTGGAAAGCGAGAAACATTCTAATCTCAGCTCTAGGAGTTGGTGAATACTATCGCGTTTCCCATTGTAGATCCGCTAAAGCTATGTGGGACACATTGCAAGTTGCCCACGAGGGAACGGATGATGTCAAACTAGCTAGAATCAATACGTTAACTCAAGAGTTTGAACTTTTCCACATGGAAGATGGTGAATCCATCGAAAACATGCAGAAGAGATTCGTTCACCTGAAAACTTGTTTAAATTCTCTTGATAGACCTGTTTCCAATGCAGTTGCTACTAACAAAATCTTAAGATGTTTGAACAGGGAATGGCAACCCAAGGTTACAGCAATAAAGGAAGCAAATGATCTAAACACCTTAGACATTACCACTCTTTTTGGTAAACTAGAGGAACATGAACAACATCTTAAATGCCTTGACATGCATGAGAAAAGAGCAAAGAAAGAGAAGAACATGGAGAAAGAGGTAGAGAAGAAGTCAATAGCTCTAAAAGCTTCAAGCTCCAAGACCTCAAGACAAGAGTTAGAGGATAGTGATACAAGTGATGATGAAGACTCTGATGATGAGGAAATGGGACTGTTTGTGCGAAGATACAACAAATACCTAAAGAAAAATGGAGCAAAACATTCCGACAAAGGCTTGATCAACTATAGAAAGCAATCAAACAAGCTCAAACAAGATGACAACAATAAAGGAAAATTCAAAGGGCCTTGCTTTAATTGTGGCAAAGTCGGTCACTACAAACCGGATTGTCCCTACCTTAAGAAGGAAAAAGAGAAGAACCAAAGCAAAGGTCATAACAAATCTAGAAGAGCCTACATAGCATGGGAAAGTGATTCATCTAGTGAAAGCTCATCAAGCGATGAAGAAGAATCAGCAAACTTATGCCTTATGGCTCATCAACACAAGAAAAAGAAACTTGTAAGTCATCTTAAACCTGAACTCATAGATAAGGTATCTCATTCTCAACTAAAACTTGCTTTTGAAGAATTACATAGAGATGCAATTGAAGCTTTCAAACTTTTGGCCTCAAATAAGAAAATCTTTTCATATCTTGAATCAAAAGTTGAGAAAACCGAAAAGGATATGGAAGCTTTAAAACAATCTATGCTAGACATTCAAAAGGATAAAGTTGAGATAGATCCTACATCATGGTTTGGTTGTGAGACATGTCATATTTGGCAAAAAGAAGTAAGAGATCTAAAAGCCAAATTAGACAAGGCTCTACAACCAAAAGTGACTTTTGCGGTTGATCCAAATAAGTTCAAAAGGTCGTATACTCCTTTATATAGCAAATATACTTTTGTTGCAAAAAGGGTCATACCATTGAAAAATGCAAATTTAGGAGGATTTTGGTTCCTAAAGGAGTATTTCAATGGTTGCCTAAGAGCAACAAATTATGTACTCACTACCAAGGACCCAATGAAAATTGGGGACCTCCATTTCTAAATTAATTTTGCAGGAAAAGTGTCTTGACATTGCCGAAAGGTTGTGGTTCCTTGATAGCGGATGTTCAAGACACATGACTGGAGACATATCTCTTTTCGTTGAGTTTCACGCAAAGAAAAAGGGGTATGTCACCTACGGAGATAACAATAGGGGAGCCATACTTGGTAAAGGAAGTGTAGGTAACCCTTCTACCATAACTATAACTGATGTACTGCTAGTAGAAGGTCTTAAGCATAATCTCTTAAGTATAAGTCAATTGTGCGACAAAGATTTTAAAGTAACGTTTACAAATTCTGGCTGCACAATAGAACATACTAAGAAAAGAGACATTATGTTTAATGGCTTAAGAGTGAACAACATCTATATGCTAAACTTGGATGAAGTATCTAAATCTAGTACCAAGTGTCTAATTGCTCTAGGCGAAGACTCATGGCTTTGGCATAGACGTCTCGCCCACATAAATTTTGACTTACTTAACAAGGTTGTCACAAAAGACTTAGTAATCGGCTTACCTAAAATGAAGTTTTCAAAAGATCATCTATGTGATGCTTGTCAAAAGGGAAAGCAAACAAAAATCTCTTTTAAATCAAAGAACGTGGTTTCAACATCACGCCCTCTTGAACTCCTTCACATGGATCTCTTTGGCCCTTCAAGGACTAAAAGCATAGGTGGAAACATATATGGTTTTGTCATTGTCGATGATTACTCTAGATTTTGTTGGACAATCTTTCTACCTAGTAAGGATCAAACTTTTCCAGCTTTCACGCAATTTGCAAGATTATGTCAGAACAAAATGAACACCAAAATAGTTGCAATACGAAGTGATCACGGTGGAGAGTTTGAAAACTATCTTTTTGAAAAATACTGTGATAAACACGGAATTGAGCATAACTTTTCAGATCCTAGAACACCACAACAAAACGGTGTGGTTGAACGTAAAAAACGTTTTCTAGAGGAGTTGGCAAGAACAATGCTGAATGAGGGTAGTCTACCTAAGTATTTCTGGGCTGACGCGATTAGCACCGCGTGTTATGTTTTGAATAGGATAACAATACGTCCTATACTAAACAAAACTCCATACGAATTACTAAAGGGTAGAAAACCAAATGTATCTCATCTCCATGTATTCGGTTGTAAGTGTTTTGTATTGAACAATGGTAAGGATAATCTTGGTAAATTCGATGCTAAAGCTGACGAGGGCATTTTCCTTGGTTACTCACATTCTAGCAAAGCATATCGGATATATAATAAAAGATTACTTATAGTAGAAGAGTCAGTACACGTGTCTTTTGATGAATCTTATACAAAATATGTCGAGAAAGGTCTTTCGTTTAATGGTGCAGGTCCATCCACTGAAGATATTGTCAAAGATAAGGAAGACGAAAATGAAAATATTGTAAAGAAAGATGCTGAGAAAGAGAAAGATGAGTCTCATGATGAAAATGAAAAAGAGAGCATCTCAAACAATGAAGAACTTCCTAAGGCCTGGACAAATGTGAAAGACCATCCAATTGACAACATAATAGGAGACATCTCAAAGGGCGTTACAACACGCTCAAAGATAAGTAACTTCTGTCATCATTTTGCTTTCGTTTCACAGTTTGAGCCGAAAAACGCTAAGGACGCATTACTTGATGAGCATTGGCTAATGGCCATGCAAGAAGAATTAAACCAATTTAAACGGAATGATGTTTGGGACTTAGTCCCTCATCCGGGAGATCATCAAGTAATCGGCACTAGATAGGTTTTTCGTAACAAACTTGATGAAAACGGCGTTATTACTAGAAACAAAGCTAGATTAGTTGCCCAAGGTTACAATCAAGAGGAAGGTATTGATTATGAAGAGACATACGCTCCCGTAGCACGTCTCGAAGCTATTCGCCTCTTACTTGCCTATGCTTGTTCAAAAGACTTCAAACTATTCCAAATGGGTGTTAAAAGTGCCTTTCTCAATGGCTATATAAATGAAGAAGTCTATGTTGCTCAGCCACCCGGCTTTGAGAATTACATGCATCCAACTCATGTTTATAAGCTGAAACGTGCTCTATACGGTCTTAAACAAGCCCCTCGGGCTTGGTACGAACCTTTGAGCAAATTCCTTCTTAGCCAAGGGTACTCTAGGGGTAAAGTTGATACTACTCTCTTTATTAAAAGAAAAGATAAAGATGTACTCTTAGTCGAAGTTTATGTAGATGATATTATATTTGGGTCGACTAATGCAAAACTTGTCAAAGAATTTTCTAAGCTTATGCAGAGTGAATTTGAGATGAGTCTCATGGGTGAGCTAAACTTCTTCCTTGGCCTACAAATCAAGCAACTCAGTCATGGAACGTTTGTAAGTCAAACTAAATACTGCACAGAGCTGCTCAAAAGATTTGGAATGAGTGAAGCGAAGGAGATTGACACACCTATGGCAACAAATACTAACCTAGACAAAGATGAGAAAGGTAAAGAGGTTGATGTAAAATTGTACCGAGGCATGATAGGTTCACTATTGTACCTTACTGCCTCAAGACCAGATATCATGTTTAGTGTGTGTATGTGTGCAAGATATCAATCTTGTCCAAAAGAATCTAACTTAAAAGCTGTCAAAAGAATTCTGCGATATCTACGTGGTACTCCTACATATGGCCTATGGTATCCGAAGGGAAATGAGTGTTATTTGGTAGGATTCTCCGACTCAGATTTTGCTGGCTGCAAATCCGATAGAAAGAGCACCAGTGGAACATGTCATCTATTCTCAAATTCATTGATAAGTTGGCATAACAAGAAACAAGTATCGGTTGCATTATCTACTGCTGAGGCAGAATATGTAGTTGCCAGAAGCTGCTGTGCGCAGATATTATGGCTCAAGCAACAACTTATTGACTTTGGTATTAAGCTTGATCGTATACCTATCATGTGCGATAACACAAGTGCCATAAACTTGAGTAAAAATCCTGTCCTACACTCACGAACCAAGCATATTGAAATAAGGCATCACTTCCTAAGAGATCATGTAGAGAAAGGAGACGTCATATTTGAACATGTAGAGAGCAAGAAGCAACTAGCTGACATCTTCACCAAACCTCTAGCAACAGAGAAATAGTTCAACATTCGTAGGGAATTAGGGATACTCGATATGTCTAATTTGGGCTAATTACATTTGTTTCTCTTAAGTTTATTCCTTTACTTTATATATATATATATATATATGTATATATTGATTATTCTCAAGCTAACATTTCTCTAAGTGTAAAAGGTAGTTCTTCATCAAGCCAGTAATCATTCCACATTACCTAAAGGCCTCCACTAAACGGGGACACCTACATATTGAGAATGCGGTAACATGGTTGTTGTTCGCTTCCAAAAATATCATTGATGCTATAATATGCTATCAATTAACATGCTTATAGTGACTTCATACATATATCTGTCTTACTCATGTATGTGTTTCATCTCTAATCATAGCATATCATATTCTAAACATACAAGCAAATAACTAGGCTTAAACACATCATATATAGAGCATTTTTACAAATATTTGTAATTTAGATCGACCTAGTCTGCCTCTGAGTCGACCTACACAAGTCATTTTTCAACATATAAGCTAAAATGCCCAGTTACGTCGACCTACCCTCCTTTTAGGTCGACCTAATCTGCAATTTTTTTTTAGGCTTCTCTGTTAGGTCGACCCAGCCCTAAATTAGGTCGACCTACTGCTACAAATATTTCCCAAATTGGGTCTGTTGGTCGACCCGACCCATACCCACTCATACATAATCATCTCTTTTACCTAATTTTGCTCATTTGCATACCATTTGTACGGCCAACCCTAATTCCTCAAGAGCATACTCTGTCACAAATCTCCTCTCTTACTCTCCTACTCAACAATCATGCCTCCAAAATCAAGAAAGGGAAAGGAAGTTTCTACTCGTTCATCTTCTCAACCGGTAAGTGCTCTTGTTCATCCTGACTGTAGGGAAAATTTTGAGAAGTGGCAGATGAAACGAAAAATTGTTAAGCAGTATACCTATGATCCAAATCTTGTCAAAAATATGCATATCCCCGATGTCGCTGATCTGATTGAACATCAAAATATTCATCCCTTAGTGCAATGTGATACTCCATACTGTGAAAATACTGTCAGGGCTTTCTATGCAGAATTTACAAAAGGGGATGGTTGTAATTTCCGATTCAAAATGGGTTCTAGATCGTATGTTGTTGACAAACGGGCTTGGATAAGCATCTTTGGTCTCAAAATTGTAGGCGATGAATTCTGTATGGAAGACGGGGATGTACCGGGAAACTATGACCATGTGGCCTACATGAAATCTATCCTCAAAGACCCTTCCGTCTTTGACAAACCAAATGAAACAATAACAGCCGGTCACCTAAAGCGAGATGCTAGGCTCCTAAATTGGGTCATCTCAAGAATCATTCGACCAAGAGCAGGAGGGTACTCAAGAATCGAACGGAATGAAGTTGTGCTCATGTATCTGCTGCAAAACAGAACGCGTGTACATTGGCCTTACTTTCTAGCTGCAAAGTTTCATGAGGTCCAACAGAAAACTACCGCCCTGTGTTATAGATCAATAATTCAGACAATTGTCAACCATTTCGGCATGAGGCTTGATCACTTGCACTACATCAGCATGCAACAATCTCAAGAATTCTCACAAACAACCTTGACCCTTATGGGATACCATTGGAATCAAGTTAGGAAAACCTACTATCTCATTCAAAAGGGAACCGGGAAGGTTATTTACAACTATGATGATCCCACAGAGTTTGGAAACATTGCAGGTAATGAAGAAGAAGGATTTGATCAAGACAATGCAAATGATGATGATCACCATATGGAAGATGTTGCACAAGATCCGGATGCAAATTGGAGATATGTTCCTCCTCAACAAGAGGATATCCCTTGGGGATATATAGCTCCACCTCCGCCGGATCAAACCAACATCATATCCATGTTAGAGAATATGCAACTCCTACAACAACAGCACTTCGACACACAGCAGCTCCAATTCCAACAAATGCAACAGCTTCAACAAGACCGCTATGACGAACAACAACGCCAATATCAATCGTTATATGGCTTGGTTCAGGACCACAAAGCTGACTTTGAAACATTTGCATCCAACTCCACTTTAAGACAGAATCAATATGAGGAAACTGTCATACCCCAATTTTTGACCTAAGATACCACCTCATATCATAGCATATGCATCATTTGCATCTCTAACAAATTGCATAGCTTGTGTTTGCTACTTGTGACTCAGCAGGGTTTAATCAAGAAATCACTCATCAGTACAAGCAACAATCAATTAGGGTTTTGTTCCCCCTTCATTTCAAATGAATCATCTTCATCAACAGTCAACATTTGGTCCTCAAAGGTTCATTTCAACAAGCTCAGGGACTTTGAATCAACCAGATTAGGGTTTTGACTGAAGACAGTATACTCCTGACTTTTGCTCAGGATTTGACCTAATGACTTAGGACATGACCTCAAGACCCCAAGTACATCATTTTGACCTAATCTATTGACTCAAGACATCTCCAACACAGGGACTGATCAACAGTGAAATTTCAAATCATCAGATTAGGGTTTTTGAACTATCAGGGACTGAAATCAGGGATCACATTTGGGAAACCCTAGAAATCCCCAGGAAGTCAATCAAAGGTTTCAATCATCTTCAAATAATCCCTATGACAAAATCCAATGGAAATTACATCTCAATTCAAGATCCACAGTCATCAATTTCATCGGGTCGACAATTAGGGTTTTTGACCTAATTCACCTGAACCACTGACTTTTTAATCAGAACATGATGCCACAACTTAAACCATGCCTTAAGGTCCTCCAATACCTCAATATTATCCATTCATACAATTCATTTGGTAAGAATAGCCTGGTTCATTTGAAATCTCCAGAAACGCGATCCGTCTGAAAAAGTCAACTGTACAAGATCACCATTGACTTTTTGGAATTTTGGTCAACCATGACTTTTGAAGTTTCAAATCATCAATATATGATATATGAAGTCATTTGATCAAGAAAAATCAAGAAAATCAATCAAGAATCAAAAAGTCAAAGTTTGACTTTTATACTTAGAAAAAATTCTAAGTGTTTTTCAATGGTTTTTTCCAAACTTTGGAAGGGAATAACTCAAAATTTCACCTACAAACTGAAAAAAACTTCCAAAATGAAAGTTGTAGATTTTGATCCAATGAACAACTTTGTCACATATAATTTTTTTCCAAAAGATCAACCATTTAAGAGATATGGAGCTTCAAAGTTGGTATCTTTTGAAAATTTCACTTAAAACCTCATTTTCTTCAAAGTTCATGGATCTTTTTCACCCATTTCCCTAAAGGTCTTGAAGAAACTTTAAACTAGGGTTTTGAAGTGTGTAATATGAGCTTTCCAAAATGTTCAAGAGCATGAAAAAATATGGAGCATAGCTATGGTTTTGAATTATGCATTTAGTGATCATTTTCACTCGAAATTTCAAGCCATTTTCACTAAGTTATGAACCATTTTGCCAAATAATGCAAGTAATGATGCATCAAGACAATAATTGAAGATATTTTCTGATTTGAAGATCAGAATGGAAGAGGATAAGAAGCTTGAGATTTAACCATGGTGTAGCGGGGAAAATCTGATATCGAGAAGAGGTATATTAGGGAATTCTCCACAACTATCAATAATCTCACCAATGTCATAAGCAGGATTGTACCAATGGATATTCCCATTAGTAAGAGGCATGATCTTCTGAGACCATGAGAGACCATCAGGATTGTTCAAGAAACTCTTAGCTTGAGGTAAGTGCGAAATAAACCACTTATAGAGCAACGGAGCGCAACAGTTGATAAGTCCACCTTTCTTATCATTCCTATGGTGAATGGAATGATAAGTATCCCCAAGCAAAGTAGGCACAGGATTCCCAATCATGAAAATCCGAATAGCATTAACATCGACAAAGTTGTCAATGTTGGGAAAGAGTATCAAACCATAGATGAGCAAGGCCAGAAATGTCTCAAAAGCAATCATACTTCCTTTACTAGCCAACATAGAAGCCTTTCCAATCAAGAACTTGGAAGTCAACCCCCAAATTCCTCCTTTTTTAGTCATGTTTGCTTTCACATCTGATATTTTCAAATGAAGAAGCTCTGCTATCTCATCAACCTGAGGCTCTTTCTCCAGACCACTAAACGGTATATCATTCGTAACTAGCAAACCAATCCAATAAGAATACTCCTCCAAGGTGGGCATAAGCTGATAATCGGGAAAGGTGAAACAATGATAAACCGGGTCATAAAACTGCACAAGAGTCTCAAGAATCCCTTTTTCCACTTTGGTCTTCAAGATAGAGATTAATTTCCCATAACGGTTTTTGAAGTTGTCAAGATTAGGAACCAAAGTTGCTAGCTCTTTCAATTCCTTTGCACTTGAATTCCGGAAAGTGTACTTCTTGATGCTTCTCTTTTGATCCATGGTACCTGTGATGTTTACAAAAAATGTCTCTAAGTTCCTTGAAAACCATTTGTGAATGTCATTTTTATGGATGCATGAATGCATGGTTTATGCATCAACCACAATCAAGAGCACACAAGATCACATCTAATCACACAAAATCACACAGTCCAGGTTCTTAGGTTCGACGTCACGAGCATGGAGCCATGGGTCTACCCATCCCACAAGGTGTGTTCTAGGGAATTTTGTACCTGCCAGTCGGGTTCTACAAAGGTTCCCAGAGTTTTCAATCTTCTATCGGATATTACCGGCACGCACAATCGCTCATGGACGCCAATAATATGCCTAAAAAGACCTCGTCTGAGCGTAGTATCGCATGACAACAAGCTCAAATTGGTACTTGATCTTGTTTCTGCACTACATCCTAAAAAGGCTTAGATTGGTTAAAAAGGTTCTAGGCCATTCAGCTTCTACGGACACTCACTATTGAAAGTAATAGCGTTATCACGATGGTTCGTAACAACCTCTACTACCTTCCATGAGGCCTCCACTGATTGGGGTTCCACCATATGACGCTCATGGTAAGGATTGCTCCTGACATGCGACTATTGGTCTTACCACCTCCTATCTCAAGTTACTCACCAAAGTCCGGGTTAGAACTTTATCTCATCACAGAGGAACCATCGAGCACCAAAAAAGAAAAAAAAAGAAGATAAACAAACAAAGCACACAACAATATATACAGATAAAAACACACAGATAAACAAAAATAGGCTTAACACGCTTAAAAACTGGATCCCCAGTGAAGTCGCCATTTTTCTGTAGCGGGGAAAATCTGATATCGAAGCCATGGGATTGACTCGAATCAATATTCCGTTTGAAATCGCCACCGCGCTTTATTTTTTCAAAGGAAAAGGGAAAAGAACGAAAAACCCAAAGTTTTGTTTTTAAAACAAGAAAGAGATCTCAGGTACGGGTGTTGGTTATATGAGGGGAAGGTTTAAAGCACCCCTCATATCCGTGGTACTCCACGGGAACCTTTTTGAAAATCTGTGTTGTGTGTGTGCTAAAAAAGGGTTTGTTTTATTTTTAAAATAAGCTCGGCAAAGCGTTTAGCTTTGGGCCTACATACCTCCTCGGTGCAATGGAGAAGTCAGAGCTAATGTAGTTCCGCTTTTTTGGGAAAACATTTTTTAAAACGAATAAACACTTTATCGTCGTTGGAGAGAAATACTCAATCATTGATCTTGAGCATGAGAACAAACGAGTTCTTTGCATCGCTAATGAAAGAAGGGCTCCAACTCGGATAAAATCGACGAGTATGCCACTAGCTCTCTCACGCGGAAAAGATCTCATTATATCAATTTCAAAATCGTGGGGTATAACCACTCGTTTCGACAATTAACGGTGTCTAAACTTTTGAAAGAAAACGCCAACAAGGGCAAAAGATATTTTAAAGAAAGAGGTTTTGAAAATGATTGCAAACATAAGAAGGTTTTTGAAAAAGGGAGAAGATTTTGAAAATTTAAGAATGGGAGGAGATGAAGAGGCTATCCTATTGCGTAAAACAAAAGCTAAGGAAAAGAACGGTCTAACCGAAATAAGAAGCCAACACTTGACATTATGAGTCCAGGTAGATTTCCCATCCTTTGGACTTATCATTACCAAACCAAACATTATTACTTGGGGATCCAGATGAACTTATTATCTTAGCACCACTTTGCATTAAGCACATTAAGATTCTGACGAAAATCGGGCAGAGTAACGGCTGTTTTCGGGTAAAATCCTTATCTCAATGCCTTGGAATTAACCATCAAGGGCTTTCAAGGAAATACCTGCACATACAAACAGACAACAATCCAATGCCAGACAGACAGAATAACAGCAGAGTAATAACAGAATAAGAGTCCAGAGGCACTAGGTCCATAAGTCCGAATCTCCAAAATGCTAGGGATAGTAACCAATAGTCCAAAGAGAACCTTAAGAGTTTTTTAGATTTTTGTTATTTATTAGTGTTTTAGCATAAAGGTAAAGTATGGTCCAAGTGGACAAAAGGAAAATAGCGGAAGCATAAACATATGTCCAAGTGGACAAAGAGAAAATAGCGGAATTATAAGCGTCCAAATGGACAAAGAGAAAAATGGCGGAATGTAAATATGATGTAATGATAAAATAAAGCGATAAAGCGAGAAATATAAAGAGCGGTATAAGAAATGGCGGAAATTAAAGTTAGTGGTTAGATGTTAAAGATAACCATCTTGAAACTTGTCAAGTATGTTATCAAAGTTAGTAATGAAGATCGATGGTGAGTGAATGATGTACTCGGATTTAAATTCAATGGAGGTTTATCAGATGCTTGATAAAAATCATAGCGACTACACGATAAATACCTCCACAAGTCTTAAATCACCGCATACAATTCTCTTCCATATTTGATCTTTTATCGAGTCGGGACAAATGTAGGAGAATTCTCCATGTATCAAGATCATCAATCAAAAGAAATAAGAAGGAGAAGAAGAAATGATCTAGCCTTTATCAAGAATCCATAGAATTCTCAAGATATCAAGACTTTCATCGATCAAGAGAAAATAAGATGAAAAAGATAAGAATGAAAACAAATTGATCTAGTCTTTATCAAGAATCCATAGAATTCTTAAGATGTTAAGACTTTCATCGATCAAAAGGAAGTAAGATGAAAAGAGAAGAATGAAAACAAATTGATCTAGTCTTCATCAAGAATCCATAGAATTCTTAAGATGTTAAGACTTTCATCGATCAAAAGAAAAATAGGATGAAAATAAGAATGAAAACACAAAATATAATCAACTCACACTATCATTAATATCATTCATCCATTTTGGTGGATTAGGTCATTTCAAACCTATCAACACCCTAGATCCAATGATATTAATGAAGTGTAGGAAGAAGGAAGCCAAAACAAGCACAAAAAAGGCAAAAAACCACATTCTGCCTGCTGGAAATCGATTTCATGCAGGGGGAAATCGATTTCCATAGTGCAGTTTTCAAAAAAAACAAGTTACGTTCAGCAGGAAATCGATTTCAGCCTTAAGGAAATCGATTTCCTCAGTGTAAATTTCAGCAAAAACAGCATTTAAAGGCATGAAACTTGATTTGAACAAATATACAAACACCTTATGATCACACATCAACTTGAGCACGAATTTTCCATCAAATTACTATCAATTAGCACCAATATAGCATCAAAGATGCATCACACACAAGCACAAAAGAATCACATTATGATAGATGAAAAAGGATGATGAAAATTACCAAATCTTGAACAAAACTTAGATCTACTTCAAGAATCACCAACACAAATCCTGATCTCTCCACAATTGAAGAAAAAAGAGTGAAATAGATGGTGGTTTAGCTCAAAGTTTGTGAGGTTCAAGATGTGACTCACAAACTTTATGAAAGAACAAAGAGCTTTGGTAAATTTGGTAGGGATGAGGAGAGAAATTGCAAGGGGTTTTTTGGCTCTCAAAGCTTGAGAAATGAGAGAGTAGTGAGCTCTATTTATAGGATGAGAGCAAGAGTAGTGGTAGTTTAGTCTTTTTGCATTTGGTAATTAGCTTGTGTTTAATTGGTGATTAAAGTGGCAATTAAATGGTAAAAAGTGGTAAAATGGGGTTTTAAGTGGGTTTAATGAAGAGAATTATTTTGATGAGGTGGAAAATTGGTAAAATGACAAAAATGGTCAAAGAAAATAGGTGCCAAAATCAAATCAAGCTTCCCTCTCTATTTTTTTGAATTTCGCCTGAAGGAAATCGATTTCCCCAGGAGTGAAATCGATTTCACTCTGTTCCAGAAGAGAATTTGGCGCAAAATACACTAGGGAAATCGATTTACCCAGGAGGGAAATCGATTTCATGCTGTCCAGAATGTGATTTTGTTGAAGATTGCTGCAGGGAAATCGATTTACCCAGTTGGGAAATCGATTTCATCAGTCAAAAATTTGAAAAATACCTTGTTTGTTGCATGTCTTGGCTTGGTACCTACAAAACAAAAGCCTACAAAGAAACAAAGCAATATTTTTGGTATTTGGGTTAGTATAATATGCATACAAGATAAACAATCATTGGTGCTTGATGGTCCCTCTTATTGATGAGGTGAGTGCAACACCATAAACAAAACTTCCAGGTGAAGCTCTTGATTAGTGATTGGGATATGAATGATGTAGGATCTTAGGGTCAAAAATTGGGGTATGACAGATGCCCCTATTTAAGTTTCTTCGATTTGGAGATACGATGATTGGAAATCTTCGTTTTGACAAAATCGAAGAGACTTAAATATATAAGACACAATTTTTGATCCTAAGATGCAATGCAATGTTTAATGAATGCATATGATGATAATAAAGCATGACAACACTGGGGAGTAAAAGGTACTCCACTGGGGAAAATAAATGTCTTGCTGGCAAATCTCCGCTGGGGAAGGCAAGACTTTGTTGGAGAGATGAAACTCTGGTGGAAACAGAAACTTCTCTGGGGAAAACACTTCGCACCAGAGAGGTTAAAGCATCCTCTTTCACTGGGGATGGGAAAAGAGGAACATCCTCTTTCACTGGGGATGAGAAAGTATGCATCCACTGACGATGAAAGAGATGTACCGCCGTACCACTGACGATAACACATACCAACGTTCCACTGAAGGCAGGAAAGAGATATACCACCGTACCACTGATGATATAAAAGGGATAATTCATCGACGTACCACTGACGATGAAAGAGATGTACCCGCCGTACCATTGACGATAACACATACCAACGTTCCACTGAAGGCATGAAGAGATATACCACCGTACCACTGATGATATAAAGGGATAAAACATCGACGTACCACTGACGATGAAAGAGATATACCGCCGTACCATTGACGATAACACATACCAACGTTCCACTGAAGGCATGAAGAGATATAGCACCGTACCACTGATGATATAAAAAGAGATGATTCATCGACGTACCACTGACGATGAAAGAGATGTACCGCCGTACCACTGACGATAACACATACCAACGTTCCACTGAAGGCATGAAGAGGTATACCACCGTACCACTGATGATATAAAAGGGGATAAATCATCGACGTACCACTGACGATGAAAGAGAAGTACCGCCGTATCACTGACGATAAGACATACCAACGTTCCACTGAAGGCATGAAGAAGATATACCACCGTACCACTGATGATATAAAAGGGGATAAATCATCGACGTACCACTGACGATGAAAGAGAAGTACCCCGCCGTACCATTGACGATAACACATACCAACGTTCCACTGAAGGCATGAAGAAGATATACCACCGTACCACTGATGATATAAAAGGGGATAAATCATCGACGTTACCACTGACGATGAAAGAGAAGTACCGCCGTACCATTGACGATAACACATACCAACGTTCCACTGAAGGCATGAAGAAGATATACCACCGTACCACTGATGATATAAAAAGGGGGATAAATCATCGACGTACCACTGACGATGAAAGAGAAGTACCGCCGTTACCATTGACGATAACACATACCAACATTCCACTGAAGGCATGAAGAGCTGTCCCTTTGTACCAATGATGGTGAAGAGCAGTCAATAATACTTTTTCAATGATTTGAGGATGCATACATAAATGCCTAGTCTCAACATTCATCATCCAGTGACAAAAATTCAATCCATGACCAAAATGGAAGGATGCTGCCAAAAAGACTGGACCATGTGAGGGAGAAACTCACTGGTCTTCTGTTCGTAGTCATCTGAACAGAAAAACTGAAACATATTATCCACCTAGAAACAAATTCAGTGGGGGATTTTCAAGAAAGTGAGTTTTTTTCTGCTTAAGACACTCTAAATGAAAGAGCAATTTGTTTGACAGTAAACTTCATGATAGCAAATGTGAAATGTATGACTATTTTTGATGTATGTTAATGATGCATATGCTGTCAAAACTTAGCACAAGAATTAACTCAAGCGATGGAGTGCGAAGATAACATAATCAAGCATGTCTCAAGCTGAACATCAGAGCAAAAACTGCTATAAACAATCATTTGATGGCTTTAGAATAAATGCTGCCCAGCATTAGGGAATATCAGAGCTAAGAGAACACAGTAGTTGAGTTCTACACCATATTTGAACCAGGCCAAAGGTGCATTGAGTGGAACACATTCTTCTTCTTTTGCATTATGAATACATCAACATATCCATTCCTTGTAATACACTCATGAATCAAAGTAAAACTTCTTTTATAATTTTCAAAAGGATTTTGTTGAAATCAATTTTCTTTTTGTTTCAAAAATTACTATCAACAATAAATGACATTTTGAGAGATATGGAAGAAATGAGATTGCGAATAAAGGGTAAAGGCTCAAACTTTTTTAATAGAATGGTAGCCTGCAAAAGGCAAGACCCCATGGATTATTACAAAAATTTGGAAAGTGGTAATTTTGTGGAAAAGGTACATTGAAATGTAATGACCCCATCCTCTCTCTCAACTTGGAATTCCTGAGCAAAAGGCTTCCGTTGAAATGTGTTGAACTTCTCATGATAAACAGATGATTGCTGATGATCAAGTCTTGTCTGATGTAGTTACTTGCCTTGAATCCCTAACTTTTTCCTGGACCGCCCTTTCGGGTTTTCAGTCCACCGGGTATTTTATTCTGTTTATGTCTCTAATTTTTTGCCTGGACCGCCCTTTCGGGTTTTCAATCCACCGAGACGCTCTTTTTTGCCTAAGCCGCCCTTTCGGGTTTTCAACTTAGCGAGCTGTTCTTTTATTATTTTTAGGCAAAGTATTTCTTGACTACATCAGCATTCACGGGACGGGGGAGCTCCTCTCCATCCATAGTTGTAAGAATTAATGCACCGCCAGAGAAGGCTTTCTTAACAACGTATGGTCCTTCAAAATTAGGAGTCCATTTGCCCCTTGAATCGGAGGTAAAGGACAAGATTCTTTTGAGCACGAGGTCGCCTTCTCTGAATACACGAGGTCGAACCTTCTTATCAAATGCTTTCTTCATTCTTTTCTGGTACAACTGACCATGGCATAAAGCCGTCATCCTCTTTTCTTCTATCAAATTCAATTGATCAAACCTGCTTTGACACCACTCAGCCTCAGATAACTTGGTTTCCATTAGAACTCTCAACGATGGAATCTCAACCTCAATAGGGAGCACTGCTTCCATACCATAAACCAAAGAAAAGGGAGTTGCCCCCTGTTGAAGTACGAACAGATGTACGGTACCCATGCAAAGCAAATGGGAGCATCTCATGCCAGTCCTTGTACGTAACAACCATCTTTTGCACAATCTTCTTAATATTCTTATTTGCTGCTTCAACAGCTCCATTCATCTTTGGCCTATAAGGCGAAGAGTTGTGATGTTCAATCTTGAAACTTTCACACAGTTCTCTCATCATACTGTTATTCAGATTAGAGCCATTATCAGTAATGATCTTGCTCGGTACACCATATCTGCAAATGATGTTGTTCTTGATAAATCTAACCACAACTTGCTTTGTCACATTAGCATATGAAGCAGCTTCTACCCACTTGGTAAAGTAATCGATTGCCTACCAGGATGAATCGATGTCCGTTTGAAGCCTTGGGTTCAATCATGCCAATCATATCAATACCCCACATAGAGAAAGGCCATGGGGAAGAAATAGCATTGAGAAGTGTCGGAGGCACATGAATCTTGTCAGCATACACCTGACACTTGTGACACTTCTTTAAAAATTTGTAGCAATCAGATTCCATTGTCAGCCAATAGTAACCTGCTCTAAGCATCTTTTTAGCCATCGAATGTCCATTGGAATGAGTACCAAAAGAACCTTCATGGATTTCATGCATCAACATGTCTGCTTCGTGTCTATCCACGCATCTGAGCAAAACCATGTCATAATTCCTTTTATACAAAACATCAGCATTGATGAAGAAACTGCCAGCCAATCTCCTCAAAGTTTTCTTATCTTTATTTGATGCCCCAAGTGGGTACTCTTGGGTCTGAAGGAAGTGTTTAATATCGAAATACCAAGGCTTTTTATCTGTTGCTTCCTCAACTGCAAATACATGAGCAGGTCTATCATGACGCCTGATTGTTATCTGAGGTTCCTCATTATGGAAATTCACTTTGTACATGGAGGACAATGTGGCTAAAGCACCAGCCATCTGATTCTCATCTCGAGGGATGTGGTGGAATTCAACTTTGTTGAAGAATGTCAATAGTCTTTTGGCGTAATCTTTATAAGGAATTAAACCAGGATGACGAGTTTCCCATTCTCCTTTAGTCTGATTAATCACAAGCGCAGAATCTCCATAAACATCAAGAATCTTAATTCTCAGATTAATGGCCTCTTCAAGCCCCATGATGCAAGCTTCATACTCAGCAATATTATTTGTGCAATCAAAACATATCCTTGCAGTGAAAGGTACATGTGACCCATGTGGAGTGACAATAATGGCGCCAACTCCATGGCCATGAATGTTAGAAGCTCCATCAAAAATTAAACCCCACTTGGATTCAGGATCTGGTCCTTCTTCTGGCAATGGTTCATCCCAATCTTGAGATCTCAAATACATTATATCTTCATCTGGGAAGTCCATTCTGATAGATTGATGATCGTCAACTGGTTGGTGAGCGAGGTACTCTGCCAACACACTTCCTTTCACAAATTTCTGAGCTCGATATTCAATATCATATTCTGATAATAACATTTGCCAGCGAGCAATCCTTCCAGTTAATGCAGGTTTCTCAAATACATACTTAATTGGATCCATTTTGGAAATCAATAGGGTGGTGTGGTTCAACATATACTGTCTCAGTCGGCGAGCAGCCCACACCAAAGCACAGCAAGTTTTCTCAAGCAGCGAGTATCTTGTTTCGCACTCGGAAACTTTTTGCTAAGGTAGTATATTACATACTCTTTTCGACCAGACTCGTCATGCTGACCCAACACACATCCCATTGAATTTTCAAGTACAGTGAGGTACATAATCAAAGGTCTCCCCTCAACTGGAGGGAGCAAAATGGGAGGTTCAAGCAGATATTCTTTGATGTTATCAAAAGCTTTCTGACAATCTTCATTCCACACACATCCCTGATTTTTCTTTAACAACTTGAAGATTGGCTCACAGGTAGCAGTCATATTGGAAATGAACCTGGAGATATAATTCAAACGTCCGAGGAAACCTCTCACTTGTTTCTCAGTCTTAGGTGCTGGCATTTCCTGAATGCTTTAACTTTATCAGGATCCACTTCAATTCCTCTCTGACTGACAACGAAACCCAATAATTTTCCAGAACGGACACCAAAAGTGCATTTGTTTGGATTTAAGCGGAGACGATACTTTCTCAAACGCTGAAACAACTTTAAAAGATCCTCCATGTGCCCTTCCTCTGACTGGGACTTGGCAATCATATCATCCACATAAACCTCAATTTCTCTGTGCATCATATCATGGAAAAGAGTAGGTCATGGCCCTCTGATATGTCGCACCAGCATTCTTTAACCCAAATGACATTACTTTGTAATAGAATGTCCCCCAGGGTGTGATAAAGGTTGTCTTTTCCATGTCTTCAGGTGCCATCTTAATCTGGTTGTATCCTGAAAAACCATCCATGAAGGAGAAAACCTCAAACTTTGCCGTACTATCTACCAACATATCAATGTGAGGTAGAGGAAAATCATCTTTCGGACTAGCTTTGTTCAAATCTCTATAATCAACCACACATGCGAACTTTTCCGTCTTTCTTCGGAACAGGCACAATATTGGCAATCCATTGAGGATATACAGAAGTGACAAGGAAACCTGCGTCAATCTGCTTCAAGACCTCATTCTTAATCTTTTCTGCCAATATCAGGATGACTCCTTCTTAAACTTTTGTTTGACAGGAGGACATTCTGGTTTCAACGGCAAACGGTGCTCCACAATATATGTGTCCAACC